>NC_056732.1:752430713-752551619 GCF_019279795.1 Protopterus annectens | reverse complement strand
TGTTGTACACACGTAACTCACATATCTTGTGAGACATGGTTGAATATACAGGCATGTCCAACTGTCACGTACCAGTGCTATTGCCTGTCTATATGATGAATATGGTGAACATGTGGCAATAGAGCAATTGTCTCATGTACACAGTCAATGCTCACCTCCCAACATACGACACTACAGCCTGTGGGAGATGCACATATGTAGCCATGCTGGGGGTAATGCTCTCACCAACCCAGACTGAACCTGACATTCATGTGGGGACATGTAACATTTGCAACACACCCCACTCATCACATAGTCTCACAAGATTTTCACCACCACAGGCCACACATAGTATGAGTATAACATTTGCAGAGCCTCTCCATACTCTGTGTAGGCACCAGAGGCAGCCCCCATCACCAAATACAACTACAATTACTTATAGCCCACAGACTCATGTGTGCCCATCAAATACATCCAATAGGGTGTTATAACATACCCGACACACCAGTCATAGGTGACTCTGTAGGCAGTCGCACTGATGTCCCACTCAGCAGGCTACACAAGGCGATAGTCGCTTACATTTAGCTGTCAGTAATTGGTTCTGCAACATAACCTATGCATCCATGCCACACCTCACCAGGTACAATTTGACTGTCATTCTCCATGTTAGTGTGACTGCCCTGAGATGTAAATTCCCAGACTACATGTGCAGGGACATGCAATAGCTCTCCAGTCTTGCAGCCCAGAAGGTATTGGCCAAGCCCTGGAGAGCATTCTGCATTCATCCAGACTAGATACCACTGTACAATGACTGACTGTTTCACTTCAACAGTTGCCTATGCTTCTGCTGTCGTTCCACAGGCATCCAGTATCCGTCCGCTTTGAATGACATGGTCAACAAAACACGATGCTTTGGCACAGATGACCTGCACCTGTCAGCCCTGGGAGTACAGATAACATGTAAGGCTCTTGCTGCTCCTATACTGCCTGTCTTGCACAGTTTCCAATAACATTCACCACCAGAACAGGAACAGCCAAGCAAAACATTGAGGTCATGTGACTCAAAGCTTGACATCATCTCTGACGCACTCAGGCAAGGCACTCCTTATAATGGACCACTTCAATATCTCTGCAGTGACTGGGACCTGCCTCTAGGCTCCGCAGAGCACGCCTGCACTGACAGGTTATACACAGACCACACCTTTCAGTCATGTTACCTGGACCGGAACAACCACGGCAGAGGTGTGTCCATATTTCACTATGCTGTACACACCTCCTGGCTGATTACTTAGCACAATGCATCAGAGGTGATCCACGTGCAACTAACTGTGGCCAGAACTGCTATACACATTGTAACATACTACGGATTCAATAAGATACCCCACGGTTACTGGCCCTCATTTCTTGGTGTACTGGACAGTAGGATTCAGACAGGTACTACTGATGTGTGAATGACACTACCCCACACTTAGCTGGGATAGCTACTCATGTACCGACACATTAGGCCAACGCTGTCTGGGATTCATAACCTTCACTCGGCTGGATCAACCCATACACACCACCACCAAGACCAACAATATCCTAGACATGGACATTACCAACATGTCACTGGTGTTCCACACCTGGGGTTATCCCCTCGTTGGTAGTTTCAGAACATATGCTAATCACCCTTGTTATCCACATCCCGGCACCACATCTTTCACGGCATTCACAGTACAAGATTAGTACAATGCCTACTACAGACGTCTTATAACAGCAGTAGTAAACGTCATGACACCCGTGCAGATGGACAATGCACAAACAAACGCTGAAACATACCCCAGTGCACTTCATTAGCACTTACACGACTGCATGGATCATGCTATTCCAAACAGAGCCATGATGGTACCCACCAGATAATGGACGCCACTCTGGGGGTCCAGTTCCATGGACATAATGTACAACAAAAGGTGGAGGCTGTTGCAAAGTGGAGTACAATCCCATGGGTGGGGCAGCTCATTGGACAGCCTCAGTAGGGCTCCAGGATCCCTTATCACATCCTCCAAACCTAGCTACATAAACATTACTGTGACACATTCCAGGGTGTACCACAAAGCATTATGGAGGTATGTCAGTAGTCATTGGCAATACCCACATCTGCTCTGACATATGACGGTTACTCAGGAACATTACAGAACCAAGTGATGTTGGCAACATCCTGGCGGATGGGTTCAATGCTAACTTTGCACCCTCTCACTCCCTACAGGGCCATAATCCATGCAGGGAACATTGCAGGGTCCCTGCGGTCACAACTACACAGTTCCAACCTGCACTGTCTAAGGCCTGGAACACAAACTCCATGTGACCGTCCAACATCCCAGGCTGTGATTTACACAAACCTAGAACAACATGTCTTCCCACTTGGCCACCAGATTCACTAATAGCCTTGTATCAGACATTGTGGCCTCTGAATGGTGCACAGCAACAGTTATCACACTCCACACAGATGGCGCCACAATGAACCAGAGGGACTATTGCCCTATACGTCTGACTGGACTGTTCTGCAAGGCTATGGGGCACATCATCATGGAAGTCATTCACAGAGACAATGGTGGGCTTCAGACCTTTGATGCCACCCAGGTTGGACTTGTTAGGGCCAGACCATAGCTCCTACACCTGGTGGACTCCTTTGATACAGTTACCTGGGTAGTTGATGATGGTAAGGGGGTCCACACAGCCTACATTGTCCTCTCATTGGCTTTCAGCACCGTTCTCCATTCTGGTATTGACAACATACACATCCACCTGCACATCGATCCCTACGTCTCACGATGTTATGCAAAGTGGCTCACGGACAGGACCCACACAATGAGGGTAGCATACAGTAGTACCTACTGTATTTCAGTTACACTTGGCATACCACAGTCCTCAGTCATAGGGCCCTTCATGTTCGGTATATGCTTCCCTGAGGTACAGGCTAGCACAGAGGGACTTTCCCTGACTAGGTTTCCAGACAACTGCATACAAGGCACTATGACTGATCCACCAGTTGATACAGACTCCCTCCATAAGGGTGTCACTGTGACGGATACCTGATGTCGATAACATGGCCTCAAGCTGCATGACACATGGTGTATGAACATCCCCTTTGGATTACATCAGTCACCCACTGACTATCACATAGGTGGTAGTCCCCTACATACATGTGACATTATAGTAGCACCCATTCCTTTGATAACCATATTGCCAATGTGGCGTGGATATCCTTCTACGTGGCCACCCTTATCTGTACTGGGTTTGTAGCTAGAACAATGGCACCCATTGTACCTCTAAACTCCTGACGTATACACACCCATTTAGGGTGTACCTTATAGAAGAGCAATGGCTTTACATACCACAACATTAACACACCACAAGGATTATTGAGCTCCGAAGGTTGACATATGCGGCAGAACTATGGACACCACGACTGTACACATTTGCATACTGCATACTCAGGGGTGACCTCTGCTGAACATACAAGGCCCATGTCCACAACAATATTCATGGATATACTCCATATAAGCGACATAAGCAAAAGCCACTGAGAGCAACATGCTCATGGATATGTTAACAAATGCAACGATGAGTGGGATATGCTTGAGGGTTAAATTCCCAAACCAGACACTCACCATGCTTTGGAACATGATTCCTATGTACATCACACAGGGACACTCAGTAGCACTGTTTATGAGATAACTCACTTGGTGGATGGGAGACACACATGTACGCCAGGGATCACTGCAGTGGCTGTACTGTGCAGAGATGCAGGTAGCACATGGCTCTGCTGTTCACAGAATGGACATTACCCTAGAGAGGTGCCGCCGGTGTAAACACTGTAGTTGGGCTTACACATAGACTTGAAAGACAGCATAGTACCTCACTATGAACCTGTGAAGCTATTACATGTCCTTTGTGCATGGTTAATTGAGTAGCTCTTCCATTTCGATTAGCTATCATGCTGTTACAGTGTCCTGTGACTACAAGCCATTTGTATCCTGTTATTGTGTATTGTACATGCCAATAGACGATACCTTTTGTTTGCATGATATAACTGTTATGCTGTTCAGAATATCTGACATATCTACCTAAAATACTGTACATTACACATATTTTACATATTATCCCATAATGCAAAGCACACTTGCACAGCAGGACCACCTTAAGCATGTTATTGTCGTTATATGCCCATACACACGCTTACTGTGACAGTATATCAACATAAACTATCCCCTGCTATGGCACGTACTTGTTGGACATACCCTACCACTGACGGTGGGTGGTGTGGAATTGTTCTGTTTAAAACCCTCATGTAGCATCTCTTGGGTTGTCTGTGATGTTTACCTTGAGGCCCACAGCAGGACACACAATTTCTACAAGCGTTACTATGCCCAGCAAGACATCACTACATAATACCTTTTTCCACTTTATGCATTGCGGACACTTTTAATTAATACAAAACAGGCTATACATACACTAACATACTGAGTGTTCTACATACCTTGTTAGCATTCCGAACGTTCGTAAATATCTCTCTGACACCTTTACTGTTTAAATGGTTCTATGGTATGAGCATACGGTTTGAATGTCTGGCAGGTCATCCTTATATACGTCAGTACCTGTAACATGTGGTTTCCTGCCGCCAATTGGTGTTCCTGAGTAAATTATTACATGCACATTAGCTGTGCAGCTACTCCATTCGCCAATTACGCAGCAACAGTGAGATATAATTGAATTCTCCACTTGGGCGTTGCCCTTTTGCCCTACCTTCGGGGAGACGGCCTGTATGTGTTTTGTTGTGTGGAATTGCACCTGCTATTTGTAGAGACACGGATATTTTGGATTCATGTCCCCCGTGGATTGTGTGTGACGGCTATAGTATGAAGTTCTACATGTGAGTGTACCTGTCATCTCAACCATCTGATAAGGGACTATTGCAAACAAAACCTGTAACATCGCCATCTGTTCCATTATACAACAGCTACGATTTCACATGGTGCCTTTACAAATGTGTCTCTCACAAGGTATGTTAACGCTTCTGCAGATGTAATTGAGTGAGTGGATGTTTGTGATGTTATTACAGTCTGTATTGCTATTGTTTCATGTGTGGGAGTTGTAGGTGGGTGTACATAGCATATACAGGTTTGTGGGGACTGCATTTCTACTTATTCCATATGTGTGTGTGGGCTCCTTCCCTAATTGAAGACCTATCAGTTAGTAGACTGAAACTATGGTTGTTACAGGTTTATACATTGGGCCATTTTTAATTGGTTTTGATATAGTATGCAGGTGAGGTTGATACTTCCATACCTCTGGAAATACAGCAATATGTAAAGGAATGTTACTAAATGACAGCTGTCCCGTGTATTTCTGTCACAGATATTTGCACTCATTGCAGTTGTGTTGGTGACTGAAACTCTTTGGCATGGGTTGCCACCTTTTCAAATGGCCATAGTGGGACATTTGCAGGACACACATCAGTGTTTACAGGCCGACACATACCCATGGTCAGTACACAGGATAGCACATACTTTTATCCTGAATTCATACTTATACTTGTAGCACTTTAGCTACTTATCATGTTTCATGTAACATTTACATTTTTTAGATACAGGCATAACTATTTAATGCAACTATTACATAATATATGGGACATAATTATGTCATACAATCTCGGACATTTGCCCTTTCTAATATTTTTTGTCAGGACACAACTTCCCAGGCAGGGGCTGTCCCTCTTAAAGTGGGACAGGTGGTAACCATATGCCTACTGCCAGCTATAACCACACCTACCGTAATGATCTTCCTCTGAGTTAGCACTAACAGACACACGATGCAAACACACACACACACACACACACACACACACACACACACACACACACACACACATTACAGTCCCACAGAAATACACACGGCACCCTCAACACACACATACACAGAGTATAGCAATCACAAACACAGTTGAACACAGTACCTACGTGGACCGCAACACCAGCAGCGATAACTAAATGTCCCTCAATATCGTGATAATATTACACGCGGTTCTAGTGTTCTGGTACTGTGTTCTTTCGGTCTTTCAGCCTCGTGATTCCGCATGTCGGTATGTGACACATTCCATAGTTGGTAGTATCCTATTTATTTGTACCTCCATGGTTGTGTACATGTCGTTGACCTGTCTTCATATTTGCAGATATAGGTGAATCCGTATATATCAACATGTCTCTCTCTATCACCCTTTCTATCTCTATTATGTATATGTATATATATATGTATATATATATATATATATATATATATATATATATGACAGAGAGAGTGACAGGCAGAATACACCTTTCATTGTGTACATGTCAGTTTATACTGTTACCTGGACTCCGCACATTTGTGTTTGAACCTGTCACATTACACACCTGCCGTTGGTACATCTTGGGTAGCTTAGTGTTAGGTGATTTTGTACATGATTGTGTGTTCTACTGGTATTCCTTCTGTACTCCTGGCAGTGGTCATTTTACCCTTCAGAGCAGGCACTATTAGTACAGGGGTGAATAATGCTGGTTTCACCTGTTCTGGACATCATTGACCATGATCTGCACGATATTCAGAGAAGCTTAGCCCTGTTTCGCGCATATTCGTAAAGTCATATTTAAATGATGCTTACCAGCACTGGGCAACGCATATTCCTGCTAACTTGTGCTAAACATGATCTGATGACCTGCATCCAACATGCATTGTTCATGCCTTTGGGATTACGTTACATCCCTTGCAGGACGTGGGACCAGGAACATGCACGACAGTCACTGCATTTACCACTTGGGCATCTGGGATTTGTACACATGTTATGGCATATTGTATGTGGACTGTACTACGGCTGTTACTCCATACTGAGATCAAATGGGTAACTCAGTTAGTTTACATATGGATGAGACCTATTAATGGTATGTCCAAGTGATGTATAATAGATGTGCTCCAGCATTGGGTATGTATGTCACAGTGAGCCACACACTATAATGTGTTACACCTTCACACAACCATAGGTGGAGCATGCTGGGGTGATGGGTACACCCCATGCTTTGCCACTACATCCATGATTACATTATATGGAGCCCCTCATTAACGCACCAGGGAATCCATGTAGAGTGTGTGGGGAACAGTGATTACACACATGGATTCCGCAATTGGCTCTGCTCCACTGAGCGACAGTTGGTTACTTGATGTGGTGGTGACAGCAGACACTGTTTGCCTAAATAGATGAATGGCCTCTGACAAGGGGGCATGTACCTACCGATGTACCTAGGAACCTATACACACAGTACCAACCCATGCTGATAGATGTGTGTACTGTTCAGGTGTTAACATTCCTTGTTCCATGAGCTGTTGTGTGTACAATGGTTGAGGGCTGCCTATTAAGGAGTCACACAGTAGGCCACCTATACATTACAATTTACAGGTGGTCGTGTGTGTGTGCCATCCATTTTACTGTTTGTGCAGGTGGAGAGGTGTGTCAGTCTGTAGGGGCCTACACTGCCAGAGTATGTGCTATACGTTCCTTCTTTGCCAAGGCATAGGCATATTGGGCACGCCTCCGTCTGCCTACTGGGGCTGGCACAGGGTGTTCATGGTCTGAATCCCTCTGTGCCTGTGATGGCCTTGGCAATTTCAGTGGGCTGTGAGGGCCTTCACCATTTTGTCCCTGCTGCAGCTGTTTCCGCAGTATCATATTATGTGGCATGGCACACATGCCTGGAGAGTACTGCAAGGCTCCACCAGATATGTCCAAGCAACGGAACCATGATTTCAGCATCCCGAACACACGCTCTATGATGATTCTGGTTTGTGCATGTGCCTCTTTATGGAGTTCTTGCATGAGTGTGTATGCATTTCTGATGGGAGTCATCATCCACGGCTCCAGTGCATAGCCAGCATCCCCCACAAGGTGGCCATGTGGGATGTCCCCCCTGACAAATACCTGATACAGCTTTGAGGCATGCCAGATGTGGGAGTCATGGTAGCTTCCAGGGCTGCCAACACACACATCCATGATAATGCCCTGGGCATTGCACATGACCTGGCAGATGATGGAGTGGTATCCCTTGTGGTTTATGTAGCACCTACCATGCTCACCGGGTGGTGACTTGATATGTATGTGCATGCAGTCTATCGCACCCAGTACCTCCGGGTGGTGTGCCACATGGTGGAAGAGATGCATATTGCTGGCCAACTCCTTCTGAGTTTGGGGGAAGTATATATGCTCATTGCATGTGGTATCATGGCATCCAGGAACTGGTGTAGTACCCTGGATGTCTGTGAGATCCCCATTATATCTCCAGTTGGCCTTTGAAAGGTACCTGTGGCTAGTATTTGCAAGCTTACACATACCTTCAAGTCCACTGGGATGGGTTCCCCTCGGTTGTTTCTGGATCTCAGGCGTGGCCGGCACAGCTCAACTATTTGCTGTAAGATGTCCCTGTCCACCCTGTAATGCTCTACTATCTCCAGATCATGTAGCCCCTGGTAGGTTACCCTTGGTCTGAACACTCTTCTCCTCCTCCGGGGCCTGCGGTGGTTGTCAGAATCATCCTCCATAACACTGTCAGTCTCTAACACATGGTGATGAATCACAGCTATGGCAGCTCCCAACATGTACATTGTAAATGTTCCCCGTATGTTTACACCTATGGTGCAATGTTTGGGAATACACAGGTGTGTGTGGGGTGCTTTCACACTTTATACTATTGTGCTGTGAACACCGATAATGTCATAGGGTGTGTATGTATGATCGTAGCTACATGGTATCTTATGTGTTTTACGACAGGAACTACTATTGTGGTGCCTTTGGTGTTGAATTACATTTGGCTGCCATGGATTACCTCTTGCACTTCCCTTTACATTTCTTCACGTTTCACCTCCCATTTTCTGGCATGCATCCAGCAGCCTGCTTTCATTTGTACTTTCCTATACCTGGCTTATCTTGCGTAATGTGTTCTATAGCCGGTCTACTGCAGGTTTGCTTTGCTCTGCTATCACAGTTCTCTTTTCTTTGCAATCCAACACCTCCCCTTTCCTGTTTTGCAGGTTTCTGCGAGCAGACATGTCAGCTGCTGTCGATTGTCCGCTGTGAGTTATTAGGTGTTAATTGCTCAGTTGTACTCCAATTACCCTACTGCAGCATTTCCTTATTTTCTCCACCTGACTTTCCTGTTTGAGCTATGGTGCACGGCGCGTGCGTCCGCTTACCGGGTTTCGGGCACATTTTCCTCCCTGTACACATGTGCTTTTAGGCACCATATGTGCTCTCAGCTAAACTATGCTATACCTACCTCCCCACCCCTGTCCTGCGGCTTTGCTTAGCAACGGCCAGGCTGGATTTGCATTGCTCCAATGTGCTTACAGCTACGGTGGCACATCCCACTGTTGATGTCATGTATACCTCTAAACCACTCCTCGGTGTTGTAGCGCTGCGCCGTATGGTACATCCTTAGTCTGGCGGGATGTTTGCGATTCACTATTACCTGCTTCATTTGCATGGCATTGACTACTAATTCCTAGTTATCTGCATATATGTGTCTGTGTATATCTATCCTAGGGTTGCCCATGTCATGTCTGATCTTGGTTATGGGATCTGCAACACTTGGTAGTGTATTGCAGGGGGGACGTGTTTGGCAGTAGTGGGGTATACCTATTCGTACAAGACGTATATTGTTTGGGGCCTCTCCACCCCATTAACGGTGTATGTGGACATATATGTTTTTGTTATTTCCCCATTGTTATCTACAGATGTATGTCCATATATACCTATATATATATATATATATATATATATATATATATATATATATATATACATATATCTGCTTACATATATATATATATATATATATATATAGTTATGTCCATATATACCTACATAGATGTATATATATATATATATATATATATATATATATATATATATATATATATATATATATATATATATATCTGCTTACATATATCTAGCCTGCTGTATATCTTTAGACATGTACATCTATAGATGTAGGCATTTGCATGTATATATGTTCATATATATTTATATATATGTATATATTTCTATATAAATATAGGGTCTATATTAGATTCTCGAAAGCTGACAATGTTGAATCTGACATTATCGACACAAGAATAGCGAACGCTGAGAATCTCGAATGCGTAAACGGAAATTTCCTTAAAGGGAGATTTCTATTTACTGCAATGTAGTGCAGTCTCCGAGTTGGTATATTTAAGTAGTGGGGGTGTAGGGGTGCAGGGGGGTTTGCCCCCCCTGCTTAAACACGTTAGGGTACTTTGTTTCGGTCTTTTTATAAGGTTCACATTTGAAGACATCGACCATATGGTGTCGACCATATGGTGTTCGATGTTTTCAACCGTCGATCTTATAATATAGGCCCTAAACACACACACACACACACACACACACATATATATATATATATATATATATATATATATATATATATATATATATATATATACATATATAGATATGTTGTATCTGTTTAGATATTAATATATTTACACACACATATACATCTACATGTTGGAATACATTCTCTGTACTCTTGAATAACTGGGCTGGATTATATGTTTGTGAATACATCAAGATTATGTATATCTGACATGGCATAGTGGGGAATCACTTTGTCTATGATGTGCTTGGTCCTGGGATTGAGCCTTGCAGAGGCTGTTTATTTTGTTGCTGGGCCAAACAAGGACTGTTGGATACGGAGTGATTAAGGCACTTTTTAGCAGTTGTAAGCGGGTTTGCACAGGTTTGTGCGGAGGTAAGCATTGCTAACTTCCGGTTAGAGTGTCTTACACTGATTTAGCTTCTCAATTGCTTAACCAGTGTAGGCATTGCTTACCCCCACACAAACAGACATAAACCCACTTACTGCTGCTTAAAAGTGCTTATTCCCACTTACCCCTGTGCTAATTTCTTTAAAAGAAAAGAAAAAGGTATTGATAGAAAAGTGGTGAAAGAAGGGGCACAAAGAGGGGAAAGACAGTAGGGAAACTAGCCAGGGATGTGCAGGAAGGGTGTAGGGAAGGTCCTTAGCTACCCATTTCTTCTACAGCAACAGCTGTGCATATATACTGAATTCGAAGGTAGATTTGGACACTCAAATCCCTGGGAGAGGGTGAGGACAACAATAATAAGTTGTGACACCAATTAGGCCAGATTACATGTGTCCAGTGGACATGTGTGCAAAATGGATAACTATGTAAGGGGCAAGATTTGTTTGTGGGAACAGATTACCCTTTTTATTTCAGGTGAGAGTGGGATGTTGGAGAGGGGTAGTAGGTATATTTGTGGGTTAGGTTGGGTAGGTTAACAGACAAGAAAAATAAGATGCATACAGAGTCAGTATATGACCCATGTGGAGGTTAAACACCTTGATGGGGAGGGGTGTTGGGGAATTGGAAGCCCATGAGCTCTACTAGTGGAAACAGTGGAACTGAGGTCCCCACCCATGAGCAGTCACCACTGAACATTCACAGCCCCAAAGGTGGCTGTGCTGGGGGCTGAGTCGCAGAGCCAGGCTGACCCTCTAGTCATGACATGCAGCCTTCGAGCTGGCATAGCAGATCACCAAACTGCTGGTTGATCTCTCTATGCACCACTACCCTGACCTGGCAATGGGTGACAGGTGCCTGTCTACGCCCGCTCCCAGGGGGAGTGAGCCCTATCCCCTGAGGCAGTTTCATCCGAAGGTGGTGCAGGACCAATGGACAAGGAGGTCCTGGGTTGGACCCCAGACATGCTGGTGCCACGGCCAGCTGTGGTGGGACAGGTGGGTCCACTGGACCGGCATTCCCAAGCGTGTTATAGTGTTTAGATTTTGTCATCATGTGTGGGTTAGTAATAGTCAACACATTCCTGGGTTAGGTATAACAGCATTCATAGATATTCCCATTAACCCAGACACCAGATATGGAACAGTTGCATAGCAAACGGAACACATGCATATATAAGACCACAGTGGTAATAAGAACAGCATGCAGGTACATTGATGGCACCATGCGACCAATGTTGGAATAATTCAGTATAGCACATGGATGGGAACCATTAAAATATTTATCAAACAATTGGACAGTATCAGAACAAAGGTGTCATTACATACCAGTTGGGGTGGGTATGTTGATTATTGTTGGAGATATGGTGGAGAGGGAGAAAGATGTCAATTAACAATTAGTATATTCCTGTAGTACACATTACTTTTCTAGTCAGTGCTGTTATCTGTACCTTACAAGTCTTACTACACTACCCTATAGCCTTAGTTTGAACATTGATATGGCTGTCATCATCATTACACATGAACTGGTTTTACCTGCAGTATACACCTCTTACCTGGTATATCTGTGGAGGGAATGTTTGTTAACACTAACTGTTAATACACATACTCCCAGATTCCGGGTTGATGTTGTGCATATAGCTATCAAACTCTTTCTGCACAGACTCTGGCCATGTGTTGACCACATGCTGGTGTGCTGGGACATATCTAGAATATTGCCCTCTTCCACTGTGGAAGCTATGTTTGTTAGCACTACCTGACTGTTGCCACACAAACTTCCAGATTACACATTAGTATTATGCACATACACCTCACTCTGATACTGCACACACACTCTGGTCACAGCTTGACAGCATGGGAGTGTAGATAGGACATACTTGTAATATTACTCTCCTAACAGTTTTGGGGGTTACTACAGTGACAGGTTTGCTCTCATAGATGTTTGACAATCATTTGTATTCCCTGTTTACTGGCTAAACATCTGGGATCATCAAACAGACTTACCAGGGGGACAGGCAGCAAATATCGGCCCATATACTGGACATTCTGGCCTCATCTGTACAGTTGAGGGGTATAAATCTGCATGCAGCCTATTTCCACTCCCAGGATTCAGAGGATGGCTGTACCTGCTACAACTTAAACACTGTCCATCACAGTTGTGTCTGCTGTATAGATATTGCTGTATATCTCCTATCTGCTTTTTGTCTTATTAATACCCTGTGCTTTCGTATTCTGACCTTATATTACAGCAGTCTTATACAGATTTCCTAGACGGTTATATTTTGTAGGACAGTGTGGCTGACAGTGATGTGTAATACCTCATTATTCAGAGCAACTGCATCAGTCACACTGCTATACAATACCAATGTAACAGTACCAGTACTGGGTATCATTCTTGTATTTCTGGACACAGTGTTGGTATCTGACAGACCTGTGGCAGGAATGTTTACTAGCACTACCTGAATGTTCCCACACACAGTATCAGATTCCACATTACTATTATGCACATACTTCTCACTATGTTACTGTACCCACACTGACCACAGCTTGACAAGTTGGGGTGTAAATGGGACATACATGGCTTCTTAGTCTCATAAGGTATTAGGAAATTGCTAGTGTGACAGCTTCGTTCTCATAGATGTGTGTCAATCAGTTGTATTTCCTGTTTGCTGCCTATACGTCTGGGATCATCCCACTGATTTCCCAGGGGGACAGGTTGATAGACAACAGATATGGGCCACTTTACTGGACATTCTGGACATATCTGTGCAGTTGTGGGGTTTTATTCTGTATGCAGAGTACTACCACTAGCAGGATTCGAACTATGGCTGTTTGTGCTAAAAAAACAACAGCTCACATCTCAGTTGCAGGTGCTATTCAGGTTTTGTTGTCTGCATTTTCCCTGTTTTCTGTCTATGTGTTGCTCAGTTGTACTAAATGGCCTCTGGAGATTACACCTGTCATATACAGGTATTCCTACACATTCAATTTAGTGTGTACAGTGTGGGTAACAGTGTTTAATAGAACAGTACTATTACATGATTGCTAATCTATATTACCATATGATACCAGAGTATACACATGCATTCCAGAAGTTAGACCTTTATTATCAGGCTATTACACTTTCATTGGCATACAAATGATGTGAGACTCGTCCTGTCATATTCTCTTGTGTATGCAGTACTTGCCTTGAACAATACAGGTTTTATGCAAGCAATTAATTTACTACTACTTTTATTTTTATTTCCTATGACAGTAAATGCATGAGTATTACTGACCTGCCTCACGTTGCAACCTCGCCAGGTGACTGACGTGGGCCTCTTGGTTCACAGCCCACTCCATTGCAGCTGTGGGGGACATAAGAGGAATATTTAGCCACACCTATCCATGATATACCTCAGCTGGCAATTATTACACACATAGTGGGGTGATACTTACATACAACTGGAACATCCCCTGCTGCTCTAGCCTCTTGGATCCACTCCTCCAAGAGGTCCCCCTTACTCTGCTTCAGGTCAGCATAGTGATGCCTGACTTGCCTACCAGTTCGGGGTATGCCAGTGACACTGGTGAGGTCACTGTTGAGACAGTCCCAGGCCTCCACCTTATATTGGGAGCCCTGTTACTGGCCCTGCATCAGCCTCTGATCATGGTCTTTAACAAGGAGTCCTGCTATGACATTGGACTCCTGGATGCACCAGTGATGTGCCTGAAAGCGCACACCTTCTCCACTTTCTGCCATTGTGCCTGCAAGGGGAAGCTATAACCAGTTATGAGATGTATTCCCACCTCTTGGGTTTAAGTAGGGCTGATTTCCCACACTTTTCCGTATTTGGCCAGTTTTGAAAAGCTAGGCTATGGGCAAACCTGCTTACCTAGGGTTGGCATTGTTTAAAGGGGTATAACACAGGACACAGTGAGTTAGCTGACCTACACATTGCTTACACCTCCTAAGCTGGCCTGTGCAATGCTTAGCATTGCTTACATTAGACTTTGCATTATAATTCATTTTTGGCATTGAGTTATATTTCATTACACCTTATATGTATGCCTGGTATCCAAGATTCATGTCTATGTACACTGTATGGGGTCCTTGTGTTTTATTGGGGACTTCAACACTCTGTTAAAATGACACCTGATGTCTGGCCTTACTACTGTACTCCTGTTCACATATTTATGTTATGTAGTGGGTTAAGGCACATATGTATGTATACTGATTCCTTTCACAGGTTCAGTTTGGTTTTACTATGGTGAAGACATCTTTGTTGATACCTCATTCTTCTGTACTTCTGTGATAGCTTGGTGGTCATCTACTGTGACTATGGCGTATAGGGTCCTGTGTTCGAGACCAGCGTGGCTGTTTATTTTGTTGATGGGCAGAACAAGGGCTGTTGGATACAGAGTGATTAAGGCACTTTTGAGCATTTGTAAGTGGGTTTACATGGGTTTGCCCTATGGTAAGCACTGCTAACCTGCTATCACATCTGCTTACAGAGAGTTAGCTTCAGAATTGCTTAACCAGTTTAGGCATTGCTTACCGCCACGCAAACAGGCTTAAGCTCACTTACTAGTGCTTAAATTTGCTTACTACTGCTTATTGGTGCTTAAACCTGCTTACTACTGCTTTATTCATTATGACACTGAAACCTCACATGTGCATTTACTGCAGTACACCAGTTCATAAAGATATGTTATTTAGTGGGTTATGCAACATAACTATTAGTCATAACGTGCTTTGCCATGGAAAATGGAATGTGCTGCAGTGGGACTTGAGCCAGGAATGCCTTCTCGTAAGGCAAATTCTCTGCCCACTACACTATTGCTATGCTGCTTCATTTGCATATATCTTTCTTGTTATCCTCTTCAGCCATTTAAGCTGCATTAACCGTAGCTAAGCGATGGGCACACCCCCACACCTATGGTTAGCTTTACTCGGATTTTAAAATAAAGAAATATAAAGGGTTTGTTCATTTTATTTATGTATACTTTTGCTGTTGTACACAAGGAGGGCTGTTGGTGGGGATATGCAGACACCTATGAGCGGTCTCTCTCATTTCTTGCCCCTTTCTGCTGTTCTTTGTTGCAAGGGCATATATATTCTGAGAGTGTGTGTGTGTGTGTGTGTGTGTGTGTGTGTGTGTGTGTGTGTGTGTGTGTGTGTGTGTGTGTGTGTGTGTGTGTGTGTTGGGGGCGTGGGGTTGTGTGGTTATTATATCTCCTCAACCCAAACTGTCAAAGGCAATCCCTGAAGTATGGTCATTATTTTCTTTTACTTTTCTCATAGACCGCAGAGGTGTACAAAGAAGGTTACTGTGGCTTGTGTAGGGGCAGGGGACTGTCTAGGAACAACAAGCAGAATACATTACTGCAGTCGTTATTTGTTTCACTTACCTCACAATCACACTTCAGGAATGCATACAAGCTGCAGTAAATACAATACATGACTGTCAGTTTGAACCTCTGCTTTCATCCCAGCCTAACACCAGAGCAATGCTTAGACAGTCTTTTATTTTTTTTTGGGGGGGGGGGGTAGAGAGGCAGACAGTTCCCAGATAGGACTTATGTATCCAGACAACTAGTTTTTAGTTTATTGTTGCTATAATTTTGTCATCTTTGAACATTAAGTATTGGGAACAACTTATATCTTTCTTGAAAGAAAAAAAAATAAGACTGAAATTCTTTTCTTACTCATGTTTTTTTTTTATTTAGGTCACCACTGGATTAAACAGCTGGGAAAATGCTCTAAAATACATCCCAGAACATCTATTACCCTATGGCTTCTTGGGCCCTGGCTTAGTTGAGTTATTTCCTAAATGGTTATTACAGTGCTGAGTTGGTCAGGAAAGAAGTGTTGAAAGGATGCAAGGAAAGCTAGAGCTGCACAGCTACACAATTTCTTTCCTCAATCATAATTTCTGTTGAAGTTATCACTGGTTGAAATGATTGTGTAAAAAGAAAAAAATCTTTAAAATGCACTTCAGAGCAAATGGGGAGTTATGGCTTCTTCAAAAAGCTGAAGAGTAAGGCAAAATGAGAGAAAAAGAAAAATGTACTGTGCATAGTATGGGGAGACCAAGATTAGGGGAAAACAGGGGAAGATTGGAGTGTATGTGTGTATATGGGGGGGGGGTTGCTGAAACAGTAGGTCTAGGGTGCCATTTCACCTAAGTCCAGACTTGTATATAAAGTTGCAATTTAGCATTGTTGCAACTAAATGCCAGTAACTGTGAATATCCCTTTGTGAGATGGTCCAACATAGTGTGGTAGACAGACCTGTTGTAATGAGTATTGTAGTTACAGATCGGTCTGTATGTAATACTCCTAAAAGTTTCCAGTATTAGCTAAAATATTACTTAGGAAGAGTGGCAGTGACAAGATGATATGTAGACTTGAAGTGTCCAGGGGCCCCCAACTTGACATCTGCTGGGGGCCCCTAAAATGCTTACACCGGCCCTGGGGAGAGTAGTTACATTTCTATTTACATGTATACACAACAGTAGTTACATTTCTATTTACATTTGTACCCAAACAGTAAACTGCATTTATACATTCTAAGATTTCACAGAGGTGGAATTCACTAAAGAGAAAGCAGACGTGGAACTTAGTGGATTGTGCAGGCAGCAATTATGCATACAGATTGTTTTGCCATTTCATTAAGAGGATGAGAATATTAAGAGGATGAGAATATTATGTTTAAGGAGAATATTTGGATAGTATTGTGCAGTGAAAAATGTTTTAACCTGTGATGAGCATGTACAGGAAACAAATTCATGGACTTTTCGCACTCTAAAGAATTCAGTAAATTAATATAAAACACAAAGCTTTCAGATAAAATAATCCTTCATCAATGTGGTTAAACACTTTCATCTTGTAAAAGACTTCATCAGAATAAAAAAATAGTAATGAAGTATTTTACAAGATGGACCATTTGTGAGGTGTTTTATTCAGAGCTGGCTGTTACCTATGTGTGCTAACCCTAACTCTAACCCTAACCCTGTTCTTCACCCCCAGTTCTAATGTACTAAACACTACTAAATGCCCTTTCCCTCACAATATCATTATTTATAAAGATATAAGTAAGTATCTACAAGTAAATGTTTCTTTTTTTGGATTATGGTTCTAGGAATTAGAATTCAGTGAAAGAATGAAAGATAAGTATGATCTTTTCTCCCAATTAAATGTGTATTGATAATTTGTGCTGCTGAGTAGTAATAGTTCACTCAGATATAAAAATATATATTATATATTATGCATCTATATCAGCATTTCGAAAATTGAATAGTTTGGATCGCTAAATGTCGAATTGACAAAAAAAAAAAAAAAAGAACTAACTGGTGTAGGCAGGGGGGAAGCCCCCCTGCACCCCAAACACCCCCTGCTACTTAACACTGGACTACATTGAGCTAAATGGAAATCTCCCCTTATGGAGATTTCCGTTTACCTGTTCGACGTTCTGCACTTTCGGCGTTCTCGATGCGACAATATCAAATTCGATATTGTCAGCATTCGAGATGCTGATAGGGACTCATATATTACACATAGACACACACACACACACACACACACACACACACACACACACACACACACACACACACACACACATTCATTTGCAGCATAATGTAGCTAAAATACCAAGGTTTTGACCAACTAAAGCAGTACTGGCAAATTCATCACCCAGTTTCACTGAAGACCTTAAGATCAGAAAAACAATATTAGCAAATTGTGGTTGCTGAATACAATATTATGATTCATAACAAAATCTCAGAGAAGGACTGAGATATGGGCTTTCATGCACAGCTGGCATATTAATATGCCCAGAGAATTTCATTGTTACACTCTTGACATTTTGCATTATATTTTGTCACAACTGAGTGCAATACACTGAACGTCTTTTAGTATACAAAATAAAAGTGGCATAGAATGCTATTCCACTCAATTGCCATGGCATTGGTATTAAAATTCTTATTTATTCCATGAAAACTAACAAATACTATTTTTTCCTTGGAATCAAGCCATAGCCAACATGCCATGGATTGGGGCTCCTAAAGCAAAGGGGTTAAATTCAAATGTATGCTGTGATGAAATTCCTATGAAAAGAACAGAATTCTTAAGTCCCCTTTTTTAGCTGAACACCAGTTTGCTGCTGTCTGCAGGTCTTATAAAGTCACAAAGGAAACTAAGATGTGCTATTTTAATCATAGACAAGAGATCCACCATTTCAGAATCCTTCACTGCCACAGTCTGAAAATTATTATGCTTGCTTACCATTCCAAGTGTAATATGAAATATATGAAACTTTTTGTCAGTATAGAAGATATATATATTTTTTTCCAGAGGGGAAATATGTTTTTATATTTTTATTTGTTTATTTATTTATTCGGTGTTTTTTTTTTCAAACAACCTAATACCTAATATGCTGTGGTTGCGAACAACTAAAACAGTGAGTGTTGTGCTGCACTAAAATCCCTAAGGATAAAAAAAAACTGAACACTTTCCTTTTGCTGCCCTAATGTTTTGCAAAGAAACCTCAAAGGTGGACTGAGAAATTGCC
The DNA here is from genome assembly GCF_019279795.1 of Protopterus annectens. Classification (NCBI taxonomy): domain Eukaryota; kingdom Metazoa; phylum Chordata; order Ceratodontiformes; family Protopteridae; genus Protopterus; species Protopterus annectens. The sequence continues at coordinate 752,532,236 of NC_056732.1, read as the reverse complement.
TTTTATACAAAGGAATTAGATCCACTGATTCACAGGCCTTTACTGCCATAGTTTGACATTTTGCGCTTTACTTGGTTTGCACTTTGAATGTTGTGTTCAATATCTGTTCAATTTGTGGAGTACAGTGATGACGTTATTTGCTTCATATCTCATTCAGCATTACTTCTGAATAGGGAATTTACTTTTCAGTGGACTTATGATCCCCATTTCCAGTTTTAGCTTACAACCAGTACATTTATATGTGAATATAAAGTTGTATATGAGTGTTTATGCCTCGAATCTCCACCTACATTCAGTATGGAACTAATCATCGTGACATATTATTTTAAGAATTTTGCTGTAATATCTTGTTTGTTATAGAGATATGGTCCTATATTTGCAGGTACCACCAATAGCCTTTTATAGCCATTTAGGTGCTCTGTGATTTATCATTCTATTCCCAACAAGATTATTCAGTTTGCCTTGTTTTCTGACTGACAAACTGAAGCTATATATGAATCATACCATTCATTTATTTTTATTAAAATATTCTTTTTTCTTGTAAAAGTTACATGTTCTCTCATTTTATATGTCATAGCAAAGTACTGATAATGCACATTGTTCTTATAGTTATCCACATTCTTCAAATACTGTTGTTATGTGTCCTCTAAATTATATTAAGCTGTACAGCACAAAATAAAAGAGGGCTGTTCAGGGACCTTGCCCTGCAAATCTCTTAAGAATAGCTTAAGAATAGCTTGAAGAATTCAAGAAATATTATCTTTATATGAAGTTAGGATGATATTCTGTTATAATATTCTATTGAATTTAACAAGCTGTACAAGTTATATAATACTCCACTGAAACCAGCAATGAACCTCTCAGTTTTCTTCACAACAAAATAAACACAAGCTTTCAAAACATATGTATATAATTTTGTTGCAGTTTCCTGCCTGAAAATAATATGTGTTTCTTACAACAGTGATCTTTCTATTCTTTTTATACGTTGAGACATAAATGAGAATAAATTGATTTTTATTATTAATATCCATAGTGCTACTTGAAAGAAGCCTTGTTCTAATGGTATTTTAATGATTTTTTTAACCTTCCATGAATAGTTCATCAAAACCTGTTGAAACTTGTATATATACTAGGTGTTTTTATAGGGAGATCAGCGGTATGCTAAAACAAACAGTTGTCTAGAGGACAATCTTTTTGAAAAGAGTCAGCTGTTAAGGATATCATAGTTTATTGTGGCTTTCTAACAATATTAAATGGAAGTATGCATTCAATGCATTTTCTCATTCTGATGAAAGTGTAACAAACTCTTGCAGATGGCACAGACAATACCATAATGTTTTGAAGCATAACGTGCTGCATTTTTGCATTCAATGCATTTTCTCATTCTGATGAAAATGTAACAAACTCTTGCAGATGGCATAGACAATACCATAATGTTTTGAAGCAAAACATGCTGCATTTTTGCATTTTGCTCTGCTGATAAGGGGGCCTTATGAAACTTTTCTTGAAGCTGAAAAACCCTGCATCCTAAAAGACTGAACCCACAAAACCTTACCACTTGAGATAATGTATTAGCTACTATATTTCCACAATAAATATACATCAGTAAGAGATTTTAATTCCTAGAAAGAGAAGTTGTCAACTAGGCTTAAGAAGCTGCGGTTCTAAATAAACAAGTCATGTTTGCTTATTGAGAATACTTTACATACTTATGTAAATCATTGAACAATGCATATCATGCCATCATTTTGGGAGTGTAGCTATACATGAAAATACAACTAGACAATGAAGCAAAAAATACCGTACACTTCTTTTCAAAATCACATGTGACTTTAATATGAGGTGTATTACTGGAAACAAAATTATGTGTGATACAAATTTTATCAAATGAGCAAAGCACTTTAAATTGTCTGAGGTAATAGGTTCATGGGTATATATCAGTCTAATGACCACTAGGGTCCTTATAAATCTAGCTGGGCAACCCAAATATGACCCACAAATTTGATTTATATAAGGGGTGATATACTGACTCTGTCCATCAGTGGCATAGGTGCCAAACAAGGGGTGATTTCCTGATTAGCCATCCATTGGTCCAAGTTGTGCTTAAATAGGAATATGGAAAAACTCTGCTTCACATGGATGAGAGACCTGTTCCAGAGAATGGGAGTTCTCTGAGAAGCATCTCTGTCTCTTCAACATGTTCTAAATATGTTGCAAGAAAAATTTAGATATTTTAATCTAGTAGCTCTGATGATGTTTATTTTGTGGATGTGGAAAAGGTTAATCAAAACAGGGTCCAGGGATGCCTCATATGCCAGGCAAAGATCACCTTTCAGAATTCTGTATGATACAGAGTAAAGAGACAGGGCTTTGAGGTGATCAGCATAGGACATTATGTTTACTCCTTCTGTTCTTTTTGCAAGGAACCTTTTTGGACATTCCAGCCTTTGCATATGTCTGGTCAGGTACAAAGGGGAAATTATACTCTATGATGGGTCTGATGAGGGCAAAGTACATTTTTGTGATGACTTCTCTGGACATACATGCCATGCCCTTACTTATAAGTTGAGCAACATAGAAGGATTTTCTTACTACCTTAGACCCATGCAGGTGGAAGGCTACATTACTTTCTACATAAGTTCAAAGATGTCTCACTAGCAAATTAACTTTTTATGGGTGATTTTTTGATGGTGTAGTTTACCTGGGTGGCTAAATTCACAAAAGGTTCTATAGTGCATTTCTTGGTATTAAGTTTTAAACTGTGGCTTTGTCACCAAGAGTTTTTCTCTGTTAAACCTTCCTGAAAGGAGTTCTTGTCTTGGGAGTACAATGACTGCTCCCAGTTTGTAGACATCTGTTTTAACCTGCACAGGTTAAAACAGCACTGTCCAAGCCAAGAATACAGCTTCCATGGGACCTGACAATATCCCTGGCTGTGTTCTACATGAACTATAGAGTGAACTGGCACCTCACCTGTGTGCCCTGTTCAATCTCAGCCTCACCTCAGGCTTTGTCTCTATCGAATGGTGCACTGCTACAGTCATCCCTCTCCACAAAGGAGGAACAACTACAGACCCTGGGAACTATCATCTCATTAGCCTGATGAGTCTGATATGCAAAGCTATGGAACACATCATCTTGGACCTAATAAACAAGGATATATGGAATCTCCAAACTCTGGATCCCACACAGTATGATTTTGTGAAGGGTAGATCATGCCTGCTCAACTTGGTCAACTTCTTTGAGTCAGTCACCAGAGCTGTGGATGAAGGCAAGGTGGTTCATACAGCCTATCTTGATCCGGTGAAGGTGTTTGATACCATTCCCCATTCAGGAATCATAGAAACACTCACTAAGCTAGGCATCAACCCCTATATCACTAGGTGGGTTGCAAACTGGCTCACAGATAGAATCCACAGTGTGAAAGTAGTGGACTCCAAGTCAGACTGCCGACCAGTCACAAGTGGAGTCCCACAGGGTTCGGTCCTGGATCTTCTCCTGTTTGGTATCTACTTCTCTGAAGTCCAGGGCAACACAAAGGGTCTCTGGCTGACAAATTTCACAGACGATTGCAAGTTGGGAGCTATTATTAACTCCCCAAGTGATGTTGACATCCTACAGAAAGGCCTCAATGAGACCAATGACTGGTGTCAGAACCATGGCCATAAGTTCAATGCCAAAAAATGTGTTGTCATCCCCTTTGGGAAAAACCTGGTTCCCATGAATTACCACATTGATGGTAGTACACTGAACACAGAAGGTGTTATGAGAGATCTGGGATCACAGGTTGACAGTCACCTCTCTGCTGACCACCACATTGCTACTGTGGTCAGATAGTCCTTCTATGTGGCACATCTCATTACTAAGGGTTTTGCAGCCAGGAAGAAAGAGGTCAGTGTCTCCCTCTACTCTTCCTTCATTAGGCCAATCATCAAGTACAATGCTCCATTTGTCATGTACCTCACTAGCCACCTGCAACAACTGGTGAGGCCACAAAAGTACCTTACAAAGAGGATCCTAGGCCTTAAACACTTGTCCTATATAGACATCTCAAAAAACTCCATCTATTCTCTGTCTCATATCGCCTACTTAGAGGCGATGTCTGCTTGACATACAAAACCATGTGTGATCCAGCTCTGTTAGAAATGCTACATCTAAAGAAATCCCAATCCCTCCACACCACATGCTCCAGTGACCTCAACCTCATTACCACAATCAACAGAACGTGCTGGAGAGACAGGTTCATAACCCAGAGACTGCCCTTGCTATGGAATAGACTTCCCATAGATGTCAAGCAGAGCACCTCACTGGCCCTCTTCAAGAGAAACCTTGATGAGTAGATGGGAAATAGAAAATTTACCCCGGGGATTACGCCAGTGGCTTTACTGAACAGAGGCACTGGGAACTAAGGTCGGGTGCCACGATGTCAGGGTAATCCTATGGGCTAGGTTTGTAAAGGCTCCAGGGCCATTATCCTAGTACACACCTATGGACCTATGAACCTATGAACAATGTTAGCCAAAGGCTTTTGACATGAGAGAAGCAGATTTTAAACAGGAGTGTGCCTAGCATAGAGCTCTAGGGACTCTACTGGTGACTGGCCTCTTTGTAGAGGTAGCTTCACTGATTCTAACCTCCTGAGTACTATCAATGAGCTAGCTAGCTGGCCAGTGTTTTGTTAAGTAGCTCGTACCTAGTTCTGTAAGTTTTTTGACAATGCCTGAGTGGGGTATTGTATAAAATGCTTTAGCCAGATCTGGATAGGCAATATGCACTGCTTTCCCCACAACCATTGCCTTAGTTATCTTTTCAAAGAGGTCCATTAGATTTACTAAGCATAACCTTCTTTGACAAAGCTAAACTGGGAGGAATCCAGAGTCTGGAGGTCTTCTGTGCCCTTGTTGGTAATTTCCATGATAATTCTTTCCATGGTTTTGCAAACAAGACTATTCAGACAAATGGGTTTACAGATTCCAGGCTGTGTTGAACATCCCACCAATGAAGAGGGGTGAAAGTCACAGTCCACCATTCATGTTGCACAAAGCCTATTTTAAGACTATAGTTAAATAATGAATCCAGGGGTCCTGATAAGTCATATTTTAGACTGTTCAAGAAGCTTCCTGGGATGTTACTAGGGCCCATTGAGTCTGTGTTCTTAGAGTTAGCATGCTCCCTAGTTGGAGGGGTTATGTTTAAGGGAATTTCTAGGGTGATGATTGTGGTTGATTGGGAGGGTGGAACTGAATTTGTCGGCTAACAGGTTTGCCATATCGCTAGACTCAGTGAATGTGGCACCATTACTATAGTTCAGCACATTGCTGTGTGCTGCCCTTGAGGTTTCTGACATAGCTAAAGAAGGCCTTGTGCCTATCTTTCACCTGGGAGGCTATCTTAACCTCAGTGACATTGTTTGATGAGTTATCTTTATGGGAATTACCCTTCCTGACTTTTGCTATATATTTTTTTTTTCCTTTTGTTGTATATCCTGCTTACTTTGGGATGCCACCAGGGTAGTTTGTTTCTGTGGCTAGTTCTGGACTTACTTCTGGTAGGTATAGCAGACTAAATGCAGCCATTGACATGGATGTACAGAGTTTCTGACAGGAATTCAGCATAGGCTGCTGTGTTCTCAGGGTTTGGAGGGACACTGAATTTTTGACAAACTATCACTTGATAAAAAGTAATTTGCCTTGGAATAGTTCCTAACTGTTAATGGCTTTAGTTGGATTACAGAGTGGATTTTGATTTTAAAGGAGACAGCCTTATATTCAGACCTTAACAGGGAGGATGAGACACGGGGGGGGTGCAGCATTCTCCCATATTTGTGAGCACATGGTCCAGTATGTTGGAGCCTCTAGTGGTTGTATTCATAATTTGGTCAAGGGTGTTTGCAATTATGAAGTCCAGGAATCTCTGTGCCTGTACATTTGAGACCATGTAGGGTTCCCAGTCTATAGAGAGGCAATTAAAGTATCCAATGAGTATGGTGTTTGGCTGGATGGTAAGTGTCTACAATAGGTCCAAGTATGCATTTTTAAATTCTTGGGACATGGAGGTTGACCTATAGCTGGCTATGATATGGTACAGTATTTTGTCTATGGCGATCTGTATGTGGAGAGACTCCAACATGTCATCCTGTTTAACGACCACACAGGTATGCTTGTTATTGATATATATTGAGACACCTCCACCTTTAGCCCTTGTCTGTGCAGCTACTGGTCTAAAACTGTGGAAGGTTCTGAAACCTTGCACTGCCAGGATATTCTCTGCTGCTTTAAAACATATATTGGTAACAGTACAAATGTCTATATTCTTGAGTATAAGGGGAGCTTGAAAGGAGTGTAATTTTTTATTTAGGTTCCTAGTACTGAGCAGTGATGCCTCTAGGTTCAGTTGAATTGATTTTGCTATGTTGGTAGGTTTGTCACTTTGGCATTGCCAAGAAAGGCACTGTGGGGGTTGGTAAAGGTTTAGCCAGTGTACTCGAAAGCCTAGAGAGGAAAGGTGCAGACCATCCTTGTAAAGCAGCTTTGTCTGTTAACCAAGTCCTCCCAAGTTAACAAATATAATATCCCGTTAAACTGACATCAGAAAGGCAGACATTTTTTTAAATTAATCATTTTTTCATATTGTAGGCTTCCTCAGTGATGGTAATATACTGCTCAATGCTAGGCTCGTACCAGCCTGAGATACTCTTTAATTTGTTTCTTCAAATAGACCAGGGAGGTACATGTTAGGTCATTTACACCTCCATGGACTGTGATGGAATCATATTGGTACCTGTGGCATAATGACTTGAGTGCATGTGTAATTTGGCAGATCCTGGCTCAAGATAAGCAACTAACTGTTATCTTTTCCTTGTTTAGTCTGGTTAGAGGGACATCAGTATATCTTACAATGAAGTCCCCTATAATCAGGTTTCTGGGAAGTGTCTTTGCTTGCCTTAGGGGCTTAGTGTTTGGGGCTCCATTGAGAGTGACATTGTGTGTGGTGTTAGCTGTTGTTTCTTTCTGAGTGCCTTTGGGCTTGCTGAGGCATAGCTTTGACAACAGATGGTCTAGGTGATCTTTGCTGTTTAGGAAGATTGCTTTTAAGTACCTCATGCGTTAGTCTATGAGTGTATTGCATACCATGTGAGGTGTGTCCTGTGTGCATACAGATAAGTGAAAAACTTGTTTGCTCTAATGATAAGCCTGATTGTTGCATTAATGCTGTTGCTTTATATCATGGCTATCTTTTATTTATTTATTTAACATTTGTTTACCAGGAAAGTCCAACTTGAAACAAAGCCAATTTTCAGCAGAGGCCCAGGGAGAAGCACTCCAGACATGGAGGAAACCAGAGCACACCCACAAGGACACAGAGAAAATGCAGACTCAGAAGGCACCCCAGCTGAAAATCAAACCGGAGAACTTCTTGCTGTGAAAGTGCAACCTCTGCACCACTGCTCCATCATTAGCATCTGTACATCATCTTTACTTGTTGTTACTCTTTTACAGTTTAAAACTGTTGCATTTCATTAAATGTATTTGTTTAATTTAAGCCTTATTAACACTTTAGGAAAAAAAATAAGGCACAAGAGAAAATGCCCATACCTCCCCACCTCCCAGAAAAGTCATTCTTAAACTTTAGAGAGTGGTTGATCAAGGGCCTTCCTCTGCCTTTTACTGCTATGCTTCATATGATAGAGTCACCATCTGCAGGGGTTGAATAGTAATATACATGCACAGTGAGGGAAAGTACAACTGTCAGTTCCCATTTGCCTGGCTTACCTCATGATATGAGGAAACTGTTGAAAGGTGATTAGGCTTGCTTGTTTGATAATGTAGGTTATCAGATGTCTCTGTACTGACTTTTTTACTAGAGATGCTAAATCATATTATGACAGCTGAACCATGTGGCCATATGATCCATGTCTCAGCCTGGCCTTGATTGTCCTCACAAAATGATCAACAAAATCATCTTTCCTGCAGCAAACTGTAAACTTTCTAAGATACATTTGTTCTATGCTGCTCATGAATATATTTATATTATTTTGTGCACATTATATGCCCAGCAAATGCCAGATTTGTTTTACTTGCAGTGTGACATCATTTAGTGGCTTATGTTTCATGCCTTTCCAAGTGTCTGTGCTTCAAGTTATCTGTTTATTTCTGTATTACTGCAAAATTATCTTCCACACCATCATCCATAAATGAGTTATGTCTAGCTGTACTATGTTAGACAAAAATAAATAAATAATAAATACATACATAAATTTGGTCCACATCCTTTGCTATTGCTTACTGCACATCTAGTATTACTGCAGGAATACCAGAGACTGTGGTCCACATATGTCCATCACAGTCTGGTAAGTTTAACCACAGTGATGAGATTGTTGATGGATGACTGATCTGGATTAATTGCCACCACAGACAGTCTCCACTGCCTCTTACATTTCTCTTGAGATTTTTACCACATATCTTTCAATGTTGCACCCTCCTTCTGTTGGTAGACATACTCACCCAGCTGTGAAACACAAATCATTATGAACACATATAAAGAGCAGGTATGGAAATATACACAGCAGTTTTCTCATCATCGTAATTGTAATTTGAATACAACTGCCGCATTAGAAATACACATTTGCAGTGTTGTAAATTATTATGTTATGAAATTACTCAAAAGGACATGCACCTGGAAACATGATGTCCTGTATAATGTGAATAGGCAGTATTTCTGAGCACTGCCCACAGATGAGTAAGGCTACTACACAATACATGCCTCATACTAGAGCCGAACATGATGATGATGATCATCATCATCTTCTTTCGGCTGTTCCCGTTAGGGGTCGCCACAGTGGATCATCTGTTTCCATTTCTTCCTGTCCTCTGCATCATGCTCTGTCACACCAACCACCTGCATGTCCTCTCTCACCACATCCATAAATCTTATCTTAGGCCTTCCTTTTTTCCTGTTACCTGGTAGCTTCATCCTTCGCATCTTGTTCCCAATATACTCAGCATCCCTCCTCAGCATATGTCCAAACCAATGTAATCTTGCCTCTCTGGCTTTGTCTTCAAACCTTCCAACCTGGGCTGACCCTCTAATATACTTATTCCTTATCCTGTCCACCCTCGTCACACCCAGTGCAAATCTTAACATCTTTAACTCTGCCGCATCCAGCTCAAACTCCTGCCTTCTTGTCAATATCAGTTTCCAACCCATATAACATAGCTGGTCTCACTACCCTCTTGTAGACCTTCCCTTTCACTCTTACTGGTACTCGTCTGTCACAAATCACTCCTGACACACTTCTCCACCCACTCCATCCTGCCTGTACTCTCTTCTTCACCTCTCTTCCACACTCACCATTACTCTGAACTATTGATCTCAAGTATTTAAACTCATCCACCTTCGCCATCTCTACTCCTTGCATCCTCACCATTCCTCTACCCTCCCTCTCATTCACACACATATATTCTGTCTTAGTCCTGCTGACCTTCATTCCTCTTCTCTCTAGAGAATATCTCCCTCTCTCCAGGGTCTCCTCCACCTGTCTCTCACTACAGATCACAATATCATCTGCAAACATCATAGTCTATGGGGAGTCCTGTCTGATCTCGTCTGTCTACCTGTCCATCACCATTTCAAATAAGAAAGGGCTCAGAACTGATCCCTGACATAATCCCACCTCCACCTTAAATGCATCCTTCACTCCCACCGCCGACCTCACCACTGTCACACTACCCTTATACATATCCTGTGCCACTCTTACATACTTCTCTGTCACTCAATCCTAATGCTTTGAGATATCTGAATACAATGCCGTGTATGTGGAAGTGTCCAGGTATGCAGTAGGTATGCAAATAATGGTCAGTGGAAATGCCCTGCAAGTCACAAGCATGTGAATAATGGAGTGTGGAACTCAGGGAAGCCTAGATTTTATAGCCATTCAATTGTGGATATATATATATATATATATATATATATATATATATATATATATATATATAGCTCTCTCTCTCTATATACATATATATACATATATATATATATATATATAGAGAGAGAGAGAGAGAGAGAGAGGAAAAAATGAAAGAAAGAGAGAAAAAAAGAAAGAAAGAAAAGATGTCTATGAGCCACATAAACAACAAAGTGCCCCACAGCATTTCTTTTTCAGAAAAGCAGCAACATCCAGCACAGTATTTCTATAAAAACCCTGCAGTTATATTTTACAGAGCCAGTGCCACCACTGGACAGTTCACTTCTCACAGTGACAGAAGAATACAGCCATACACTATTGCTGTAGAAAGAATAACACATGAGAGTACTGGCTACTGAGAGCCAGAGGTGAGCCCAATCTCATCATTAGTATGTTATAATAATTACCCCATCTGCATATGCATAATAAATGATGCAGAATCCTTGTCAGGCTGTCTATTGCCATGTATGCAGAACAGGGACACTTAATCATCCTTCTCTGTTCTTTGGCTGGGTGTAGTGCACACATTGTACAGTCCCCTCTCCTTTCTGGTAATCAGTCTAGATCTCAGGAATACTGCATTCACCACAGTGTTTTCCCAGATCCAAGTAATGTTCATAGACTTATAGGTTCATAGGAGGTTATTAGGCTAATGGCTCTAGGGCCATTACAAGCTTAGGCTTGCAAACAGACTATGTACACCAATTGACCATAGTTTGGTGACCATTGCTAGCAGAACATATCTACAATCAGCACCGACTGCCTCTGTCCATGAGGGACATGGGTGCCACTCGAAGGGGAATGTATAGTTACCCATCAAATTCTCAAGGTTGTGCTTAAATAAGGTTTTTGAGGAGCTCTGCTTAACATGAAGTGGGAGCTTATTCCAGAAGAACAGCAGTCTGTGGGAGGTATATCTATCTCTCCCACATGTTCTGTTAATGTCACAGGCTAGGTTGAGATCCCTGGAGTGAGTGACTCTTATCTCATTTGCTTTGTGGATGTGTAACATTTCCATTAGCACAGGGTCAGAGACTGCTCTCTAGGCCAGGCACAGGACATCTCTCATCATCCTGTATGATACAGAGTACAGTGACAGGGCTTTCAGTCTTTCCATGTAGGTCATGTTTAAGAAGCCCTGGATTCTTTTTGTTAGAAACCTCTGTGATCCCTCCAGATGCTACAGGTATCTGGTGAGGTACATACAGAAGAAGCATTGTACTCAATTAGTGATGTTATAAGGGTCAAGTACAGCAGAGTTATAATCTTCTTGGTCTTGGAAGCGATGGCCTTTTTTATGAGATGTGCAATGTAGAAGGCTTTTCTTACTACTATGGACACATGATGATTGGAGTTTAGATTGCTATCAACCTGTGATCCCAAGTCTTGCACCACTGTGTTTCAGCTTAGAGGGGTGCTATCTATATCATAACTAACAGGGGCTACCTCTTTGCCAAAGGGGATAATGAGGCATTTATTTGTGTTTAGTTTTAGTCAGTGGCTTTGGCAGCAATCATTTGTCTGTGTCAGTCCTTTCTGTAATATGTTAACATAATTGCAGGACTCTATGACTGCGCCCAGTTTACAGTCATCTGCAGACTTGGGAAGCCACAAGCCATCTACTTTTGCTTGGACTGCAGACAAATAGATTCCAAAAAGTAGAGGACCCGGTACAGATCCTTGTGGTACACCACTGGCCATTGGTCTACTGGTGGAAGTGGACTCCTCATCTTTGACAGTGTGCATTCTATAAGTGAGCCAGCTGGCAACCCATCTAGTGACATATGGGTTAATCCCCAACTGCAATAGTTTCTTAATGATCCCTGAATGAGAAATTGTGTCAAACACCTTGGCTAAATCAAAATATGTGGTATGTACTGCTTTCCCCTCATTCAGGTCTTTGGTGATACTCTCAGAAAAGTCCACCAGATTTAATAAGCAAGATCTATCCTTGACAAAACCAAACTGGGTCGGGTCATGAGTTTGGAGGTTGCCTATGACCTAGTTGATAAGGTCCATGATGATTATTTCCATGGCCTTTCGGATAAGGCTGATCTATAGTTTCCAGGGTCGGTTGGTGGACCCCTTTTGTGCAAGGGGATAACCGTTGCTGTTCTCCATTCTGCCAGCACAAAGGCCAGTGCTCAGGCTGTGGTTAAAGGGAGTGCTAAGTGGTTCCTCTAGGTCTTGTAGTGACCAGGGACTGAATCTTGGAACCTTTTTAAATCAAGTAAGTTTTTAATGTTAGGAACTTATCTATGTTCCTGGACATAGGGTTACCCGATATGTTAGGAGAGAGGGAGATTCATCATACCTACGTGAATGGGGTAATCATTTTCCCCATTTTAGGAAAAGTCACAATCAGACAATGACTGTATGAATATTTTGTATCACAGAAATGTGGGCGATGCGGTCAGTGTTCATCCATTTTCTAGGTCTTGTTTTAGATTGTTTAGTAAGCAGCCTGGGGTGCAGTCTGGTCCCATAGAGGCCATATTTTTGGCCTTCAGAGTGCTTGTATGACCTGTTCTTTGGAGATCCTCGGTAGACGACTGGTGTCAGGAATGCTGTGGCATATGACTGGTGGAGTCAGGAGGGTGTATTTATCACCAAATCTGTCAGCTAGCAGGTTGGCAATTTCTTCAGGTTCAGTGTGAGTGGTACCATCCACTATAATATCACCACACAGATGGGCATTCCCATTTAGGTTTTGGACGTAGCTAAAAAATGCTTTACAATTTATATTTTAGCTTTTAACTAGCTTTAGTGGACTTTACAAGATATCGGATTTGCTTGTACAAGCTGTGCAATGTATTCTTCCTCTGCTGAGTAAGTTCCTTCTTGTTCTTAGATCTCAGTTTCTTTCTTTTGTTATATAACTTATTTATACTTGCAGTTCCCAGGGTGGTTTTAGTTCTAACAGGTACAACCAAGTCAATACATTTGTTTAAGTGGCTATATAGGGCATTTATTGACTCCTGTGCATAGGAGTCATTGTTTTCTGTGCTAGTGGGGCCTTTGAAGCCTTTTATACCATTGCTTAGAAGGTTATTGTTTGCTTTGGAGACAATTTTCATCTTTTTTTCGCTCCTGCAGGGGTGTCAGGTGTGATCTTTCTTCAAGAACCTTCTGAATGAAAACCCCACAGAAACTGTACTGCCCCATGTAATATCTACAATGAAAACATAAAAAGAACTCATGTGAGAAAAAGTACAAAGGGCACTAAGGAAAATCATTTCCCATATGACTGGAAAATAAGCATTTCAGTGCTAGTACAAAAGCAAGGGGGAACATTTTCAACTGCTGGCAATACTCAGATATCACACTCCTGTCAAATTGCATGAAAGTGTTGGAGAGGTTGATTGATAAATGAATATGCAGACTTTTTAGTGAAGTTACAAGCCTTAATCTAGCTGGTGGTGCACTTGCACAATATGCAGCATACACAGCCCTATTGGGTGAAAATATTTGTACTCAGGAAATTAATACATGCACACTGCCACCCTTAGAGTGTGCTCAGAATAGCCTTATGCAGATGCTAGACAACATACTACGCGTTATTTTTGCTCATGTATGAAGACAAACTTCTGTTATCCTACGCACTGTATGTGAAATATATGCTGGTAGCATAGTCTTTGCTAGACTTGTGTTCCACTTTGATGACCTTGATGTTGGGGACAAAGCATATGAATTCAAAGCAATGGCTAATAATTACTGACCCACAGCAAGCTTACATATGGGCTGCTATACACTTTCCAGTAGTGCTAAGAAGGTCACCCATTCTATGTTTCAAGGTATCATTCATGAGTCAGTGTCCTGCAGCTGCTGGTAGGGGATCTACTGCTATAGTTTTGCTCTATGCACTTCATATCTGCATATGGTATGGCTGATGTACAGTATATCAAGACTCTAAGGCAGGTCATCACAAACTAATATGAGTTCAGCTACTACTGGTAAGAAATCTGTTCGTTAAAAGAGCCCAGATAATCTGCATTGTCAAGGTATGCATAAACTAGTGATGGTATGTAATAAGAAAGCAACTGTATTTACCTGCTGATACTCTGAATATAAATAACACAGACTGCACCCCTGCTAAGATCAAAAAGATGCCACATGGATCTTTGCATTAGCATGGATTACTATCAGATGATAGAGAACTGCACAGTTGAAACACACAACACTTAATACAGCATGCTAAAAAACAAGAAAACATATCCACACAAAGCTACAAAAGTACTGAATCACCCATGTTCCTACCACTGAAAACCTTTAAACAAGTGTTAACGTGGGTCCTGCAGGGAGGGTGGGGGGGCAAGTCTGGGATTCAACATTTCAGGGTTTTGCATTTGCATCAATCATCCTGATGCTGTGTTTCGATGGTAAAGTCCTCACTATTGTGATGGTAAGCTCATTAGCGTACATGTACATGATGCAGTCTATGTTTACATATGTTAAGGCACTATGCAACAATGATGGACATGAATATGGGTGTGCAACACATGCATACACACACACATTAAGATTAATGTTATCCCAGAGACTCCCCCTTTTGTGGAATAGTCTCCCTCTCCAAGTAAAACAGCGTACCTCATTAACCCTTTTTAAGCACAACCTTGATAACCGGATGGGGAACAGAAAACACACCCCTTGGATTCCACCTGTGTCCCTGCTGGACAGTGGCATAGGGTGCTGACTTGTTGGAACATGGGCCAAATTCTTGGCTAGGCTTGTAAGGGCCTCAGGGCCAACAGCCTAGTAACTTCCTATAATGTAGAAAGCACCTGTGCTAAACATAAAACAGTTGTATTACCAAACCTTGGATTTAGTATGGCAAATCATATTAAGCAAATACGAGTCATGGCCATTTGGCAGGGACATCACCTGCAATAAAGCCACACTCTGTATCCATATCTACAGGATACCCCATTCCTGGTTGGGGCAACCACTCTGATGCAGTGAACAGCATACTGCAACCACAGAACACATTTAACCTAGCCTACACTACATTGCAGTAGTAGAAATGCATCATACAATGGTTAAACACTCATTGCTAGTCTACTTTGCTGTACGCTTTGTTTGGATTACGGCTTCAGCATTAGAATGAGCAACTAAGGCTGCAGGGGACATAACACATCCCAACATTTGACTATGTCATATGCTGGCTCCTTGAATGTAAGCTGTAGAGCATAACCATACAGTTTGAGCTAAATGTGAGTGCCACCAGGATGCTGGCTTCACACATTCATTATAAAAAAACAAAAAGGTAAATACTGCCTTTACACTTGTTGAGAAGAATCCATACTTTTTGCAATAAGGAGTGGCATCCCCAGTGCTTCAAGGCTTATTTGCAAAAGGGAACAATCAATTGCACTAGTGATGATAGAAATACCTGCTATAAAAATGCAATGGATTCCATGTATTACAAGTGACCTGGCAACATTCTGTAGTAAGTGAATCAGTTCTCATGTGTGCACCAGCATGCATTAAAGAAAGTGATTCAGACCCCCGTTTGCAAGCACTTGTGATATGATATGCCCATGGTATCCCCTGCAGATATCTAAAATACATCAATGGCTAAAATATTCACCACACACTGTCATTAGCTTGGTTTTCAGCAGTACTGGACATTCGGTATCAGTATAAATGTTTAAGATATGACAAATAATTCATCACATCCATTCAATGTGAGAATAATTGCTTACGGGTGTTGAACTTTGTGTACTACTAAACATGCTATCATTGCTGTATAATTGCCTTACGTTTACATTTTGGAGACAGTAGCTCAGTAGGACAGAATGAATGGCCATTGAAATAGGGTCATAGGTTCATACTAGGCTATCTGCCCTAGGGCATTTATAAGCCTAGCCAGAGTGTGTTTGGCTTTCACCACCCATTTTAAATGAATTTTGCTATGCCCTTTTTCGAGGTTAGTATACTGTGCCTCTGTCTAACAGTGACACAGAAGTGATACCTGGGGTAAACCTACGATCTCCCATCCACTCATCAAGATTCCTCTTGAAGAGAGTCAATGAGGGACTCTGCCTAACCTGGACTGGGATTTTATTCCAGAGTGAAGGGAGCCTCTGGGTTATGAATCTGTCCCTCCAGCATGTCCTATTTATTTCAGTGCTGAGGTTCAAGTCTCGAGCGTAGCTCGATGGGATTTGTATTTTCTCAGGTGCAGCATGTCCATTAATTCTGGGTTGGACATGGCTTTATACGTCAGGCACAGATCGCCTCTGAGCAGGCGGGATGCCACTGAGTAGAGCTGGAGTTTCTTTAACTGGGCAGCATATGGCATCTGTTTGAGCCCTTTGATCCTCTTGGTGAGGTACTTTTGGGGTCTTTCCAGTTGCTGCAGGTGTCTGGTAAGGTACATCCCAAAAGGGGCATTGTACTCAATTATGGGCCTGATGAGGGATGAGTAAAGAGGCACAATGACCTCCCCTGATCTAGATGTGAATCCCTTTATGATTAGGTGGGCTATATAAAATATTTTTCTAACCACTTTGGCCACGTGGTTTTCAAATGAGAGATTGCTATCAACTTGGATCCCTAGGTCCCTAATTACTTCTTCCATACTTAATGGATTACCACCTATGTGGTAATTTGTGGGCACTTTGTTTTTGCCAAAGGAGATGACTATACACTTTTTGGCATTTAGCTTGAGGCCATGGCTCTGGCACCAGTTGTCTGTTTCTCTGAGGCCCTTTTGTAGGATGCTTGTGTCAGCTGGAGAGTCGATTATGGCACCTAGTTTGCAGTTATCTGCGAACTTGGTCAGCCACAGTCCTTCCATGTTGGCCTGTACCTCCGAGAAATATATACTGAACAAGAGAGGTCCCAGGACTGAGCCTTGTGGGATGCCACTTGTAACTGGTTTGGAGTCTGACATGGCTCCAGCAATTCTAACCAGGTGGGTTCTGTCCTTGAGCCAGTTTGCAACCCATCCAGTGACATAGGGGTTTATATTTAAGCTGGTGAGCTTAGCTATAATGCCCGAATGGGGTATAGTATCGAAGGCTTTTGTGAGGTCCAGGTAGGCTGTGGGACCACCTTCCCCTCGTCAATGGCCTTGGTGACTAATTCAAAGAAATCGACCAGGTTTAAGAGGCAGGATCTGCCCTTAACAAAGCTGAACTGGGTAGGATCCAGTGTCTGTAGGGCCCCAATATCTTTATTTATGAGGTCCATGATGATCCTTTCCATAGCTTTGCAGACCAAGCTAGTCAGGCTTATGGGGCGATAGTTTCCAGGATCCATTGAGGCACCACCTTTGTGGAGAGGGACCACTGTTTCTGTATGCCACTCTTTGGGTACATATCATGTAGTAAGGCTGAGATTGAACAGTAGTTTTATGTTTGGGTTTAGCTCTTCTTGGAGTTCATGTAGGATGCAGCCCGGGACACCGTCTGGTCCCATTGATGCTGTGTTTTTGCTTTGGAGAGGCGGCTTTTATCTGAGCATCTGAGATGTCAGGGGGTCAGCACTCTGCTGGGATGGATATTTGCCCTTTTGGTGGGGAGGGAGAAGTTTGCACTGAACCAGTCACTTAGGATGTTGGCAATGTCTGTGGGTTCGATGTATTTTTTGTCATTTTGGACTAATTCTGAGCATATCTGGGAATTCCCACCCAGGTTCCTAACATAACTAAAGAAAGCCTTGTGATTATCCTTAGTGTCCTGTGCAATTTTTATCTCGAAACTGACCTTAGACGATTTTATTAGTGCCTGTAGTTTTTAGCTAATACTGATCAGAGATGCCTTCCCTCTTCTGTTGTATAGTTTGTTTATGACTTGGGTCCACCAGACAGGACGCCTGCCTTTGGAGGATTGGGTCTTGGTTTTATTTGGGATTGCATGATCCATGCATTCCTGAAGGTTTTCATAAAATGCGTTTATAATGGATTCTGTGGTCTGGGCCATATTTTCCACAGGCCCGTGGGCTTTGATGGATTCCACCTTGGTTTTGAGGAGTGTGAAATTTGCTTTAGAGAAGTTTTTCACTGTGGTTTTCTGGGCAGGGGGTGAGGTCGGGATGTGAATATCCAGTGAGATTAGTTTATGGTCTGATCTTACCAGTGAGGGATACACTTCTGGTCTGGAGCATAGAGCCCCCATGTTGGTGATGATCAGGTCCAGTATGTTTTTCCCTCTTGTGGGAGTGGTAACAAGTTGTTCCATAGCATTTGAGTTTATAAATTCTAGGAAACTTTGGGCTAGGGTGTTGGAGCTAGAGTAATGCTCCCAGTCTATGTTTGGGTAGTTGGAGTCGCCCAATATAATGGTGTTTGGAGAGACCTTCATATTTTCCAGTGTTCACAGGAAGGCCGAGTGGGGTTCCTGGGTTTGGGAGGGTGGTCTGTAGCAAGCTATAAACTGGAAGGCAGTTTTACCCACTGTTAGTTGCACATGGATAGTCTTTGATGCTTCGTGTTGTGCCACCAATCTGGAGGTGTGGGTATCTTTGAAGAATATTGATACTCCCCCTCCTTTTGTGGTTCGGTCCAAGGTTTGAGGTCGAAAAGCATGGTATGAGGTATAACCTGGTAGTGCTGGGGTGCTCTCGGGAGCCTTGAACCAGGTTTCTGTTACTGCACAGATATCAATGTTCTCCATGCAAAGGAGAGTTTTGAGTGCGTGCATCTTGAGGTTTAGACTCCTGGCGCTGAGTAGCATTACTCTTAGTTTCACCCTTAGTTTCACCCTTCAGATACATCTTTTCTACTGTGTAGCAATAACATTTGTATCACATTTAATTTTTAACTTTGTTGTGTTAAGATACAAATCTCATTTTTTGCATGTGCATAAATTGTAGCTCTTTCATTTACTATGAGATACACAAAAAAGATTACCATTTCTGATGGAAGTCTACAGCCCTGCATCATATGTTCTGTTAGCTCTGTGAACCTAGGTGCCCTAGGTTTCCTCTACATCAGCTCTGCTCATTTCTGAATCCTTCTAATAAGGCAACAGAGTTCAAGGGGCAAAAAGGAAATATAATCGCCTTTTGACTATAAGACAATGTGCTAGGGAAAAGACATAAAAGAACTAACACACAAATTCATTGTTTAAGAAGAAGAAGAATTCAGAAGCAAAAGATTATCCCCTGCAGCAAGCCCTGCATGGTGTTCAGAACTAGTGCAGGAGCTCCAGCAGGCAGTATGTCTGCCATGCAATCCAGGAATAAACTGTAGGGACGTGCACGAGCTCCTGCACTAGTCCTACACGGTATGCAAATTACACCATTTGCAGGAGAAATCCATGCAAATGAGGTGAATTTGCAATCCAGGAAGCTGGAAGCCAGCCATTCAGGACTAGTGTAATCTGCATAAATGTACTCCGCCAGTAACGGAGTACATTTCTGCAAACTACAAAACGGAGCCATGACAGCACCAAATAAAGGGTGGATATTATGTAGAAAGCATGTCAATGGCCAAATATAAGGCCACTGGCATGGAAAACAGTTGCAAAAATAAAAAAAAAAAATCAACTTTTATTTTTTTTAGCCAATATCAGCTATTTAAGCATTGGGCAGCAGCATGCAAATGGGATTGGGTGAAAAATAAGAAAAAAAAAACTAAAATAAGCATTCTAACAAAAATCACTATTTTGCCATTATATTCAATGGCAGGCAGAAGACAACATGGCCAGTAAATAGTGGTTGCTAAAGGGGGAAGCTCAGTGTGGGACATGTAACTATGCATCAGCAGGCAATCCTATACAAATGAGGGGAATGATACTGTATCCCAAATTTCCCCTGCATGCTCGTCAGCACCCAACAGTGTAAAAGCAGGAATAGCTTAGTGCAAGCCTAGGAGTTAGCTGACATCATAGTGGGGTGTGTCAGGCATACTGTAAGCTTACTGGAGACCTGTGGCTCAGGTTTGCTCTTAGCTTAGCGCAGCTAGGCAAGGGGGTGTGTCTGAGACTGCCTAGCACTCTTTACATTGCCTAAGTGGGTGTCCGTGCCACGCACTTGGTTTTAAAGGAAAAGAAAAGTAAACCAGGAAATAGCAGCTCTGTGCACATTTGAGCACTGTGTTTGCACGGCATGCCCCCGGGCTTAAACAGGAAGGCAATGGGAAGGGAAAACAGCAGCAGGAAGGTAATTTAGGAGAACTAGCATAGCTGGCAGGTGAAATGTATCAGAATCAGCCAATTACACAGGTAGCAGACCAGCCCAGCCCAGAACACTACTATAAACTATGCAAACACCTTTCCCTCTGTTTTTTTTCCCACATACTCTTCACCACCACTGTATACAAGCAGGGGAACTTTTAACAAACAAAAACAACAAAATGATAGGGGCTGCAGCAGCTATCAGACATCAACACGTGGAAGACGCTGAGGGTGGTGAGGATGAGAATGCTTTCGACCAACCCACAGTGAGGAGACGGAGAAGGGTGTGCAGACCCAGGGTAACCTACCTGGGGATACATAAGCTGGAGATAGTGGAGCACTATAGGGTAGACAGAGACCTCCTACAGCAAATTGTTGAGCTGTGCCAGCCATGCCTGACACACAGAACTAACAGAGGGCAACCCATCCCAGTGGATACCAATGTATGTGTAGGCCTAGGAATACTAGCCACAGGTACCTGCCAAAGCCCAACTGGGGATATCATGGGGATCTCACAGGCATCAGCATCCAGGGTATTCCACCAGTTCCTGGATGCCATGTGAGCACATGCCGGTGAGCACATATATTTCCTCGACACCTGTGAGGTGTTGGCCAGCAATATGCATCTCTTCCACCAAATTGCAGAATACCCTGAGGTGGTGTGTGCTATTGACCGCATGCACATATGCATCAAAGCACCACCCAGTGAGTAGGGTAGGGTCTACCTCAACTGCAAGGGCTTCCCCTCCATCAACTGCCAGGTTGTGTGTGATGCCCAGGGCATTATAATGAATGTGTGTGCTGGCTGCCCTGGAAGCTATCACAATTCACACATCTGGCATCTGATACAGCTGTACTAGAGATTTGCCAATGGGGACAACCCTTACGGTCACCTAGTGAGGAATGCTGTTTACACACTGGAGCTGTGGCTGATGACACCCATCAGAAATGCACACACACCTGAACAAGAACTCCATAATGTGGCACACGCACAGACCAGATTCATAATAGAGCATGTATTTGGGATGCTCAAGTCACAGTTCCGGTGCCTGGACTCATCCTGTGGAGCCTTGCAGTAATCACCAGCTACATGTACCCAAATTGTTATTGTATGTGCCATGCCACACAATATGATCCTGTGGAACAGCTGCAGCAAGAACAGCATGGGGCATGGCCACACAGCCACAGACTGACTCAGAGGAGGAACAACCTGAGCCTGGCCCAGTAGGCAGAAGGAGGCATGCCCAGTATGCCTTGGCCTTAGCAAAGAGGCAATGCATAGCGCATACACTGACACAGGAGGGACCCAGGGAATGATACCACTCTCTGACTCATACATACAGTAAAAGGGATGCCAAATATGACACTACCTGTGCTCAACCATGTATAGAGAGTGTACTATGTGCATCCGACATAGGCAGCCCTCCAGCACCATCCTCAATACTGGCACACCCACAAGGTAAGTCACTCTCCTTACCAATTGCCAAATGGAGTAGTATGTGTTGTTACTTGTATCTATGGTATGGATGTGAGCATGCAAGGGAATTGGTTGGCTGAATGGGATGCTAGCAGATAGTAGACACGTTTAGTGGCACCATGAGATCTGTAACAAATACTGGTGTCACCATAGTAGCCAGTACTACACATGGAAACAAAACCCACTGCAGGAAATGTGCTGGGCCACATGTGTGTCGATATGACACACACATGCTAATCAGGGAGGTTCATATACCCAACAACAGTCTCAGCCAGCAGGAGAGGTGTAGACAAACACAAACAAAGGCTGTACTAAGGCCTCTGAATGATGGCTATGGGCAAACCTACCCCTCATGCCTACACAGACAGACTACAGCACAGACAGACTACAGCAGGCTAGGCAGTGGGATGTTAGTTCTGGAGGGTAGGAAGTCAGAAACTGATATGTAGGTCAATCAAACCTAAGAGCTGTAGTACACTGATATGCCTCTAGTCAGCATGATAGGTTAGAATACAGAATAAAATGGAGTACCTGACATACCAGTACAGTCATAGCAAATATGTACAAGTGTCAGGTGACCCCCCCCAAATCCTATGCAGAAATGTAGAAACAGTCAGGTGTGCCCCCCAATCCACTGTAGAAATGTAGAAACAGTCAGGTGCCCCCCCATTCTGATGTAGACACATTGTAGCAGTCAGGTGTGCCCCCCAGTCCTAAGTAAAAATGTAGTAACAGTCAGGTGTGCCCCCCAAATCCTATGTAGAAGCAGTCAGATGTGACCCACAATCCTAAGTATAAATGTAGTAACAGTCAGGTGTGCCCCCCAAATCCTATGTAGAAGTGTAGAAGCAGTCAGGTGTGCCCCCCAATTCTAAATAGAAATGTAGTAACAGTCAGGTGTGCCCCCCCAATCCTATGTATAAATGTATTAACAGTCAGGTGTGCCCCCCTCCAATCTGAGATAGACATGTAGTAACATGTATGTGTAGTTATAATACCAGTGGAGCACAAATGAGCTGAGGTGACCAAGGTAGCAGGATAGCTTGTAGCATTTGTACAATATGCAGGTATGCGTGTGTTAGGTTGGTGTGTGTGTTTCATATTGTGTGAGATTGGTCAGTATTTATGCATGTTGAGGTTTGACCTGGTGGTCATTGCCCAAAACTGCCAATGGCAGGGCCAAGTCCTCACAACTGCAATGCCAAAGACAATGCTTCCCAGTATAACACATATTAGCAGTAAGCCATTGTAAATGTATGGCAGTAATATGTGTCACCATTTAAAAGATGTACATGGCATGACTGTTGTGCTAGATATACAAGCAGTACACAGAGAAACACACCCCAGACATACAGTATATAATGTGTAGCTGTGAAATGGACACACCCTTGGAACTATATATACAGGTGTGCCTCACATTATCTGGGCTTGTAGTAGGGAATACCAATGTCGTCTGGCCGAACACTTGCAGATCATAAAGGTGATAGGACTGGTGTATTGAGAAACAGCTGATGTCCCTGCACAAGCCAGCATAACTGGAATGCCCCATGCATATCTCTGAGTCAGATGCAAGTAGTGTCGACAGCACACATGCACTCAGCTCACCCAAACACCACCCACAGGTACCGCTCCATTTGCATCCCTGCTGTTGGGAATGCGTACAATATGATCTCCACCTGTGTATGGCAATAGCAAAAGAATGCAGCATGCAGTGCAGGTGTCCCATGCAGGTGTGTCCCTAGCTGTAAGCAGTACCCTACCAGCATCCACATCACCTGATCAATACTGATAGAAAGTATTGGCATGAACACCTAGCACACCTACCCTGTCACCCCAGGGGAATATACTGCATGGCAGTCTGGGACTGTAGGAATGACAGAATGCAATGACTTGCTACAGCTGGCCTGCATCACCACCAAATGGCCTACAAGTCTCTGCCAAAGGCCTGCATCTCACCTTTACTGCCAATGTATGTTATGTCATGGACACCCAAATAACATAACACACTCCACAAAAGCCATATGCAAGGCCATGTGGACAAACCACAGTAACATGTCCACCATGTCCCACGGCATGAACTGTGGACCAACACTAAAACACAGCTCTCATGAGGTGATAACTATAGAGAAAGTATCAGAGAATGTATGCATAATGTATGGAAGAGGATATAATAATAGAGGGGGGGTGGGAGCATGGGCAGTATGGAATGTGCAAAGTCCAACACACAGCCATGTGCACATACTATTCCTGGCTTCAAACACAAAAATGGCTGGCTACAAATCTGCCTGTACACCACAATAGGGGAACTGTCTTGACTTATGACCCCTGCATCTGGGTAACCTGTGTGAATCTGTACAGCTGTGAGGTATTGCCACAGCAAGGTAAGGCCACACTGTCATGTTGATGGATTTACAAGTATGGGATCCTCTGCCATCACTGTACCAAGGTGCTGAAATGGATGCACAGACCCAGAAGCAAGTGTTTGCAGTACCCCCTCCAGAATGGCATAACTTGCCATAACTATGTAGGAATTTGACCACAATACTGGACACAGCTGCATTCACCCTGTGTTCCTCAGGACATCACTGCGAGCAAAAATGTCCACCTGACAGTACTTGAGGTCATAAAACATCACAGTGTATAACAGTACACGTCTGAATATATCTGCTAACCCCAGTACCATGTAGCAGAAGCAGCACCGACACAATCACCTACAGTACACACTATCCCTTGCACAGTTTGACCCCATATTGCCAACTGATCAACAGATATCCTGCAGAAACAGTTTGCTAGCTGTAGGTGTAGAACACAAAGGTCTGCACTGGAGTACAAACTACCTGGAATGGATACACACATGCAGTACAGAAGGGTATACTGGGCATGCCCACAGACTAAAACAAATGAAGCCCATGTCTGCCAACAACAGTGGACCATACATATCTGACAGTTGCAGATGTTAGTGCATACACGCCTCAGTATGCACCAGTCATGCTTTGCACACACATTGGATAGGAATACACACATATATCCAAGGACAACACACTATAATATGCCAAAAGTACACATACATAGATGTGTGGAAGAGAGTGACAGTGGCAAAGAGCCTTCCATTATGAGGCCTGTCCCACCCAGCACACAGCCACATGGCTGCAATCACATGCTGTGTATATGTCACTCACTGTAGAAATTAGCCACTGGTATCCCTCAGCATTAAAGACTCTGTGGTGCAAGTGCTAGCTGTGCAACATGACTGTACAAGGCAGTAGTCATCTAGCAGTTGTATATTTGTACCTCTAGATGAATGGGTTATGGCCCATGCACACACACTGCCCTCCCCATAGCCCTACTATGACAAGCCTGCTGATGTCATTCAGTTTGAAATACGTCTTTGGGAAAGGAGTTGCCCAGTAATCTCCGTGGCACATCCTATAAGTGTATAATGCTGTGGTGTGATAAACTAGTTAGGTAGGAGTTTTAATCCCAGACATGTTAACTGTGTGTGTGTCTCTGTCTGTGTAGGGAACAATGATTTTTAGGCTAGTCTCACTCATTACATTACAAATGCCCTACTTTGGCAAGGCTGCTGATATCATTCAGTTTGAAATACACCTTTGGGAAAAGAGTAGCCCAGTAATCTTTGTGGCACATCCTATAACTGTGTAATTATGTAGTGTAATAAACTAGTCAGGTAGGAGTCCTAATCCCAGACTTGGCAACTGTGTTTGTGTGTGTCTTTGTTTGTGTAGGGAGCAATGCTTTTTAGGCTAGTTACACTCATTACAATTCAAATGCCCTACTTTGGCAAGCCTGCTGATGTCATGCACTGTGAAATACACCTTTGGGAAAGGAGTAGCCCAGTAATCTCTGTGATGTGTCCTATAACAGCGTAATGTTTTAGTGTGATATAGTACTTTGGTAGGGGTTCTATTCCCACACATGGCAAGTGTGGATGTCTGTGTGTTTCTTTGTCTGTATAGGGTGTAATGCTTTTGAGGCCATTCACAGTCACTACAACCTCCACTGACCTTCTTTGACAAGCCTGCTGATGTCATTCCCAGTGAAATACACCTTTGGGGAAGGAGTATGCCAGTGATCTCCATGGCGTGTCCTTTAACTGTGTAATGTTGTAGTATAATAAACTAGTTAGGTAGGAGTTCTAATCCCAGACATGGCAAGTGTATGTCTGTGGTTGTCATTAGTCTCTTGTGTGGAGGTGGCTGTGCGTGCGTAACAACTGAACTCATTGTGCAGCGGGTTTTGCAAATTTCTTATATGGTGGCCCTATTATATGTACAATACAAGGATAGCATATGTGAAATAGCCAAGAGGCTGGGGTGCCAATCCATTTCCCTACATGTGACATCAAGGCCTGGTGAACAAAGTAAGCAACCCTTGTATTACCCAGAGAACACTCTCAACCCATGTCTCATACACAAACACACTTGCCTATGCAACAACTGCTATGTTGGGAGTACCCTGCATATTGCCCACAGATAGTAACCATGGTGTGATTGCAGTGGACTACAGAGGGCATGGCACCCTGTCCATCAGTACAATAGGCACGTACATGCAGACAGTGCGCCTTCACTATGTTTCCCACTGGATGCCTGCAACACTTGTGGTGCCATCAAATGTGACCCACAAAGGACATACCATGCCTTAAACACATGCCCTCTATGAACAGACACCACTGACATCATGCTATCAATGTAAGTGCAGGGTCAACCTGCTGTCCATTACCAGTTCCCTCCACATGAGACCAGGACTGGCACATCTGATGATAATCTGTGTACAAAACATTGGCCAGACACCCCAGGTACAGTTCCACATATCACTGTATATGCATGTGGGATATGTGCACATCCCAAACAGTGTCCATGTCATGGACTAAAGAACACATACATGGCAAGCATTGCACAACAATGGCCACACACAGTAGTTACCCAGGTGACTGAATGGTGAATACAATACCCTCCTGTGTGGGCCAATCCAGACACTACACCCCTGAGCCGCACTGCAGACCATTGTCATGTGGCCTGATACCAAGGTATACCCTTCATCTAGCCCTGTAAAGCCTTCTGGCACAGTCAACCACTACATACCCTTGAAGCAATGCATGCATGCATGTCAGTACTGGCACCCTGTGTCTGTGTGTGTATGGTGTATGATGCTTTCAACCACATTCACACTCACTACAATTCCTATTGGCATACTGAAGTATGCCGTCTGATGTCAGACACCTTCACATACCCTTTGCCCATATAACCTCCAGATAACCCCTGTGATGCATGTGATACCTGGACATTACTGTATTGTGGCAAACTACCTAGTTAGGAAGTGTATTCCTGACACTGCCAAGTGTGTCAATGTGTGTGAGTTCCTGAGACAGTGTGGCTGTGTTGATGCTGACACTTGTTCATGTCGACAGGCACGTGTACTACACCTACGGTATCGCTACCATATCACTGTTGCAGATGTCACTCATCATCACATATATGTTTGCACAGCTCCTCAACATGTAAGCTATGTGGCGCATGCAATAACTGCATAGACATGTGATAGCAATACATAGTCAGTCAGGGGGTTGAAACCCCATCCTGGTAGGTGTGTGACACACACATGCTTAGGTTTTACTTTCCAACCCCATCCCTGACTTACTTTGTCTGTCTCTCTCACTCCCTCTCTGGTGGATGTGAAGAACTACACCTGCTTTGCTTAGGCAGCAGCTTATGTTTTGCAAGTGATGCTCATGATCAGGTGATGGCCTCTGCATGAATTGCAGCCCTCCTGTAGCTGGCATATGTGGAACAGCTGTGGTAACATTCCCATAGCCGATTGCATGGAAACACATTCCAATATCTAGGAACATCGTGTTGGTGTTGGGCCTTTTCATTCACTGTCTGTGAGCAGGACCTAGATCTGCTGTTTGGCAAACAGCATCACAAATGGATTTGGGATTTACCTCTAACAACACACTGTGGAAACAGGCCAACACACAGGAGGGGGGTGTGCCTGACATGACTACAGAATGTAAGTGTTGCTATTCTGCATTTGGAGTAATGTCAGTTTAACAGGATGTGTGTGGATATGGCTGGTCTACATGTTTTAATACCTGCCATGACAGTGCTACGTTTTTGAGGAAACCCACATCTGTAGGGTCATCTGCAGACTGGGCAGTGTGTGTAGCCTTTTGTTTCATGTGTTACTCACAGAACACCTATCTGAGAACTGCAGAAGCATAGTGTGAGGACTGCAGTCAGTACATATGGCAGCCATGAGAGTTACTGACTTCATATACTACATGGGACATATGTCACTAAAAACCCTGGTATGACAGTAAATGTATGAGGTTATCACAGCAACATGCCAATATTGGGGCAGTGTTAATAGCTCCAGCCACAAGTCTGTCAACCTTTGTTCATATGTCCTGCAGTAAGAGGTGCATATGTCCTGCACACCATTATTTATTGACATCATACCTGATAACAAGCCAGTCAGATATCAGACTGCTATACATGTTATGTATAGTAGGGGTTGTTTCTGAGGACACAGCTTGGCCATTCTGTGGTTGCGAATACAGTACTGGGATCTGTGTACCTAGGGTGATTGTCTACAGTATGTGTATTGCACATATGTACCTTGGGCTGTGCACAGACTGTGGTAGATGCCATTGTTGTCAGTGCTGTTCTATCTGATGTTACATGCTGTTCCAGTGTATGGTACCATATTGGCTCACATGTCTGGAGGGTCAGACATATATGTGTCCCATACCACAGGCAGCCATCGGACCACAATGTGCCATGACCCAGTTTGTAGGGTCAGTGTGTGAGTGGCACATATGAGGATGGTGATTATTAGACAGTCCATATATTGTCATATTAAGCATGTATACCATGTGTGGCTGTGGTTGTGTTTACATTGGTTGTGGGTATGCACTTTCACACAGGTGTCTGTTATTCTGTGCTGTGACATGCGTGTACAGCCTGCTATAATCATAGGTACATGTGTAGTCCCCCATACAAAATGTAGTCCAGTTTTGGGGCAGTCTGCTTGTAGTTGGCACAGTGCTTTGTGACATGCCTAGCAGCCTAGTGTAACTACCAAGTGTGCTGATATGTCCAGTTATTTGCAAGACATAATGATGCCAGGCCACCATAACTGTTGTGTATTTCTGACAAAGCAGTGGTATTCTGTACAGATGTATGTCACTAACTGCTGAGTAGTATGTGGCCATGTGACCCCTGCACCACCAGGTATTATGTGTCAGGACAGACTGGAATGTGTGCATGCATAAACTGCATGGGCATATATAGTCCAGTATTTATGGGATATACCCATGCTTTTAACATCCACATTGGGAGGCGTGCTCCACATGACTCACTTGAAGGGGATATGTGTACACCTCTGGGCTGACCATAGAGGGCCAGACTGTCCACATATATTGGTCATATCTCTGCTGTAGTCCACAGGATCATAACTGTGCTAGCAGTGGTACTTTATTATGATGTCCTTAGGATGTCTGTCAGTAGCCAATGGCGCACATGTTAAAAGCTATGTGACATCCCACACACAACATGTCTGTTAAGACAACCCCTATTACAGTAGCAACAGTCTACATATATACCTGCATATGACATCCCTTTGCACTAAGAGTTTGAGACTATTGGGGCTGAGGTAGGACTCCACTCCATGTTCTGGACATATGGTGAACATATACATATATATATTTATCCATATATCTATATATATATATATACACATATACATATTGACATACATAGATGGATATATATATATATATATATATATATATATATATATATATATATATATATATATATATATATATATATATGTGTGTGTGTGTGTGTGTGTGTGTGTGTGTGTGTACTTGTATATACATATAAACACTCAAATATATACATATACACAGCAATATATGTTTACACATATACAGATATAGATACATATGCAC
Source organism: Protopterus annectens (assembly GCF_019279795.1). Lineage (NCBI taxonomy): Eukaryota > Metazoa > Chordata > Ceratodontiformes > Protopteridae > Protopterus > Protopterus annectens. The sequence continues at coordinate 752,502,699 of NC_056732.1, read as the reverse complement.
ATATACTTATGGATATCTACATATAAATCGACAGTAATAAGTATATCTGAATAAATATGTATGCACATATAGTTATAGATATCTACATATATATTTACATAAATAGGCATATCTGTATACATAGGATGTGTATATATATATTTATATATATATATATATATTATATATATATATATATATATATATATATATATATATATATATAATATATATATATATATATATATATATATATATATATATATATATATATATATATATATAATATATATATATATATATATATATATATATATATATTTATATATGTTCAAAGAGATCTACGCATGGCCATATATATGATGCACTATACAGACATATGTATGAATATACATGTGTATGTACATGCAGACATATATCAGCATATGTATATGTATATAGGTCGATAGGTTCATAGGTAGGTACTAGGCTATTGGCCCTAGGGTCTATATAAGCCCAGTCAAAAGGTACCATGGCTTTCACCACCCAAGAAAATTATTTTCCTGTGCCACTATTGAGCAGAACCACAGAAGTGATCCCCAGGGTGAATTTCATATCTCCCATCCAATCATCAAGATTTTTCTTGAAGCGTGCTAATGAGGAGCTTTGTTTGATATAGATAGGTAGTTTGTTCCAGAGTATGGGAAGTCTCCGGGACAGGAATCTATCCCTCCAGCATGTTCTGTTTATTGTGGTGACAAGGTTTAGGTCCCTAGAGTGTGTAGCTCGGAGAGATTGGGATTTGTTTAAGTGGAGCATGTCCAAAAGCTCTGGTTTTGACATAACTTTGTGTGTAAGGCAGAAATAGCCTCTGAGTAGGTTATATGCGATGGAGTAAAGCTGCAGTTTTTTGAGACGGTCCGCGTAGAGCATCTGTTTGAGGCTGGTAATCCTCTTTGTGAGGTATTTCTGTGGTCTTTCCAGTTGTTGTAGATGCCTTGTGAGTTACATACCAAAAGGGGCATTGTACTCTATAACGGGTCTAATAAGTGACGAGTAGAGGGGAACATAGACCTCTTTTTTCCTGGATGAGAACCCTTTTGTGATAAGGTGTGCCACATAAAAGGATTTCATGACTACTGTGGCGATGTGATTATCAAAGTAGAGACACCTGTCCAGGCTACCTAAAGTCCACTCTTCAAATTTTCCCTTAAAACTACCTTCCTCAAAGTATACTACTGTTCTATTTAGTGTATCCTATAACTATAAATTATCTCTACTTGACTCCCAAGTAGACTATTCTCTATCTGTATAGCCAAGCACTTGCTCCTACAGTACTTATCACCTCGATACAGCACTCTTGTTATAGAAAGTACCCCAAAAAGCAAACCCGGTCACCCACATCCCCAGAACCTTTTTTAAGTTTTCTGTCTATTCCTTCTAGCATGTCGAGGGATCAGTTGCTAATGTCCTGTCCTGCTCAGCTGGTGAACCTGGGAATATTGTGGCAATGTTACAATTGCCTCATGTACCTGAACAACCCTCTCCTCCTCCCACAAAACACAAATGCATCGAGAGATGCAACTATACGGCCAAACTGGAGGCTGAGCTCTCTCAACATAGGACTGGCAAGACCAGACAGGAGGAGAAGGTAACCACACACACTATAGACCCAGTATCACATAATACCATCACAACCTCAAATCATACACATAAACACACAAAGACAGACTCGGAGGCTCTGATCAAAAATCTACCAAAACAGCAGAGGCCACCAAAGCAGACACCCAAACAACTACCACCTCAGAACACAACACCTGCAACACATAGACCACACAGTCAGAGTGTCAAGCATTCACAGCCCTTAAGGCCAAACACAATGCCAGACACACTAGTCATTGGTGACTCCATAGTCAGACACACTGATGTCCACCAGACTGAGTAAGGAGAAGGTCACAGTAAGCTGCCTGTTGGGTGCTAGAATCCGCCACATAACGCATGCACTCAGGTCTCTCAACAGCAGGTACAACTCAATCATTGTCCACTCTGGTGTTAACGACCTGAGATGTACCTCCTTGGACTACATGAAAAGAGACAGAGGAGCTCTCTGATTATGTAGCCCAAGCAGGTATGACCCTGACCTTGAGCAGTATCCTACTTTCACCAAGAATGATGCCACAATACAGAGATAAGATGATCAGCTTTAACAATTGGCTTAAACTCTGGTGTCATTCAAAGGGGATCCAATGTCTGTCTGCCTGGGATGACATGCTGGACAAGCCACGCTGCTCACCCTGGGATTCTGGATTTTGGCAAAGGCTCTTGCCACCCCCATAGTGCCTTTTTAGGCAAGGCTCAAATTCTAAACCTACCACCCTAGAACACAACAAAGAAAAAAAAACTAAGGGTAATGCTGCTCAATGCCAGAAGTCTCAACCTCAAGATGCACGCACTTGAGGCCCTTCTCAGTATGGAGAACATCGATGTCTGTGCTGTGACAGAAACCTGGTTCAAGGCTCCTGAGAGCACCCCAGCACTATCAGGTTTTACCTCATATCATAAAACCGGACAATACCAAGAAAGGAGGAGGGTATCCATATTCATCAAGGACACCCACACCTCAAGATTGGTGGCAAAGCATCCTGGTGCTATTAACCATAGGCAAGACTGCTCTGCAATTTGTAGCATGTTACAGGCCACCCTCGCAAACTCAGGAACCTCACATGGGCTTCCTGAAAACACTGGAGGGAATAAATGTATCTCCGAACACCATCATACTAGGTGACTTCAACTACCCTAATATAGACTGGGAACACTACTCAAGCCCAAACACTCTAGCCCAAAAGTTCCTGGAATTCATAAACTCAAATGCCATGGAACAACTAGTCACCATCCCTACAAGAGGAGAAAATATACTTGATCTCATCATCACGAACATGGGAGCACAATGTTCAACACCGGAAGTATACCAGATCAGATCACAAACTAATCTCGCTGGAGGTCCTCATCCAAATGAAAAAGACCACAGTAAAGAACTCGAAAGCCGACTTCACACTTCTAAAGACTAGTGTGGTCTCCTTTAAGGCCCCTGAGCCGGTAAACATTACTCAAACCGCTGAATCACTTACAAATGCCTTCTACCAGCACCTGCAGGGCTGCATGGATCAGGCAATCCCAAGCAAAACAAAGACTCTTTGTACCAAAGGCAAGCGTCCAGTCTGGTGAACCCCAGCCATAAACAAACTCTACAACAAAAGGAGAAAGCTACTACAAGATAGAGCAAAATCCTTAAAAGGTAAGACACCGCTGATCAGTATAAGTAAAAAGCTAAGAGCTCTCATAAAATCATCCAAAGCTAATTTTGAGAAAAAAATAGCTAAGGACTCTAAAGACAACCATAAGGCATTCTTTAGCTATGTCAGAAACCTAGGAGGAAACTCCCAGATATGCTCAGAATTAGTTCAAAATGATGTGAAGATTACTGATCCTACAGACATTGCCAACATACTGGCTGACAGGTTCAGTGCAAACTCCTAAAGGAGAGATATATATACCTAATGATTGTAGCCCCCAAACATCTCTAGCACGCCCAGGTGAGAACTGCTCTCCAAGGCAAAGAACACAGCATCCATGGGACCTGATGGTGTCCCCGGCTGTGTGCTCCATGAACTCAACAATTAAACCCACAGTTAGGACAGCTGTTTAATCTTAGTCTCACCTCTGGATGTGGTTCCACTCCACAAAGGCGGTGCCTCCATCGACCCTGGAAATTACCATCCGCCTTATCTGCAAAGCCATGGAGAGGATCATAATGGATCTCATAAATAAAGACATAGGGAATTTGTAGACTTTGGATCCAACCCAGTTTGGCTTTGTCAAAGGCAGATCATGCCTTTTAAACTTGGTTGACTTTTGAAACAGTCACCAAGGCCATTGATGAGGAAAGGCAGTCCATATCATTGAAAAACTCATCAACTTAAATGTAAACCCATACATTACAAGATGGGTTGCAAACTGGCTGAGTGACAGAACCCACAGAGTTAGAGTTGCTGGCGCCATGTCAGACTCAAAGCCTGTCACAAGTGGTGTCCCACAGGGCTCAGTCCTGGGCCCACTCTTGTTTGGCATCTACTTTTCTGAAGTACAAGCAAGCACAGGAGGCAGATATCCTTCAGAAGGGTCTCACAGAAATGGATAACTGGTGCCAGAGCCATGGCCTAAAGTTAAATGCCAAGAAATGCATAGTCATACCCTTCGGGAAAAATAAGGTTAACCCTAGCTACCATATAGGTGGCAATCCCTGATCACAGAAGAAGTTATCAGGGACCTGGGAACAGGTTGACAGTAGCCTTTCATTCGACACTCATATTGCTAAAGTAGTTAGGAAGACCTTCTACATTGCCCACCTTATCATGAAGGGATTCACATCTAGATCAAGGAGGTCATAGTTTCTATACTCATCACTCATCAGACCAATGATCGAGTACAATGCCCCATTCGGAATGTATCTGACCCGACACTTGCAGCAGCTGGAGAGGCCACAAAGTTCCTCACCAAAAGGATAAAGGGTCTCAAAATGCCTGACTGAAAGAACTCCAGTTATATTCAGTTGCCCGCTTGCTCAAAGGTGACCTGTGCCTGACATACAAGGCCATGTCATACCCAGATTTGATGAACATGCTTCATCTCAAAAAATCTAGATCCCTCAGAGCCACGGTTATTAATAGGACGTGCTGGAGGGATAGATTCATCACCCAAAGACTCTATGCTGTGGAACAAAATCCCAGTTTATGTGAGGCAGAGCACCTCGCTGGCCTTGTTCAAGAGGAATCCTGACCAATGGTTACCTCAGTGTCACTGCTCGACAGAGGCACAGCAAATAGGCTTATAAATGCCCTCAGGCAGATAGCCTAGTATGAACCTATGAACCTATGAACCTATGAACCTGTGTCCCAAGGTCTCTTATCACACTTTCAGTGTTAAGTAGACTACCGCCTATGTTATAGTTCATGGGTACAGAGTTTTTACCAATAGGGATGACAATGCACTTTTTGGCATTGAGCTTGATGCCATGGCTTTGACACCAGGCATCTGTCTCAGTGAGGCCCTTTTGTAGGATGTTCACATCATTTGAAGTTATGATTATGGCTCCTAGTTTGCAGTCATCTGTGAAGTTCATTAGCCAAAGACATTCTGTGTTAGCCTGTACTTCAGAGAAGTAGATATCAAACAGGAGAGGACCCAGGACTGTACCCTGTGGTACTCCACTTGTCACTGGTCTGAAGTTGGATTTAGAGTCTGCTACTTTCACAGTGTAGGTTCTTGTCAGTGAGCCAGTTAGCAACCCATCTTGTGACATAGGATTTATACCTACTTTAGTGAGTTTATCTATAATTCTAGAGTGGGGACGGTGTTGAAAGCCTTGGCTAGATCTAGATAAGCTGTGTGAACCACCTTACCCTCATCTACAGCTTTGGTGACCACTTCAAAGAAGTCTGTCAGGTTTAGGAGACATGATCTGCCTTTTACAAACCCAAACTGGGTGGGGTCCAGAGTTTGGAGATTACCAATGTCATTGTTTATAAGTTACTTGGTGATACATTCCATAGCCTTGCAGACCAGGCTCATCAGGCTAATGGGGCAGTAGTTTCCAGGGTCTGTGGTAGCTCCCCCTTTGTGGAGTGGGATAACTGTAGCTGTGTGCCATTCAGTGGGCACATAGCCTGAGGTGAGGCTATGACTGAACATGGTACTTAGGTGGGGTGCCAGTTTGTTCTGTAGTTCATGTAGAACACAGCCTGGGATTTTGGCATGTCCCATGGATGCTGTCTTCTTAGTTTTGGAGAGTGTTTTTTTTTTTTACCTGTGCAGTCATGATTACAAGAACTTTGCATTCTTCCGGTATAGAGATGGGCGCTTTAGGGGATGAGGTGGGGTAAAGTTAGCACTGAACCTATCTACCAGGATGTTGGCAATATCAGTTGATTCTGTATATTTAGTGCCATTGTGCTGTAACTCAGAGCAGATCTGAATGTTGCCATGGAGATTCCTGACATAGCTATTGAATGCTTTGTGGTTGTCTTTAGAGTCAGTGGCGATTTTGTTTTCGTAACTATCTTTGGAAGACTTTATGAGGAATCTCAGCATCTTACTGAGGCTGACCAATCAGTTCCTCCAATCATGGCATTTTACTTTTTTTTTGCAACAGTTTCTTTCTTTTGTTGTAGAGTTTGTTTATAGCAAGGGACCACCAGATTGGCTTCCTTTTTTTGGAGGATAACATCTTGGTTCTGTTAGGGATTGCATGATCCATGCACTTGTGTAAGTGCTTATAAAGTGCATGTGTGTAGGATTCAGCAGTCATACCTCTATTGTCCATCAGCATGGGTGTCCTGGAGTTTGCCACTTCTGTCTTACGAAACGTGAAGTTGGCTTTGGAGAAATTTTTTATGGTGGTTTCCCTAATGAGGGGTGGGGGAGGGATGTGGATGTCTACGGTGATTAGTTTGTGGTCGGATCTGACCAACGAGGAATTGACCTCTGGTGTGGAGCACTGGTTGCCCATGTTGGTAATGACCAGGTCTAAGATATTGCTGCCCCTGGTGGGGGTGTGGATAAGTTGATCCAAGGCATTGGAATTTATGAAGTCCAGAAAACGTTGAGCACAAGAGTTGGTGCATGAATAGTTTTCACAGTTAATGGTGGGGTTGTTGAAATCACCCATTATTAGGGTGTTAGGTTGTACCCTAATATTTTCCAGTGTATCAAGAAATGAGGAGTGGGAATCCTGGGGCATGGTGGGGGATTTGTAGCAAGCTACAGTTTGGATTGCAGTCTTACCCAGAGTTAGTAGCACTTGGATAATCTCGGCTGTATTATGCTGAGCAATTAGTCTGGATGTGTGAATATCCTTAATGAATATGGACTCACCTCCACCTTTAGGGTTTCAGTCCAGGTTAGGTGGCCGAAAGGTGTCATATGAATTATAGTCTGGTAATGCAGGGGTAGTCTCTGGAGTCTTGAACCAGGTCTCTGTCACTACACAGTTGTCGATGTTCTGCAGTCTGGGGGGATCACCTTGCAACAGGGGGACACATGTTGAGGAGCTCCTCCCCAGCCTCGTGGCACCTGCCCGTCTGCACAGCCAACTACTGCCAGACACCACTATGGAGGTGGGAGGTGACCATTATGGGGTATTGGAAGGGAATGTCAGACACCTGCAAGATAACTAACATCCTGGCATTGTGGAATGTGTCCACAGGGATTAACATAATAGTGGGACACATGGCCTACAGTATGGACATGTGTGAAACACCACCCATATACAGTGCAACAACAGTATTTATACCAGTAGTACAATGGCAACTGTTGCAGAGTAACACTATGGCATAACGTATTACTGTAGTCCACATTATTAGCTTGGACTAGGTTGTATCACATGGTGTTCAGTGTATGGGACACTGCAAACTGACACACATGTGTAGGTCTTACTTTTCAAGCATCTGCAAAAAGGCTGAAGGTGGGGAGGGGGTGTTAGCATGACACACCAGTGCACTGCAGCAGGGATCCTAAGGATGCTAAGAATGGCAGTATCTGCACAAAGTCAGGTTCAGGAACTGTGGCAGATGTAACCCTACCCCCACGGCAATAGTGATGGCAGTGTGTGAACACCAAGGGATGTGCAAATGAGTAGACCTTGCAATCATGCAGATTTGGGGGATGTGTAGGGCTGACTGAACATACACTGGCAAATGCAGATGGCTCATGCTAGTATACCCCGGCCAGGAATAGTGACTGTTGTAGTACACATAACAATAGGTGCAACAAACTGTCATGAAAAGGGTCTGCACACATATGCACACACAGAGTGTATGCATCGTGGTCAGCATCTGAATACCTAACACATTCCGTAGACACTGCACGTGAATGTACAGGACATATGTCACATATTGGGCTCATGTACTGTGAATATATCAGGTGATGTGGTCCCATGGCAGATGAAGGAAAGGTGAGTCATGTCAATAAGGGTGTGTACACTCCCCATAGCCATGGTATGGTCTGATGGTTGTCAGTGTAATAGTACTGGATTGGTAATACATAGTCCGCTGATGTTGAGCTCTGTAAACCAGACATCAGGCATTCACAAATGACATCTGTCCACATATCATAGGGGCTGTGAGTATTAGAGCTGACATAACTGACACAGTACTACACAATCAACAATGGGGTGTACACCTGTGAGGTTTGGTGCACAGTACATGACAGGGTACAGAACAGGTGCACAGCAATACTGTGTAAATGGGTGCAGTGGTATACAGGGGAAGGGGCATCACCTAATATTACAGTCTATGCATCACATACATGTATACTGTTGCTAGCATGGATTGACTATAGCTGCACTGCATGCTGTTGTGTACCATAGGTTATGCATGTTGACAGATGTGTAATAGGAGGACTGTGTGTACTTTCTTTGTGCCACATTACGTGTGTGTGTGTGTGTGTGTGTGTGTGTGTGTGTGTGTGTGTGTGTGTGTGTGTGTGTGTGTGTGTGTGTGTGTCAGTGGGTGGTTATTTTGTCTGTAGGGTCACTCTGGTGAAGTGGAGAGAGATTGATGCATGTAAGATGCATGTGTGCATGTGTGTGTGTTTGTGTGGGTGTCCATGTATGCACATGTATGATTGTGGGGTTGTTCATACAGCAGTACTTCCCTTTGGAATCGTGCAGTAGATGGACATGGACTGACACATGACACACTAAGTATACTTGCCATGTATGTAATCACAGGACACCTGATAGTATAATAAGGTCTGTAGCATAGAACATGCATTGGGAGGGAAAGTAGACACCAGGTATACCCTTAATATCACATTCATCAGAGAGTTGAATGACAATCCATGTACGCAGCACTGCAGATGCATTGGGGAATTACTTGACAACACCAGAGAGTGTATCCATATATTACAGTTGTCACATGATAGGTTGATTGAGCAGCATATTTGGCATCTACTGACCAATACTTACACATGACATGCCAGTGAGTGAAATTATGGAGTGAACATAGTAGCCCCTCACATACAGGGGCCATGCTCACAATGTCCAGACATACACAGGGTGAACACTGAATGACAGCAGTGATGCCATGTAAAACCACTCCACTCAGGTCAGGGAGGTAATGGATTAGCAGGTCTTGTGTTGTGATCACTTGTCTAGACATTTAGAGGAATGATACATTAATGAGTGATATTATTGAGTGTATGTTACCAAGTGTGATGCAGGATTGGGAACACATGGGAATAAATGTGGGACTGTCTGTAAAGTCACAGACAGGTACGTATTAAGGTGGTGTGTGTGTGTGTGTGTGTGTGTGTGTGTGTGTGTGTGTGTGTGTGTGTGTGTGTGTGTACTGTTATGCAATACTGTACAGGTCTTAAAGTGCATTTCTTGTTTTCCCCCACAGGTGGCGAGGTGGGTCAAGGTCCCTCCTGCATGCAATCTGATGTTGGTGTCCATACAGACAACAAAGATAATGATAGTACTGTTGAGGCACAGGTGGGGTTGTCAGGGACCGAAACAGTGCCAACATTTGACATCCCCCTTTTAGCCACCCCAACCCCACACACAGTTTCAGTGCCTATACATACCCCATCACCAGTGGCCATAGCGGAGGTAAAGCTGGCAGTTGGTGTTAGTGCACAGAAGAGTGTGGTATCCATGCCTACTGTGTCTGGTTGCAGCAGGCATAGCCAGATGTCCAGCAGGGCACCACATAGGCAGATGTCCCAGGCTGCTCATGGTAGGGCCACTGGTCATCATGTCCCTGGCAGACATGCCACAACTGATACCATCAGGCGCATGTTTCAGACTGTCATGGGGGTGCAGGCATGTATGGAACTGTACACCAGACAGGGCCTGAGGCTGCAGAGGGCTGCTCTCACATCTGCAAGCGACAACTTCCATGAACTGTCTGGTGCCCTCTGTGCTTATACCGAGCTCATAGATAGATGGTTTGGTGAGATGATAGGCCTCATCGACCATGGTTTGTCCATACTTGAACATGTGGTGGGAATGTGGCGACGGCCACATGGATGTAGGCCAGCAACACCAACAGCTGGCAGTCAACATGTACATGCTAGGACACCAAGGTGCTCCCATAGTGGCAGTACCAGCCCCAGCACTGAGAGTGGTTGCTGTCCACACTACACCACAGCAGGGCACGAGGATGTGGTCCTGGGCAGTCCTAGGAGGGACCTGGTTCCAGCGGACATCTGTAATCATCAGAGAGAGTAGCACATCGAGACATGTACCTGGATGTGCCCATGGAACCCCTGGAAGGCACAGTCCACATGTCTGTGGCTGGAGGCAGTGAACTGCACACCCTGCTAGGTATGGTCTTCAGCTGTCCATAAACACCTGTATATGACAGCCACATGGCAGAACTGTGTGCCTGCATAATCACACACTATACGAACACACCTAGGGCAACCCCATACCTACACACACCACATCACCACACCCAGTTCAACTAATTACACCCCTCACCACACACATGGTGTCAAATGTATGGCCCACCCTCAGCCTCTGGCAAACCAACAACACACCCTGTGCATATGATACCCAAGCCACATCCCTGTCATCCATAACATTGATGCAGGGACAGGCTAATATGATTCTGATGCACATGGTGACTGTGCTACAGTGTACCAAAGTACTGCAGTGTAACATGTTGTCAGGAGTAATGTTTAATGCATACATGTCAGGTAGTGTAGCTGCCCAGCAATGATGCATGATAGCTGTTAGTAACACTGGTTGATTGTGGTCTCCATAATGTTATCCATTTGTGTTGTAGGTGTACATGTGTCAGCAGGAGGATGGTCTGCAGTCATATTCCACAAGGGATATGTCACTGTGGTGACACCATGGCTGTGACATATCTGGGGTACAGTTGAACACAAGTCACAGGTGTGTATAACAGTTATTGTCTGTGCCACATGGACAGGTGACCTGCTGGGACATGTATAATCTGCAAACCGATGTAGACCCATTGACACACACACACACTCTTACTTGGCAACACTGGGACTAGACCCAACCTAGGTATGTAGTGCTAATGAAGTGTGTGACTTTCATTGTACATACCACACAGAGTTTAGAGTGAGGTGTGTTCCAGGTTACATGTTACATGTAGAACATCCACAGACATGTATAGTATGCTAATGGGGGATGTAATGGTTGTATATGGGCAATACATAGTGTGATATACCATCATATACACATTAACAGACACATAACAGGCTGAGAGACCTGGGCCTATCACTGCTAACTAAGTTGACTGTGTGTCCAATGTGTTACAGGTAGGCTGCACAAGCACATGCATAACTGGGCTGGATTGTGGTATCAGTTACCTGTATGGTTGATGGTGACAGTGGTCACCATATAGTGGTACATGGGACATATACCAGGTGTACCTTGGTGCAATGACAGTGGACACAACACCCACATCCCCCAGTGGATATTGTACTCCCAGAAACCCATGATGACACTCTGACATACTCACCATCACACATTGCCCATGACTGTGATACAGCCCATTGTATATCCATACACTGGTACTACAGGGATATGCATCTAATGCACATGCTACAGGCATAGTAGGGTGTTGCATTGTCATGCCTCACCTATGGGCAGCAACAGCACTATCTGTACTACTGTGTGGCAATGGGTATTGTAATAGGAGCATGTGGCCTCGGAATGCTGTACCCAACAGATATACGGACATGCACACATACACTTGCCAGAACTCATTGGGTATCCCATGCCTATTTTCCCATTTGTACAACACTGTTGCAATGGTACTGCAAGACTTGTGTAGCCAGTAGGGAGAGGAGTGTAACAGGGTACATGTAATGTCCCATACAGCAGCAGCCACAACTGACTATGGCAATGGGTGTTGCAGTGGTTGTGAAGGCCATCATGGAATTCCCAAGTACAGTTGTACTAACACACAGACACTGCTATCCTCCTTCCTGCACAACTGCACTGTTCTGCCTTGCTACAACACAGACAGGTGCCACATATGGACACAGCCTAACATTAGGGGGGCTATATGTAGGGCCAGATTGCAGGTCACCCTATGACACACCTATGGCATTTTAGCATGCTACAATACAGGTAAACCTGTGTATCCTGCAAGTGGTGGGCTGTGGAACCCACGTGTCCATCATTATGGCATTACTTCCACCACCAGCTATCGGCCACAGTAATATACATCGCTTCCATTACACACCATACACTATATTGACATACATCTTGATAGTAGGTGCTGCTCTACACAGTTGAGGGGTATGGCCCACTACACACAGGGGCAGACTCTAATCCCCATAGCAGTTGTTCAGCTGAAGATCATTAGAACAGCAACACCTGTTGGCACATGTATATCATTCAACATCATCTACCCCAGTATTATGGACCGGGAACTACAGTCAATTACATGCATATATTCTTCACATACCTGTTGTGAGGATGAGGTCTGTTGTGGATAGTATACTTGTAGGAGGTAGTTTTTTTTTTTTTCACTCCTTCTCCTACTTCCTTTGTTGAGGTTCAGGAGCTGTTGTATGTTTTCATTTTTTTTTCTTTCACTTTATTTCTTTGCAACTCTCTCTCTCTCTCTCTCTCTCTCTCTCTCTCTCCAGCAAATTGACTGAGCTGCCTGGAATAGATTGCAGAATGGCTTTTGTGGGTGATGCACATGATCAGGTGATGGCCTCTGCAACAATCAGTGTCCTCCACTTGCTACCTGCATGCAGTCAACTGTGTAGTACTCCCAATTACCACTGTCATGGCAACCCACTACTGTAAATCCCTAAATCATATGGGTGTGGTACCTTTACCTTTCCTGTATGGTAGACATTTTTCCTCTGTGTGGGCAGCAGTGATACAGACAGCAGGTAGCAATACCTATAACAAGAGGACTTGCACATTCAGGCCAGCTACATATTTGTATGAGATTCCAGAACTACAAACAGAGAGTGTGTACTTTCGTTGTATCCATTGTATAGCACCAGTGTTACAGGGTATGTGTGTACATGCTAGTTTAACATGGACTGCAATCTGTCTGCATAGCTCTCAACTGTGTGCCTATCCAACTGATGGCCAGAGGTGTGCGTGTTATCTTTTGCCTATCCACCACACAGGTGTTGTGTCAGATATATCACTGTCTGTGTGTGTGTTGAGTGCTATCAGTACATGGCTACATCCATTTGTGTTTCTGACTTCATATTCCTGACTAAGGGTATGTTGCAGACTATCCTGTAATACCAATGACTTGCTTAGTGTATGACAACACGATTTCACATATTGGCCTGTGTTCCAACCTCTGTCCTCCACCTACATACCAGGCTTTGTTCATATGACATGCTGTCAGGGGTTGTTATGTAGTGGCCTGTGAGTATGTCATGCTGCCATTCCTACCATCATTCCACTGTTTTTGTGGCCCCCACATATATTTTGGAGTTGGGTCCATATATGTGTGGGCTTCATCTGCACTATACTTGTGTGCCCATATGCAGTTCAGTGGCTAGTGCATGTAACAATGGTATATGGCCCTGTATGTCAGTTTATGGGGGGAGTGCACCATAACTAACCTAGGCTGTTACAACATGTGGGGGTATCAGGGGTACGCTGCCTTAAGGTATCTGGATGTACATTACCATACAATTCACCTTGGGTAAATGCAGGCCTACTGCTTCCTGCCATACAGACTGTTCTGTTTGTCAGTGTGATTGTGATAGTTTCATTATGCCTTGTTATGTAACAGATACATCCCATTGTGTTAACTGAGGTCTTCAAACCCTAGGGATTGTGTACAGAGTGTAGACAGAGGCTGCTGGACTATACATCTGCATTACTTACTGTCAATTGATTGTTATTCTGTGACCAAATCTGTCTTTACTGTTGTACTACTGTTATACTACTTGAAGGCCTTGGCCTGGACAACAACATATGTAATCCTTTCCAGAATAATGTATTAATTTATCTGTTTGACAGTTGCATTAGTCTGTTTATATGTATTTCAGATCTGAACAGCTATATGACATGGCATATACAACTGTAATAGTACACATATAAAGCTGTCCCATGTATGCAAACCTGTGTGTGGTGTTATAGCCTTTGACCTCTCTTTGGATATATGTTGCAGACAATAATTGTCATTTGTATAGGTGACTCATACAGTGTCCAGTTGGTAAGGTGACAACTGGCTGTTCCGTATTTTGTGCATCCTCTACATATGTATCTTCCTATACATATCTCTGTGCGATACATGTGTCTGTGTATATGTACCTTAGGAATGTTGATTGCTTCCACATTGTACATTCCCAATGGTAGCCAGACTGCACTGCATGATATGTTACTGATACAAGCCTGACATCATATAGGTGGGATGGAGTACTGTTAACATCTTGTGCCCATGTTGTGTGAGGTCCTGGGTATGGGATTTGCAGCAGTTGGTATTGTATTGCAGGGCAGACCTTTTTGGCTGTGGGGGGGAATATCAATACATACAAGACGTATGTTGCTTGAGCCCCCTCACCCCCCATTAATGGTGCATGTGGTCATATATATTTTTGTTATGTTCTTTTTTATATCTATAGATATATGTCTGTATGTACATATAGAGATATATATTTATGCTTACATATATATATATATATATATATGTATATATATATATATATATATATATATATATATATATATATATATATATATATATATATATATATATATATATATATATATATATATATATGTAGACACCTACATCTATTAGATGTATATATATATATATATATATATATATATATGTGTGTGTGTGTGTGTGTGTGTGTGTGTGTGTGTGTGTATATATATATATATATATATATATATATATATGTGTGTGTGTGAGTGTGTGTATATATATATATATATATATATATATATATATATATATATATAGATATAGATGTGTGTGTGTATGTATATATATATATATATATATATATATATATATATATATATATATATATATATATATACATACACACACACACATACAGCTACATGTTTAAATACATTTCCTGTACTGTTGAATGACTGTGCTGGATGATATGTTTGTGAAAACATCAGGGTTATGTATATCTGACATGGCTAAGTGGTAAATCACTTTGGCTATGGTGTGCAGGATCCTGAGTTTGAGCCTTGCTGAGGTATTGCTTGGCAGAACAAGGGCAGTTGGATACAGAGTGGTTAAGGCACTTTTAAGCAGTTGTATGTGAGTTTGCATGGATGTAAACACTGCTAATTTCCGGTTACAGTTTCTTATACTGATTTAGCTTCTTAACTGCTTAACCTGTGTAGACATTGCTTATCCCCGCACAAACAGGCTTAAACCTGCTTACTGCTGCTTAAAAGTGCTTACTCCCACTTACCCCCATGCTAATTTCCTTAAAAGAAAAGAAAAAAGGGTTGATAGGAAAGTGGTGAAAAAGTGGCACAAAGAGGGAAAAAACAATAGGGAAAATTGCTAGGGATGTGCAGGAAAGGTGTAGGGAAGGTCCATAGCTGCCCATTTCTTCTACAGCAACAGCTGTGCATATACACTGAATTTGGAGGTAGATCTGGCCACTCAAACCCCTAAGAGAGGGGTGAGGACAACAATAATATGTTATGATTCCAATTAGACCAGATTACATGTGTCCAGTGGACACGTGAGTGAAATGGACAGCTATATATGGGGCGAGATTCTGTTTGGGAACAGATTGCCCTTTTTTTTTTTCGGGTGAGAGTAGGATTTTGGGGAGGGGTAATAGGTATATTTGGGGAGGTAGGTTAACAGGCAAGACAAACAAGATGCATAGAGTGGCAGTTTATGACACATGTGGGGGGTAAACACCTCGATGGGGAGGGGTGTTGGGAAGTCGGAAGCCCATGAGCCCCCTAATGGAAACAGTGGGACTGAGGTCTCCACCCATGGGCAGACACCACTGCACCTTCACAGCCCCGAAGGTGGCTGTGCTGGGTGCTAAGTTGGAGAGCCAAGCTGACCCTCTAGTCGTGACATGCAGCCCTCGAGCTGGCGTAGCAAATCTCCAAACTCCCGGTTGAGCTCGCTACGCACCCCAACCTGGGCCTAGCGATGGGTGACAGGTTCCTATCCATGCTCCCTCCCAGTGGGGGTGAGCCCCATCCCCTGAGGCAATTCCACCCAAAGGGGGTGCAGGACCAATGGACAAGGAGGTCCCGGGTTGGGTCTTAGACGTGCTGGTGCCCACTGGCACAGCCAGCTGTGGTGGGACAGGTGGGTCCTCTGGGTCCTGCATTCCCATATGTGCTATGGTGTTGTTTTATCAACGTATGTGGGTTAGTAATAATCAACACATTTCAGGATTAGGTACAACAGCATGCATATATATTCCCATTAACCCAGACACCAGATATGGAACAGTTGCATAGCAAACAGAACACATGCATATGTGGGACCACAGTGGTAATTACAACAGCATGCAGGTACATTGATGGCACCATGCCACCAATGTTGGAGTATTTCAACAAAGCACATGCATAGAAACAGATTTAAATAATTATCAAACAATAGGACATATGTCTCAACATTACAGTTAAGTCAGCACATACCTATTGAGTTTGGTATTTAGTTTATTGTTGCAGACATGGTGGTGGGGGGAAACATATCACTTAACATCTAGTATATTCCATTAGTTCGCATTACTTTCCTAGTCAGTGTTGTTATCTGTACTTTACAAGTATTAGTACACTACCCTATTGCCCTACTTTGGACAGTTGTATAGCTGTCAACAACTATATACATTAACTGGTTTTACCTGCAGTATACACCTCTTACCTTGTATACCTGTGGAGGAATTGTTTAACATAACTAACTATTTCTACACATACTCCCAGATTCCAGGTTGATGTTATGCTCATACCTGTCCATCTCTTTATGCACAGACTCTGGGCATGTCTTGACTACATGCAGGTGAACTGGGACATATTTAAACTATTGCCCTCTTAAACCTTTAGTGACTTACAACGCTCTTATACAGGATTTTCTAGACAGTTATATTATGTAGCACAGTGTGGGTGACAGTGATGAGTGATACCTTATTATTCAGAGAACCTGCAGCACTCACAATGTCATACAATTCCAGAGTAAACAGTACCAGTACAGGTTATCAATCTTTTATTTCTAGGCACAGTGTTCATATCTGATGGACCTGTGGGGGCAATGTTTGTTAGCACTATCTGAATGTTGCCAGGCAGATTACCAGATTCCACATTTGTATTATGCACATACATCTCACTCTGTTACTGTACACACTGTGGTCACAGCTTGATAACATGGGGGTGTAGATGGGCCATACTTGGCTTATTACTCTCATAACAGTTTGGGGAGTTGCTAGAGTGACAGGTTTGTTCTTATAGATGTGTGGCAATCAGTTGCATTTCTTGTTTGCTGCTTAAACATCTGGGATCATCCCCTGATTCCCCAGGGGGACAGGGTGATATGCAGCAGATATGGGCAGATTTACTGAACATTCTGGACATATCTGTGCAGTTGTGGGGTATGATTCTGTATGCAGCCTACTACCACTCCCAGGATTTGAACCATGGCTGTGTGTACTAAAAATACAATAGTTCATATCTCAGTCGTGTGTGCTGTTCGGGTTTTGTTGTCTGTCTTATCACTGTTTTCTGTCTATGTCTCTCTCAGTTGTACTATATGATCTATTGGGATTACACCAGTCATATACAGACATTCCTCCACATTTTATTTATGTTGCACAATATGGGTGACAGTGCTTAGTACAACAGTACTATTAAGTGATTGCAAATCTACATTACCATAGGATACCAGAGTAAACACATGCAGTCCAGCAGTTATATCTTTCTTGTCAGGCTACTATGCTTTTATTTACATCCTACCTATATGAGACTCTTCATGCCCTATTGTCCGGTGTATGCAATACTTGCCTTAAACAATACTGGTTTTATACAGGCAATTAACTTACTACTACTTTTAGATTCATTTCCTATGACAGTACATGTTAACCTGCCTCACATCTCAACCGTTCCAAGTGACATCCATGGGCCTCCTGGTTCACAGCCCGCTCACTGGCCACTGTGAAGGACATAAGAGGAATATTTAGCCATACCTATCCATAATATACATGAGCTGGCAATTATTAAACAGGTAGTGGAGTGATACTTACACACAGCTGGGACATCCCCTGTCCTCCTAGTCTCTTGGATCCACTGATCTAAGAGAGCCCCCTTTCTCCGCTTCAGGTCAGCATAGTGATGCCTGACCCGCTCACCAGTTCAGGGTATGCCAGTGGCACTGTTGAGGTCATGGGCATGATGGTCCCAGGCTTCTGCTTTATATTGGGAATCCTGGTACTGGCCCTCCACCAATCTCTGCTCATGGTCTTTCACAAGGGGTCCTGCCATGACTCTGGACTCCTGGATGCCTCAGAACTGTGCCTGAAAGTGCACACCCTCTCCCATTTCAGAAATAGTGCCTGGAAGAGGAAGCCACAACACAGTTATGAGATGTATTCCCACCTGTTGAGTTTAAACAGGGCTGATTATCCGCACTTTGCAGTGATTTGATGTTTTGAAAAGGCTAAGCTATGGGCAAACCTGCTTAACTAAGGCTGGCATTGTTTAAAGGGGTATTCCAATGGACAAATTGAGTTAGCTGGCCTACACATTGCTGACACCTACTAAGCTGGGCTGTGCAATACTTAGCATTGTTTAATATTTAATTTGCATTATATTTGCTTTTTTGCATTGTTTTATTATTCATTGCATGTTATATATGTGTCTGGTATCCATGATTCATGTGTACGTACACTGCATGGGGTCCTTGTGTTTACTGGGGGACTTCAACACTTTATTACAATGACACCTCACATCTGGGTCTTACTGCAATACTCCTGTTCACATATTTATGCTATGTAGTAGGTTATACAACATAAGACTGTATATAGATTCCTTTCACATGTTCAGTTTGATTTTCCTATAGTGAGGATTTGTTTGGTGATACCTCAGTCTTATATACTGCTGTGATGGCTTAGCGGTTAACTACTTTGACTATAGTGTACAGCTGTTCATTTTGTTTCTGGCCAGAACAGCGGCTGTTGCATACAGAGTGATTAAGGCACTTTTAAACAAAACAGAGTGATTAAGGCACTTTTAAACAATTGTAAGTGGGTTTGAGCGGGTTTGGGCGAAGGTAAGCAATGCTAACCTCCGGTTAAATATGCTTACAGAGTGTTAGCTTCAATATTGCTTAACCTGTGTGTGCATTGCTTACCCCGCACAAATTGGCTTAAACTCACTTACTACTGCTTAAATATGATTGCTCCTACTTACTACTGCTTAAATATGTTTACCTGTGCTTACTAGTGCTTACACACGCTTACCACCACTAATTTAAACAGTAATGTCTAATGGTTCTTGGGAAGGTGGGGGATTTGGAAGCTGTATGGAGTTATCATTCATTACACATTTTACCTTCCATTTGTATCCTTGATTCCTGTGTACATATACTGTATGTGGACTTTGCAACATTATGACACTGACACCTCACATCTGCATTTAATGCAGTACGCCACTTCACAAATATATGTTATTTAGTAGGTTATGCAACTAAAAATATTAGTCATAAAGTGATTTGACATGGAAAATGGAATGTACTGCAGTGGGACTCCAACTGGGAATGACTGCTCGTAAGGCGAATGCTCTGTCCACTACACTATTGCTGTACTGTTTAATTTGCATATATCTTGCTTTTATTCTCTTCTGCCATTTAAGCTGCATTAACTGTAGCTAAGCAATGGGCAGAAGTATCACCTATGGTTAAATTTAATCTGCTTCATAAATAAAAAACATCTTTATATTTGTTGTTTTAATTATTGCTCTTGTACATGTGGGGGGATGTTGCTGGGGGTACGCATACACCTATGAGCGGTTTTGCTCATTCTTCTGTGACTTGTCTGCTGTTCTTCATTGCAGTGGCGTGTATATTCGGAGAAGTCTGCTCTCCATGTAAGATTAGGAGCTCAGACAGCGCGCCTTCATTAATATGCATGGCGTGCTGCCATCCTGCTCCTAAACGGCTGCTTCCATGCAGGACTAAGCTAGTCCTGCACAGAAGGGTAGTGAATACGGCAGTATGTCCTAGGCCCTTAGTTGTTTAGATTGTATTTTTTAGACCTATCTTTTTGATCTGAGGTGTTCCACAGTCTGTATGCAGATGACCTGAAATTGTGTATTTCTGCAAAAGAACTTGACAAAGTTGACCATTTGGGCACAGAAGAATAATATGCTGATAAATACTTCAAAACTAAGCATATGAGATCTGGTTAGACATAAACTGAAAAGTGAATATTTAATACAGCACACCATTATTGAAACTCTAGATTAATTTAAGAACACTGGTATATGGGTAGATCCAGCTTTGATTTTATTCTAATCATATCACCCAATTGGCTAATGATAGTTGTAGAAACATAGGTTTTATAAAATGATTTGTAAAGTCTAAGAAATCTGAAATGGTGAAGTCTTGTTTGTTAGTTACATTAGACTGAAACATGAGTATGGAATAACAATATGGAAACCTTATAAGAAAACAATCATGAGTAAACTGGAAAGAGTACAGCAAAAATACACCAAGAGCATCCATGGATGTGAAAATTTAAGTTATTATGAAATACTAAAATATCTGAACTTGTACAGTGTTTCTTACAGATATCTAAGAGGGAATCTTATTCAGGTTTATAGGGCATTTAGAGACAACTACCTTTGGGAATCTTTGGGTTATCAAAAAGTAGTAGCGAATCATTAGACAAACTATGTAGAATATTCTAAAGGAATGAGAAATGTACTAAATGGTTCTCCAAGAGAGCAGCTGATGCATGGAACAGACTACAAAATTACATTAAAGCTAGTACTAGTTTAGGTATTTTTAAGAACAGTCTGGGCACCTACTATGTATTGGTATATTGGCAGGCTAGAAGGACATTATTGCCTGTGCTTGAAATATTTGTCTGTATATATGTAGAGAATATACAATACATTTCTCATTATGTTACTTCCACATGTGGATGACTGTAT
Source organism: Protopterus annectens (assembly GCF_019279795.1). Taxonomy (NCBI): domain Eukaryota; kingdom Metazoa; phylum Chordata; order Ceratodontiformes; family Protopteridae; genus Protopterus; species Protopterus annectens. The sequence goes on along the minus strand of NC_056732.1, from coordinate 752,481,563 downwards.
CTCTTTCCAAGCATACCAGGGGAGAGAGCCATGACAGTGTATGGCTTATGTGACATTGCTCACTACCCCAAAGCACTGAAAAGCATACACTACATACGTCTGACAATAAATGCCCCATTTGATTTCCAAGCACAATGGTTATAGAGTAGAATGGGCTACAGTTCCATCAACTGCCATACTGTGTACAACATTCAAGGTTTGATATTTCATATGTTTGCATAACACCATGCCAGCCTGTTGTCCTGTCCAAGCCAGTACATGTGTACATGTGTCACCACAGCAGTAGTATGGCATTAGAATATAAATTTCAAGTCAGATCACACAGAAACCGAATATTCATACTTCATGTGAAGCTGTATGTTATTGGTACAAAGAGTGGTACAGATAATGCAAAAATAGAAAATGCACATACCCCTACTTGACATTCTTGTGTGCCTGTTCATTTGAGATATCTATGAAAAACATAACTCTACCTCTTAGTGCAAGAAATCTGGACAAAGACTAAAATGATAGGGGTGATAGGACAAAGCCTCAAAATAGGGACAGATTTTAAATATCACTCTTATAAACTTTGAAAGTTAATAAAATAACAGAATTTGTGTTAGCATGCGTTTTCTGAAGGATATGAAGCCTGAAACTCAAATGTATGCCATTATCTAGTTACTTCAATCCTCACTGATTTACCAAAATGCCACAAACTTTATGAAGAACATACCAAAAATATTAGGCAAAAATCTGAACGTTCTGCAGAAGTCTGGACAGTTGAGAAGCATGATTCAAAACATGTTTATTTCTATTGTGATCTGCAACTAAACAGTGTACACTACAGACCCTATACTGATAAACAGCATGGTTACTAACCTGGTGTATCATCGTCTGAGAGTCATGAGTGTAGTCCACTCCCAGAACATATTATCAGGCCTCCAGATTTGATACGTGTGCCTTGATCATCTCCATGCAAGGATACTAGGAACTCCTCTTCATTAGTTGAGCATGATGTGGGAGGTAATCCCTCCCATCAGTAGCTGCTATGATATGTACCTTCCTGCAGGCACACCTGATCATGTCAGTGACACTCATTAGACATTGCTGTGTTGTAGAATTCTGCCTACAATCAGCACTGGTGTAGTGAACCACTGTCTGACAGATGTGGTCCCAATTATGATCCTGAGTGGCTGGTGACCACACCACCTGTTCCTAACAGGTAGAACCCATAGACTCTGACTGCCTCCAGCATAACATCATTCTCAGCTTAACGGAGTCTGCTCAGCTTCTGCCACCTGCTCCCTCTGAAGGACATGAGGACACCTATGGAACAAAAGACATACCTTTAGGTCAGTGACTGCTGGGGACAGTAGGCTAGCAATTATAAATGTACCATAGATATACAGAACATTATAGGTTTAGATATGAACGGGAACATAGCATGTACTAGAGGTATGTTATGCAATAGAAAGTGAAATTCATCAGTGATACACCAGACCAGAGATAGGGTAGCCATGTGAATGTCTACAGCTGAGGGAAGCTACCACACAGAGTTCCACAGGGATATATATCTTAAGGGTGGTCTTTATAGACAACATATGTAGGGGATATATGAACTACCGTGGTGTGATTTGGGGGTTACACATGGAGACCCACTATGACTGTCAACATTTCATAAACTCACAGGAATACATATAAGACATACAAGATTGTATATGTATAGCCAGTCTTGCACTGTAGATACTTAGCTGAATATATTATACAAGATCTATTGCAGGCATAAGTTTCAAGTTGCCATACAACAGAGGTAGCCATAGTCTGTTCCAAGACAAGAGATCATAAGTGCAGCACACCAGAGATATACCTCTTACCACAGTACTAGAGAACACTGGGTGACTCCTTATATCTGTTCCTTCTGGCAACTACTTCTCTGCTATCAGAAACAGCTTTAAATGTTGTAATGGTGGTGTTGCTACTGTTGCATCTTTATCAGTATGCAGTCTGATATTTAGAATGGTGGAGCATCCACTTAAGTTGCAAGTAGATAGCAGCTTGTGAGGCATGCATTCAAATGTGCCCACATTCCATATATTTCTATGAATCACTATATTTCATTGAAGGGCATGGGTTACACACTGCACTGCTGAGATATGCAGCATATTGTAGATACACCGTGCACAGGGGCTTGTGTATGCTACCTGCATTTGTCACATTTCATAATAGCACTAACCTATGCTGTGCATGATTCAGATTTAATGTTTCCAGTATGACTTTCAGGCCACTACCTTCATTGACATGATTGCTAATATCCCTTGGAGAGCACTTGCATGGTGTGCTAAGGAGAAAAATATTATGTTGTACCTGTTGAACAGCCAGTTCAGTGAGTGGGCTGCTGGAATCTAAGAATTACCATTCAGAAAGCAGACGCATGCTTTGACCTGACCATACTTCTAAGTCAGGTCACTGACAGTCCAAGAACTGGTGAGCAGTGTAAGCAGTGGTGTGGTCTTGCAGCACCATGACTCACCAAAGATCCTTACCCTTGGGGAGTCGAGGTTAGTAAGGAAAAGCCTGAATGCTATAGTACGTACTTACAGTTGAGACTGCTTTTTGAGTATTAACTTTAACTTCTTTTTTCTGTCACTAGCAACAGTGTTTCTAATAAAGGCTTTTTCTTCTGACAGATGCCATGACATACCAGGCTGGCTTCTGTATGAAGTTTTTTACACATTGTGCCTGCTGCTCGTCTGTCTACCATGGCACTGATTTATTCTGTAAGTACAGTTCAGAGCACAGTTATGCACTGATGTTCAGACCTCATTTACACCTCTACGTGAAATGTTCTTCTGCTTTTCAGCATAGGCAGAATAGTAGGTATCACAGACATATGGCACATAGTGGATAGTTTACAAATTACCTACTACTAACTTGCACTATTTGTAGGCCATCATTAATGCTACCCTTCACAGTCTGTCTTCTGCCTCAGCTCATGATGATGCTGAAGAAGTGAAAACACATTAATCACAGCAGTCTCTTGCCTTTAGGCCATTGTTGTAACAGGTGACTGGGCTAGAAGTGCCTTGCAGAGAGTTCTGATGTTTGTCATGCTGGAAGCCTGGCTGAATTGCCTGATATTCCCGGTTGTTGGTGTAGCAGGACATATGTGAAGTGGATGTCAGTGCAGTGTTCCACTGAGTAGTGTTTACATGCCCAACCTTGAGAGTATTACGTATGCACTAAAGTAGCAGGCCATGAGAGTAGAATGTGGTCTCTATCACTAGCTACCCTGACTCATCTGAATGATCTTTCTGATCAAATTGACATCACTATAGGCCAGCCAGTAGCAGTCGTACTGCCCATAATCCATGTTATTATTGGCCAAGTGTAGTTATCCTACTGTGAAACAAGCCACCCCTTGTGCATTGCCCATTCACCTCAATCACCATTTGTCCTCTCTCTGTTTTTCTCTGTCTATCCATGTCTCCTCTTCCAAGTGTATGCATATCTTTCCAATTTGTCTGTACTGTTTTACTGTTTTGCTTTTGTTTGTTTGCCTCAAAAGATTACATTTTCATCAGCTTTCCTCTCCGTTTCCCTATCACCCTTCTAATCCTATCTTGTCTCTCTCTCTGTATCTCTCCTTCTCTTTATATGTATGTGTATATATATATATATATATATATATATATATATATATATATATATATATATATATATATATATGTGTGTGTGTGTGTGTGTGTGTGTGTGTGTTTGTGTGTGTGTGTGTGTGTATGCTAATAGCTGATCCTCGCAAATGTTGATGTGCTTAATGTCAGCACACATATCCCGATCAAAACTTGTTGAAATGGTACAGCAAATTCTCCAAAGCTAATCCTCAGAACACAGAAAAGAAAAGAAAATGAGACCCTCTACTAATTATATGTGCTGAATCTGAAATTGCACAGTTTCTGCAAAAAGGGGCATATCCCCTACTACAGAGACTGTCAATCTTGCACATCTGTTGACCAACTGTATCATCCTATCATACATTCAGACCCCAAAATGTGGACAGCAAAGTCAAAGGAGGTGGAGTTTCAGTATATATTAAAGACACACACCTCCAGGCTGGTCAGACAGTATGACGCACAGGAGACACTCCAGGTGCAGTTAACCATTGACAAGACCCCTATTCAAATTATACCTAGCTACAGGTCCTCAAATTTGATTCAAGATGCCTACTCCACCTATCTGGACCTTTTCAAATCTATCAAGATTCAATCCTTTTCCCTGATCCTGGGTGACTTTAATTATCCAACCATAGACTACTACTCATGCCAGAACACTAATGCCCAGAGATTCCTTGATTTTATTAATGTAATTTTCTCGGAACAGCTAGTCGATACTCCAACAAGAGGTGATAATATCTTGGACTTGGTATTAACCAACATGAGTAACCACTGCAGCACCCCTATGGTATCATCCTCCCTGGTAAAATCCGACCATAAAGTGGTCAATTTAGAAGTCACCATCTCCCCTGACCCCCTCGGGTCAAACAAAAAAACTTCTCCAAAGCTGATTACAACCACCTGTGGGATGGTATAAACAGCTTCACAGCCCCGTCCCTCACTGTAGGAACTGGCACCAATATCCAAATCTACACCAAAGTACTATATAAGCATTTATCTAGTTGCATGGAATCAGGAATACCTGACAGGACAAAAATAATCCTCCGCAAGGAAGACTAAAATTTTCTAGTGGACATCTGCAATAAATAAACTATATAACAAAAAGAAAAAATTGCTGTCCAGGACCAAGAAGGAGCAGGTGCCCAATTGGAAGCAATCTGTCCTTAGCATGAACAAGCAAATAAGAGGACTAGTGAAATCTTCTAAAGCCAACTTTGAGTCCAAATTGGACACATCTACTAGAGACAATCATAAGGCCTTCTTTACATATGTCCGCAGTCTCAAGGAAGCATGCAGATCTGTTCAGAACTGGTGGTCAAAGACACCACATACACAAATACTGTAGATATAGCCAATCTACTGGCTGACAGATTCAGTGAAAACTTCTCCCATCTCCCCCCCATCAGTAAATAAGGACATCCCCAGTACATGATCCCCCACCCCTTATAGCTAGGGAACAGGTCTTCACTGCCATCTCAAAGGCAAAAAAATACAGCCTCCATGGGACCCGATAATATCCCAGGCTTCATCTTACATGAACTCAGGCATGAAATTGCAGCACCAATAGTCATCCTATTCAGCCAAGGCCTGATTACCAGCTTTGTCCCAGCTGAGTGGAGGACAGCTACAGCTAGGGAACAGGTCTTCACTGCCCTCTCAAAGGCAAAAAAATACAACCTCCATGGGACCTGATAACATCCCAGGCTGCATCTTACATGAACTCAGGCATGAACTTGCAGCACCAATAGGCATCCTATTCAACCAAAGCCTGATTACCAGCTTTGTCCCAGCTGAGTGGAGGACAGCCACTGTTATCCCTTTTCACAAAGCTGGTGTGTCCACCAATCCAAGAAATTATAAACCCATCAGACTAACTAGCCTAATCTGCAAGGCCCTGGAACAGATTATCATGGACCTCATTAACAGGGACATTGCCAACCTCCAATCACTCGACCCCACTAAGTTTGGCTTTGTCAAGGGGAGTTCATGTCTGTTAAATCTGTTTGACTTCTTTGAGACAGTCACCAAAGCCATGGATGAGGGGAAGATGGTGCACACTGCCTACCATGTCCTGGCCAAAGCCTTCCACACTATTCCCCACACAGACATAGTGGATAAACTCTCTCAACTAGGCATAAGTCCATATCTTACCAGATGGGTAGCAAACTGGCTCACTGATAGAACCCACCTAATCAAAATAGGGGAAGCCACTTCAAGCAGTAGACCCATAATGAGTGGCATACCCCAGGGATCAGTCTTGGGGGCTCTGTTATTCAGGAGGTGCAAGCCAAAACCAGTGGGCTATGGATGACCAAGTTTGCAGATGACTGCAAGCTGGACGCAGTCATCAATTCCCGAAGTGGTATGGACGTCCGCCAAGAGGGTTTCACCCAAACAAATTAGTGGTGTCAGAAACATGGCCTAAAGCTGAATGCCAAAAAATGCATCATCATCCACTTTGGAGAGAGTGACATCCCCACATATTATCACATTAATAACAATGTCCAAAGTACACAATCAGTAGTGAGGGTTTTGGGCACCCAGGTTGATAGCAACCTGACTTTTGACCCCCATGTTGCTTCCATTGTACGGAAAGCTTTCTACATGGCCCACTTCATAAGTAAGGGTATCTTATCCAGGAACAAAGAGATCATAGCATCCCTGTATTATTCCTTATAAGGCCACATATTGAGTACAATGCCCCCTTCAGCATGCACCTCACAAAGCACATGCACCAGTTGGAGAAACCATAGAGGTTCCTCACCAGGAAAATTCAGGGCCTCAAACACCTACCCTACACAGATAAGCTAAAATCCCTGTCCCTCTACTCAGTTTCATACAGACTCCTCAGAGCTGACCTCTGTCTGGCATACAAAGCAATCTCAGACCCCACCATGATGGGACTGCTGCATATCCACAAGTCAAACTCCACTCAATTAACCCATACAAGTGACCTCAACCTGGTCTGTGATATCAATAGGACTTGTTGGTGGGACAGATTTGTGTCCCAGAGACTCCCCCATCTGTGGAATAGACTCCCTCTCCATGTCAAGTAGAGGACCTCATTATCCCATTTTAAGCGTAACCTGGATAACTAGATGGGAGACAGAAAATACTCCCCTGAGATTCCACCTGTGTCACTGCTGGACAGGTGCTCTGGGTGCTGACGTGCCTAAACATGGGTTAAACTCTTGGCTAGGCTTATAAGGGCCTCAGGGCCAATAGCCTAGTAACCTCATATGATCCTATGATCCTATGATATGGTGACCAAAATGGGTTTACAAATCAGAGGCTGACATAAGTCAAATTTGATATGGGCTGAGCAACCCATCTACATGCACACACACACACACACACACACACACACACACACACACACACACACACACACATATATAGATACAGATATAGATATAGATATAGAAAAAAAAAAATATATATATATATATATATATATATATATATATATAGATATAATTGGGTTTCTATTCCCTCAAGAAATGTGTCTTTTCTTTTCCCCTACCAGCTTTCCACTACTTGCTATAGTCCACCATTTCATTCTGTCCTATAATCTCCTTTCCTCGTCTTTCATAGAACCAATAAGTTTTCAGGTGACTGGACACCTGACATCAGGTGTTTGCAATGCACTGAAAGTTAATATTATATAATGCTTGCTGACAGGCAGCTCCCCATACTCCAGCTTCTGCTACACACAACCTTTAAGTCTTGTAAGAGCCACACTAATAAGCAAGTTGCTACTCCATTGCTTAACAACTTACTTCTTGAACTGATTTGCTTATATTCATTTGCAGCTTTTTAACCTCATAGTCTCAACAGCAGAAGGCTGCTAGCTCATCAGCCATGTGCAGTATCAGTGTATGGATATTATTGTCTCTTTTTCACTGCATTGTGCCATCACTAAGCAGCAAGAGCCTTGCTTTGTGTGCAGTGTGTCTGTTTGATTCCCAGAATATCAATCCCCAGGAATTTGGAGACATACCTCTCAACCTCTTAGTACAAAGTATCTGGACAAAGCCTGACAGAATGAGAGGATAAAGGTCCAAAAATAGGGACAGAGTTTAAATACTGCTCTTATAAACTTAGAAAGTTGCTAGAATAGCATGATTTGTCTTAGCATGCATTTTTTGAAGGACATGATGTCTGAAATTTAAATGTATATCATTATTTAGTGACTTCAGTCTTCAGATCATCCCATTGATTTTCCAGAAAATCACAAATTTTGTGAGGAACAGATCAAAAACATGAGGCAAAAATCTGGATATTCTGCAAAACTCTGTACAGTTGAGAGGTATGTTTGGAGATCTTTTATTTAGAAATTAAAAATCACACTGATGTTGTTTAAGACCCGATCCCACAATGATTCTTTTACTATAAAATTGCTCATGAAATTTAAGCCAAACACGAAAGCCACCAATTATTTCACTGTTTGAACATGTCATTGTTGACTGTCTGTCAAAAATAGGCATCCTTGTGCAACTGAGCTGTCTTCCTACAAAAGAACACTGAGAAATCCTTTCTGGTTTATATCTATCTGCAGGTTAGCATGTTGTGATACAACATAACATTTGAGAATGAGTGCCAGACAATTCAATGTGTCAGCCAATGATTCCTGATCTGTTGACCAAAACCATTCCACATTATTCTCCAGATGCTTTTGTAATACCATTATCACATCTGACGCATATTAGATGAACTATGTCTGTGTATATTGCAGACCCTTTAGCATTTTTGTTCATATTAAATGTTAACCTTTTTCATCATGATCTGGTTTAAGCACTTCTGATGATAACATGGAAGCCATATAACTGAATAAATTTCCACAGATTTGTCGTTTGTGTTTGTTCTGCTTTAAGTCTTTCTTTCTCAGCTGACAAGCAGTTTAATCAAACATTAATAATGTTATAGTTTAGTTGTCCACTTCAGACTGAAATGTCATTGTTAATGTTTATTGTACTTTCTACCCTTTTACAATGTGAACAGATGACTTTTACAGGCAAAAAGAATCTAAATAGCCACCTTAGGTATCTATATCTACCTTATAGTGTATTAAGGTGTACCAGCTGTAACTAGTTTTATCTAGTTTAATTTGCTAAAATCATAGACCCTGCTATATTGTCTTTAGTGGAGAATATTCCCATTTTATTCACTTATTTAAAGGTTTAGAATACACGCACATTCTTTAATTGTCTAATCTGGCTGCTGTCTCCATGCTGTATACCCATTCAGTAGGTTTAGTTTGTTTTGCTATGACCACCATACTTACCATTTATTATAAGGCAACAAAGAACAAAGACTATGGTGTAGGTACACCGGTCCTCCAAAAAATAAATCATACAATATCACAGTCAAAGGAGGCAGCAGAACACAGCAGTAAAATTCAAGAATTTAATCCCAGAACAAACAGTAAGCACTTTTGCAGCAGCAGCTGCTTCATCAGACAAATAAAGATCCAAGCTGTAGTACTTTTAAACAGCAAAGCAGCCAATTAGCATGCAAAAAAATTAGGAATTAGCATGAGCCCTTAAAGCCACACCAAAAAATGCAGCTCAAAACTCATTGTATAAACACAAAAACATTTTATTCATAAAAACATATAAAGCATTTAATTCAACAGCCAAAAAATGCAGCTCAGAACTCATTATATAGACATGAAAACATTTCATACATAAAAGCATATATAACATTTCATTCATAAAAACATTATACTGAACATAATTAATATCTATCTAACTAAGGGCCTATTCATTAAAACTGGTTTAATAGAAAATTTATCATTGAGGCCTTTCCCCATATTAGCTTTCATTCTAATAATCCAGTTCAATTCTTTGCTTTCTACCTTAGTTCTATGTGGGCCCCACCTTATACCCACATTGACTGTTTCAACAACCATAAACTTAAAATTGCTTAGATAAAGCATTAGTCTCAGCTCTCCTGGAGATATCATATTGATGCTCCCTCATCCTGTCTCATAACCTGCGTGTTGTCATCCCAATGTAGAAACAGTAACAAACCGTGCAGTAGGCTAAATAAACTAGATTTACTGTGTTACAGTTAGCTCTGGCTCTGAAAAACATCTTTTTATGCATATCTGGATGTTCAAAAGCAGCACTACTGTCAATCAAATGACAGTAGTTACATTCCCGACAAGGAAATGTACCAATATTAAGCTGTATTTATGAATTAAATGTTTTTGTGTTTATACAATGAGCTTTGAGCAGCATTTTTTGGTGTGGCTTTAAGGGCTGTTGTTAATTCCTAATTGTTTTTGCATGCCAATTGGCTGCTTTGCTGTTTAAAAGTACTACAGCTTGGATCTTTATTTGTCTGATGAAGCAGCTGCTGCTGCGAAAGTGCTTACTGTTTGTTCTACTGTTTGATCTGGGATTAAATTCTTGAATTTTGCTGCTGTGTTTCGCTGCCTCCTTTGACTGTGATATTGTACCATTTATTATAACTTGAATTTAGCTCTGGTTCTTAGTACTGCTGGAGCTCTTCTCAGAGATTACATTACAAGCATGGTCTCTGGAGAAAACATTTGAATGAAATGTCCAACCATCCTAGACCATCAGGCAAATCAGTTTAGTTTTTCAAAAATACCAACAGTAGTTTGTAAAATGATTGCCTATCAGCAGATTTTTTAAAAGACCATTACAGGAAAACTGGAAAATAGTTTTATTTTACCATGAAGTTTTACACAAATTAAACCTGACAACACCACACCACTTATTACTATTTTTTTCTAACTCTGAATGTGCTCAATGGGGCAGAGGTGCTGATGTGATCTTGTTTTCTTGGAAAGCTATTTTATATCCATACTACTCCACGCGTGCACAGCTTATAAGATTACAATGCCTAACTCTGTCTTGCAAGATCACAGCCCCCCACCTAACATTTCAGTAGTGAGAAATACTGTAAAATCTGACAATTCTCAGCAAAAGTCTTTCTGTGTTTCTCCAATGACATTTACACATATTTTCTGCATGCTACAGTATCTTTGAAAAGCACCTGTAAAAACATCAGCAGAAAAACTGAGATAAATCATCCATTTTTAAGTGATATTTTGTGAATTTCTGGTCCAGTCTTTCTTTCTTCCCAGAGTTAGGCAGAGTGTTATAATTCATGCCTTGCAAAGATAAGCTGATTAGTGAAGTTGTTATAAATGGTTGTCAAGTTTATTCACTACTAAACTATAAAAGGCTAAGAGGTTTACAGCTCCAAGGGAAATAATGCAGCAATATATAGTAAAGTAAAAGAGTTGAATTTTGAATCTAAATAGCTTTGTGACTTCAGTGGTTGTAAAATAATAAAAAAAGGCTATGGATACCTTGTGATTTGTTTTCTCTAGTAAAATATGTTCAGATACGAAGTGATTCAAGAGCAAAGAAGACCCATTCCTAAAAATAATTATCATGAGATTTCACACAGCGCAGTGAGTACTGAGGAAGCTGAGTAGGACATAAATGACACAGAGTGAAAGAAACTGTAAACTCATGCTTTTTAATGTGTGAAAACATGGGGATTATCATCTAGGGTGCAAAACTCATGCAGAAGAAAGAAATTTAGCAGTTAGGCATTTTCATTTACTTTTAGGGTATATCAGTACTTTATGAATTGTATCCCTTATGACTCCATACCTCACCTGAAATGCTAATCACAGAAACATTTTTATGTCTTTTGGCTGACTGTAAACATTATTATTACTATCAAAAGCATTGTTTTAGCATTACAATCATGCATTCTCATATCAGAGTTATGGCCTAACTGCTTTCTGTACCCCATAAAATAAATTACTGTTCAGATATCTGTGCTTGTTATTTCTATAAACTTTCTGTATGGTCCGTAAAGCTATGTGAATGTTCTGAACCTGTCCCTTTTCAAAGACGATTCTCAGTTCTGACCTGTCAGGGAGCTGCCAGTACTGGTTTATTTCACAAAACTGTTATTCTGCATCTGCACAGAATAAATTCTGTTGACCAATTTGAGTTTTTTGTACTGGCCATGTCCTAAAATATCAGTTTGCTTTAAATTAGTTTGAAGTAATACTGACTGAGATAATTTTTAACAAACTGGACGTTTTATGTTTGCATGCAAACACAGTCCAGCCAAATGTGACCCTTAGGTTTTATTATGTGTCCAGAATAAGACAAAAATAATAAGAGGGGAGTGAATATCTTATAATTTGCATTAAGATATCTGAGGGTAGATTCAAAAGTATACTATATTCAACCATAGTATCTAATTTAAATGCTACACATATGCCTCAACTTATCTACTTTTCTTACTGGCAATTAGCTTGAACTTGATTAAAGTCACATTAGTACTTATATAGTATGTGTTACTGCTGCTATGGTTTAATGTATTCACACCAACTACTGCATATATTTCTGTAGTTGCAATAAACATATTTTTGTTCTAACAATTAACTAATGCAGCATTTTCATCTTACAGACATATTTATTTCACCATATACAAACAAATGGTGATATAACTACAAGAAACTATTAAAAGTTTTGCAGCATGTCTATGAAGTCTGAAGCCAAGATTCTTATATTGGGTGGAGATTATGATTATTTATTTGCTGCTAGGCACAGCCCTGAATGTCATGTTGTCATCTTCCATTTTAGATTTATGTTCAATATTTGTAGATTCAAACGTCATCCTGCATTTTTATTACTTTTAACATTTAAAATTTAAAATTTTAGCATAGTACTTAGTGCTTCTGTTATACTTTAGAGCTGAGTATTAAATAGATAACTTGTCGACAAACACCTCTGGCTTTTTCCAGTGTCATGTCTGCTACACTTAACTGTCTGCCTCCAACATGACCACTTCTGTTTTTAAATAAAATTCTATTACTCATTAAAGAGTCACTTAAGTTACCAAACTCACATTTGTACAACATGTCTATTGATTTGTCGACCCCTTGAATTCTTTTTTTTTTTTCGAACAATTTTTATTAGTTTTATAAACTTGAAAAATACAATTCAAATATAACAAAAGACCACAAACGTAACTATATAGAAGAGTCCACAGCAGTAATACAGTAAAACAAATCATTAATACTTTTCCAATAGATATTTCAGTTTTTGCCAATGTTTTTTCTGATGAGTAATATCTGATGTTCTTATGTTTAAAGGTGAAAGTTGTTTCTTGCATACATTTTTAGCTAAAATAAGAAAATCATTAAAAGACAAAGTAGTTTTACATTTTCAATTTTTTGTAATTATTTTTATAGCTATTGATAAAATTGACCAAAGGACCCTTTGATTTCTAGTGGAAAAATAAATTCTTGGAGTATGATAAATCTTTTTTGGTTCACAATATGCTTTTAATGTAACTTTAAACACAAAATATCCTTCCTCTTTCATACTCTGAAAGATTAAAGTATTAAGTAATTAGGTTGCTTCTTTTCCTTTAATGTGAAGGAATGTTACATACTAAATGTGTTCAGGTTTATCAGCCAGTCTGTTAGAAGTGAAGAAGACTCAGAAAACTGAATTCCCAGCTTCTAATTGCAGTATGTCAGAATGTTGTGAACTTAGGCCTTGACTACACCTTCTGTCATATACTATGTCATAGTTTCCCAGGAGTGATCTGGGATCAGTTATTTTTCATCTGTGTATTCATTATTAAGGCTATTAGGATAGTATGAACTTTTGTAGATGATCTGGGAATTATTCCAAAGTGACATTTGTTATCTAGAATTTTAGGAACATAGCAGCAGAGAATGGCGTCTTAAGTAATCAAAAATCTGGCCATGCATGGTGCCAATACTAATCTGCAACAAAACCATTCCTCCACCAGCCTAGAGGGCTTCCTTGCATTGAATGAATCAAACAAATGATGAAACCCTACAAGATCAGCCCCAAAAGGTTGAAACACAAAAAAAAAAAAACCTCAAACAAAACCCTTCTAACAATGTTTATGCAGGAGATCTGTATTCCCCTGCACCCCTCATGTGGGGGGAGGGTCTGTGCCTCCCATGCCTTCTATTAGTGATATATACCAACTCCAACATTGTACCACAGTGGGGAAAGATCTAAAACCACTCACACCTTATCAGAATAATTGACAAGCAACTACCTGCATCTGTCGATATACTGAGATTTCAACTAAACATGCTAGTAGTACATTTATTCATCATTCTGAGCAGTCACAACAATGAATGGCACCAGCCTAGAGACAGCACTGATTTATATAAATCTGTTGTTTTTGTGCTTTCTGTCATTGAACATTGGAATTTTTTTTGTCAGAGATCCTTTATGGTGTGCTACAGACTGAGTTAAATTATGAGAAAGTTTGACTTATTAACCTGCATTTATCCTTCTTTTTGCAATAGCTGCTAATTCCATTTAATTTTAAGTTGAAGGCTGATAGAAATACATATTTCTATATACAATGTCAATAAATGCAAAATACAGTTCTGATACTTAAAAGACATAGTCGGGGATACAAAGAAAGAAACCAATAATCACTAGCAAGCTGATATTAAATTTTTCAGCTTTGTAACTACTATTTTTGGACAGTAAGTAATTATTTTTAGGTAAATCGATATAATCTGCAATAAAGCCTTTTTGGATGACTCCATTTTATGAAGGCTGTCCCTAGCCGTTTTTATCCCTAGCTGTTTTCGGTGTAAGTTCAAAGCGTTTATGCATATGGAATGCATGTGTGAACAAAGCTACTGCTAGAATACTTAATCAGACGCTACTATGCTTAGAGGAACTCTTCTTATCAGATATTTTTTGTGTAGCCTTTTCAGCTGGCTTGGTAGAGTGGTTTTAGGAGCTTTTGTAATACTGGATAATCTGTTCAGCTCTGGCGGCACGCTTAAAACGCCATCGGCTCTCAGTGGTCTGGCATTGTTTCAGACCAACTTTTACTATTATTGCTGCTGTATAGAGCTACGTCCCCTGTATTTAGATATTAAATAGTTTGTCTGACACAATCTAATACTTTAAATTATACAGAATACATAGCGACCACTGCTTATGCACCTTATATTACAACTGTTACCATTATTGCTGCTGCATAGAGCTACGTATTCTGTATGTAGATATTAAATAGTTTGTCTGACGCATTCGAAAACATTAAATTATACAGAATATATAGTGACCACTGTTTATGCACCTTATATTACTTAGCCTCATTAGCTTACTTCCATCCACTGGTTAAACAAGAATGAGTACATACAAGGAGGACTCATTTTCAGCCTTCCTTATTTAAAAAAAAAATAATGAAAAAAGGGGATTACATGATTATTAGAACCTTACTGTTCCTGAGCTATGTTATGTTTTACATGTGTCTTGCTTGATTGTTATCATTAATAGAGTCATAGTAATACTGGCTGTTATGACTGTACAAGTTTGCTAGTTATTTTGTAGTATGCTGTAATTCATACCCAATAAGCCTGTGTAACTGTGTATTTATCTCTTTGTGTGTCTTATCACTGTCTTTCTTCTCCCTTTATATTCTCAGCTGCCCAACCTGGTTTGGCAGTAGTTAGGAGGAATTGCCCAGCCTGCTGAATAACAACTTTTTCCAAATCTTATTGTAGTTTCCCCATTCTAAGGACCTGAACCTGTCCTTCCCTCTGCAACAGTCCCCCCAAGGGAACAGATTTACAAGTGAAAGTACGTACTATATACCACTGTCTATGGACATATAGTGTGTTGCATCATAGTTTGCAAATTTACTCTTACCAGCCAGGACAGTCAGCAACCATTACTATCTGCTCCTATACCTTGTCTCCCCTTCCCTTCTTATATTACAGGTAATTTACTCCTATCCCATCCAACCTGAATAGTACACCTACTCCCCTGCATTCTCTCTTTTTAATAGACATTTCCACTACTACACAGCCTTTTGTCCACTAGATGGCAATAGTTTCCTTTAGACCTCCATATTGGCTCTACATTTAATTTACAGGCTCTCAGATTCTCATAACCTACATGAGCTTACAATCTAACTATTTCTCCCTTCTTCTCAAATTCCTTATTGCCTATCCTCAAAGTATATTATAACTACTAGCAAGGCTTTGTGTCATCTCACCCTCCCCACCTTTACTTACCTTAGCTTACTGCTTCACTGATTGTTCTCCTAGGGTTAACTCCTCTGTGGCTCATCCCGCTCCGTTTGCCCTTCGGGCTCACTCCGCTCCCCTACCCTGCCCCAAATTCCACCCGCCCCCAGTGCTCCTACACTTATACATAAACTGCCACACCCCTATACATTAACACCAACCCCTAACTCCTCCCCCTGTAAAGTACTATCACTCATCTTGCATTATCCATTACCTTACCACTCTATCTACTAGCATCCCTACAATCCACCTCCTATGGCTACACTAATGGCCCAAGGATACCACAAACCCTTACCTTTATTAATACTCCTAACTATACTAATTATACCCTACCTACTTACTCTCTATGAATACCACACATATCCAGGACTCCACACCCACAAAATGCAAACCTCCATTCCTACTCTTACCTCTCCTCACAGTCTTAGCAACTACTCCTGCCCAGCAAAGTACTCAGCAGCCAAGTTTCTTAGACTCACTCACATCTCTCAATTTAACCCTATACCTAGAAAAACCAAGAACCTAATTTTTAAACTCTTACAACTCATCCTAAAAGTACTGCCCCACTCCCTTTTACATGATGATATACACCCAAACCCTGGTCCAACCTCAGTCACAACTACACAGCCTAATACACCAACTCCTACTAAACAAGCTTTCCAAGCAGGCCAACTCTCTCCTGACAGCTCATCTTAACATTCGTAGCATCAATAATAAAGTTGCTCATCTGCATGCTCTTATAGATGTACACTCTTTTGACATATTCTGTCTGTCTGAAACATGGCTTAGTCCATCAGTACAAGACAGTACAGTTTTACCCCCTGGCTATAATATCCTGAGATGTGGCCGTAACACTAAGAAAGGTGAAGGCGTAGCCATACTTTATAAGAATGGATTACAAGTTACCTTGCTAGACCCTAAACCTCCGCTTTCCAACAATGCAGAAATTCTTCTAAGATACAGCTGAACAAAAGTAAAGCCATATATCTAATCTGTGTCTATCTTCCACCAGGCAATATCATCAACACATTAGAGACCATCCTTAGCTGGCTCTCAAGCAACTACCCCCAAGAAACCATTATACTTGGAGACTTTAACATAAACTGGAACTCCTGTATATCTGAGCAACCTTCTACTCATATCAACCTATTTGGCTTTACTCAAACTATAACATCAACTACCCGTACCAATAATCTTAACAACAAAACAAGTACCCTCGACTGGATACTTACTAATACTCCTCAACAAAATTATAAAACAGGCACCCTCCCAGAGGACATAAGTGACCATTTGCTTACCTATCTAATCAGATCTAAAACTGAACTCCCAAACTCTATCATTTGCAAAACTATTCGTACTAACAAAAATTTTAACCCTGCTCAGTTTCAAACTGAACTAAGAGCCTGTGACTGGTCACCACTGAAACACCTATCATTAGATAATGCAGTTAAATACTTTAATTCAAAATTTCTTTCCATTTTAGATTGCCATGCCCCATTACGCAAAGTTAGAATCAGAACTAAACCTGCACCATGGCTCTCCAAAACTACAAAACAAAACATCTTGCAAAGAAATAAACTATGGGCCAAATCGCGTTCAACAAAAAGCCCCTCAGATCACTTACAATTCAGACAGCTAAGAAACGAAAAAAAAAAAAAGCCATATTAGCCGATAAAAGAAACTACTACCATCAGCTTCAACAAACCCACCAAAATAATCCTCAGAAATTCTGGCTAGGCATCAACAACCTCCTACACCCAGGACGCACAAGCACTCCTACTCCCACTGGCTCTGATCACGACAATCCCAACAAAATAGCAGACTCATTTAACACATTTTTCACTGAAACAATACAATCCCTAGCTAACCAGCTCTCCCCTAGCACCCCATGCTCAAACATAACCTCTACCAACAATCCTCCTCTATTTCATTTTCTGCCAGTGCCCACATCCCTCATCTTTAACCTCATCCAGACACTTAAACCCACCACACTCTCTGCAGATCTACTACCTGCAGAATACCTACAAAAAGCTGCTAAAGTCATAGCCTACCCCATATCCATCCTCATTAATAGAACTATTTCTGAATAAACTATTCCCTTAATCTGGAAAGTCTCTCACATTATCCCCCTGCACAAAGGCGGTAACTCCAAGGAGTTCTCCAATTACAGGCCCATAGCCATACTATCTCCTCTGGCAAAAATAATGGAGAAATGTATTCATTTACAACTGTTACCCTACCTACTTGAAAACAATCTACTAGCACCTTGTCAACATGTCTTTAGACCATTCCATAGCACCACCTCTGCTCTCCTATCCTTCACTAACCAAATGAATAGTAATTGTAATAATGATACTCTATCCTCAGCCCTATTTATCAACCTGTATTTATATAAACATTAATTGGATCAATTAATCAATTCATTACATAATTAACTTTATATATATTTATAGTGGTCTTCCTATATTTAAATAAATATTCACATAAATTAAATATATTTTAAATATGCTAGTTATATTATTTATTAAATAATATCATATATGAATATAAACATATTATATAATTTATTATCAAAAAATATTCCTGACATATTAAATAATCCATCAGATAATTTATCACATTCCTAATTCTAAATTAAGTCCAAAAGGTTTTAAAGTATTGAACTTTAAAATCATCCTAGTCTCTAGCTCCAATAGTCTATCACAAATATTGTCACCTTTGCAACAGAAGGGCTTGCCCAAAATGCTAAATTTTAAACTATCAGATTTACCTTCATGAGCTTCAAAAAAATGTTTGGCAACTGGACTAGATAAATTTGAATTTTGAATATCTCTCAAATGTTCTAGAATTCTAACCCTGACCATTCTTTTAGTTTGTCCAATATACCATATATTATTACAACTACAAGTAAGTGTGTATACAACACCAATAGATTTACAGTTGAAATAGTGCTTAGGGTAGTGGTTAACATTATTAATAGACCTGACATCAATAATTCTATCACATAAACTACAGGAGCCACATCTGAAAGATCCCATATTAGTAATATTGGAAATTCTTTTGATTAAGAGATTATTATTCAGTATTTCTTTTAAATTCTTTCCCTTCTTGTATGAAAATGTTATGTGATCAGGAAAAAGCTCACCTATATGATCATCCTCACTAATCAAATGCCAAAATCTCTTAATTATAGAGACAAATTTTTCAGAAAAGGCTGTGTACCTAGTTACAAAAAATACCTCTTCCACGTCTCTATCTTTTTTGTTTGAATCTAAAACATTCCTTTCTAACTTCCTGAATGTTTTCTGCTTGTTTATGACATTATTCATACTTGTTGATAATTGCTTTTTATCATACCCTCTTTCACATAATCTAAGAAATACCTCATTTAGCTCATGATCCAACTCAGATTCTATGCTAGTATGCTGATATATTCTTTTAAATTCTCCATGAGGCAAAGCTCTTAGCAAGTGGGGGGGATGCATGCTGGTAGCATGCAAGAACATATTAACTGACGTGCTTTTCCTGTAGGGTCTGAATCCAATAATATTGTTTCTTTCAAATAGTGTCAGGTCCAAAAAATTAATTTGATTCCTATTAATCTTTGAAGGCGAATTGCCGAGGTACCAGGTCTTTTGGGAGGAAATTAAAGAAAATTTCGCTGGATAAAGTATTGGCTGTTTGGTGTGTTTCCAGTCTATTTATCAACCTGTCTAAAGCATTTGACATGGTTAACAACCACCTTCTCTTAGACACACTCAAAAACTTATCACTGGATGCCCTTACTATACAGTGGTTCCAATCATACCTAAATAACAGACAACAGGCTGTTCTATGGGAAAATACTTTATCTTCCCACCTCCCAGTAGCCTTAGGGGTCCATCAAGGATCCATATTGGGTCCTTTACTCTTCTCCATCTTTACAAATGACCTCCATTTGGTAATTCCACAAGCTTACTGTATCCAATACGCAGATGACTCCACACTCATATGCTCTGCTACTACCCAATCAGAACTTCAGTCACTAACCCAAAAGACCTTTAGCACAGTTGAAAACTGGCTCCTACAAAGGTGTCTTATCTTAACCCTAAAAAAAAACTAAAATGCTACTATTCACCCCCACTCGCAGAACCTCCCCACTTAACTTTACTATTACCTCAAATAATGGAACTATAATATCCCCCAAACCAACCACCAAACTACTAGGAGTACTAATAGATAATCACTTGTCTTTTGAACCTCACATTAATAACACCATAAAAACAGTTAATAAGAAACTAGTTTCCCTCTATAGAATTAAACCCTTTCTAACTCCTCTAGCCAGGGTCGCCATTGCTCACACACACCTTATCTCTACCCTCCTGTATGCCTCCCCTATCTATACCAAAATATGCAAAAGTAACCTGAATAAACTGTCATCCTCCTACAACAATATAGCCAGATTCGCAGCAGGGTTCTACTATAGAACTCATCATTGTATCAATTTTAATAAACTCAGATGGCTAGAATTGCCAAATCTAATACTTTTTAATCAACTAACAGTAGCCCATAAGATCCTGTATCTATCTCAAAATACACCCATACTCACATCCCTAGTCATCCCCTATAACAATCTCAAAACCTTGCGCTCATCTAATAAACTACTTGTACAAATATCTAAATCCAACAATTCAGCTGGTGACACCCTATTCTCTAATACAGTAGGCAATGCCTGGAACAGCCTTCCCAGTCAGCTAACCTCACTATCCTCTGTTAACCTATTTAAAAGCAAGCTCAAAACCTACCTCAAATCATACTGGCTATGCCCCTGTGATAACCCAGACTAACAACCATACCCCTTTCAAGACTCCCATGATTCCTAGCCTCTTTTGAACATTATCTTGTGTTAACTCTCTGATAAAAGTGAGCTTGACCATTCTGAGGATTCTCTCCTCATGTAAATATGTATATACTGTTGAATTTCCAACCGTGTTCATATCACACCTCAGCTCTTGTGAGACTAAACACTATTATTGTATCCTCCTCATACCTCTCAACCTGAAATAATCAAAAATCTGGACAAAGGCTATGAAAAATAGGTACAAATCTGTACACTAATTAACATAAAAATTTAAATGCATAATTATGTAACCCCGCCCCCTCCATTGGAATTGTGGGACACCAAACACATTGGACAAAATATTAAGCACAAAATACACACGTGTATCAAACTTCGAACTCTATAAAACTAAAATACAGTTGTCTATTACAACATTAAAATCAACTGCATTGAATCGAGAGATGATGAAAGCTGACAAACAGGAAACTCCATGTAGAAAATCAAAAAAGGCGGGGGGGTGACAATTTAATTCCAACCAAGCTTGCATTGCACTAGCTAGCCATCAGGTTCATAATTACTAGGTATCTCGTTTAAAGGAGGACATTCTCAGGACTGCAGCATTCAGCAGCCACCGCTTTTAAAAGTACAACTTCAGCAAGTAATACAATTTCTATAATTGTGCAAGCACCACTGGAAATCTGGGATAAATACATTTATGCCATCTGCTACAAAAACTTTGCTGAATCAGTGATATTCTAGAATGTTATCTTAATATGTAAATCTAGTTTACAATTTATACTTGAAGTTGGAAACAAATTACTGTAAATGAGCCCCCTTGCATTTAAAGATGTTAACTCTGATTTTAGTAAGTAAAAAGAAGTATAGTACTTACTCGAAAGAAACAAAAAGCACATCAGTCAGAAGGTAGAATAGAAGGTTTACAGATTTAACAAAATCTGAAAATCATTGTATAAGAAATAGAAATGTACTGCTAATTCCACTGTGTGTATATAACTGGTCATATGGTTTTTGAGTTGCATGTTTTAACATTTTTTGTACACCACTGTATGTATCATACAATGTTTTATTTTTTCTAGATATATTTAAGGCAACTATTTCCTGAACCACCACTTGCAATACATGAACATCAAGTTATTTATTTGTACTTATGGTTACTGTTTGATTCTGAAAATTAGCTCAGCTGACATGCAGCACTTGGTCAACAGCAGGGTCCTTATATGCCGTAATATTTGAAAATGGCAACAGATACTGAAATATCTTGCATAACCTACTTAAGTTACAACAGAATTAAAAATATGGTTCATAAGACCTGAGGGGGAAAACTGTGTTCTTTAAACTGCATGACATACTGGCTTTAAGGCAGAACTCAGTTTTTATTTGAAATAGTGTTTTTTTTTTTCTTTCTGTATATTTATCTTATAAAAATATATATCTTTAAGTATTCAGTTTAGTAGCAGACCAGATAATGAGTCATTCCCGATGTGTCATTAAATATGTTTTGCCAAACAGAATATAAAATGTGTATTTCTATATAACACAACAGTTTTTCAACATTAATTGTAACAGTACTTAATGACTATGAATCAAGCATAAATTGTACAATTTAAATTATACTTCAAAATAATTCCACAGCAATAGTGGTTTCATACTGCAATGCACCTTTTCCAGTAAGAAAAAAAAATACCAAAACAGCACTATAAATACGAGGAAACTTTCATTACAACATCTCTTCTGGGGCTACAAATGTCACAGTGAAAACAGACCTTCCTAATAAGTATAGTTTATAATTATACTGTAGTGCATGCATAACACTGGGTACTCACAACCAACATTTATTTCTAGGCCTTCTAGTTAGTGTGCAACATGCTTTTTCATTAGTGATTTTATGCATTTTCTCTCTCACTGTTTTAGCTGAAACAAAATGAATTATAAGAATGACATTTGAAAATCGTGCCAGAATAAGTTTAAGAACCAAATTATGAAACTACACCAGTTTATTTACACATAGTACTACAAACATATAGTTTCACTACCCACAATAAGCTATACTAAAATTATGGCCAACAATTACTATTTTCATAAATTAAAGGAAACTGAATTTCTCACATTAAATAAAAATGGGTACCTTCAATGAAACATGTAAGCACATTATATCACTTTTCGACTCCCCATATTCTGGAAAAGGAAATATAAATCAAAACAAAAAGGGCAACTAAAATATGCTGTAAAGTAGTACACTTCCACTAATTATGCTGTTTCACTTACACCTGTTACATTAATCATTAATTATTATCAAAAAGGTCTTGCTTGAAACATAATTAAGAAGGTTCCTCAAGCCAGTCTCAGAATAATCCAGCCATTTCCAACAGAGAAGCAGAGCGCAACTACTTGCTACCCTTCTCCCTGACAGTCCTTAAGCCACACCACACCTCAGTTCAACTCCTCCTATGACCTCTTCTAACATTAAAATGATAATATCCCAATATTTGCTGCTTCCATTTTCTACATTGCGAATCTTATAACCAAAATCTGCGATATTAAAAAGAACATTTTTTTTTGACAAACACAGTACATTGCAGGAAATCTCAGAAACGGACACGTGAAGATTAACATTCTTGATTTTTACCTCTAAATCCATCAAAACAGCAGCAAGCATCTTCTGAAACTCCAGCGATGAGCGAGCGTCCATTTTTTCTAAAATAAATAAATAGATCCATCCAGTCCTTGGCTTTGAGCGAGCGACGACGCCTTCTAAAATTAATAGATCCATTCCAGGCCAGTAAAAGTAAATCCTTTCCGGCTCTGGTAACTTTGCCGCTCGCAAATGCATTTGAACCAGAGCCGGAAATACATGCTACGTACGAGCGCGAGCAAGTCTGACAGGCTGGTGGAGCTGACGTCATCGCGCACGTGATGACGTCAGCTCACAAAGCGCGAAAATTTAAAAAATTTTAAAAAAAGTGCAAATAAATCGGAAATGAAGGGGTGCCACTCGGGAATCATGGCACCCCTTTTTTGGACCCCAAAACTCGGTAAAAACCGAGTAATTCGGGACAGTTAAGAGGTTTGATCCTCCTATTTGCTTTTGTATACTCTATCCATTCAACACTAGTGTTTATCTTCTGATTTCTTGTGTGACCATAGTATCTACAGCATCTTAGTTATAATTTCTATTATTAATTCATACTACTATTGTATCAAGCTTATTTTTACATCAGGCTTTTGTTCCTACTGGTATACAGAATATAAAATCCTAGTTATGTAATATATCATAAAGATTTGTAATGTACCAATGTCTACTTGATATATATTTGTTTGTCCTATTTGGTTAATGTATTGTGGAGCTTTTCTCCCCGGGCCTCCACTGAAAATGGACATATATCCAGCTGGACTAGCCCGGTCAACAAATGCAAAATAAATAAAATAAAATAAAGTGGCTACTAGCCATGACACCACTGCGTGCTTCATTATATCATATGCCATAGGCATATGAGTGAGAAAGGTGATGCTTCCTGAGATATTTGAAATAAATAAGTGTATTTAGGTGAATATTTCATTTATGCAGGAACTTCACAATTCAATACTGGCTTAGGGTGCAGAGAATTACTGATAATTTCAAGAAACTTCACATATTTATTTCTAAATTGCCATAAGGCATGGTGTCTTATCTTCATCCGTAGGTGGCTTTTGCCAGCACTGGAGAAATTAAAATGTTTATTCAAAGGCTACATACTGTTAGTCAGTGATTCTCTATTTACTGAAGTCATATAAAAATCATGTAAATATAAAATCTATTCTTCCTACACATAGTTGTCTTACGTATTTGGAAACATTTTATGATTTAGTCACCAACAGATAGCTTCTCTTTGAAGTTAGAATCAAGAATGTCCATTCAAATTATGTCACATTTTGACTTGCATTACCACAGAGATTCTCAGTTCTGCTTCAAGACAGTAACAGTCATGATAAACAATGAGGAAATCATACATTTTACAGAAACTTGAATCACTGAGTAACGCAAACTAACATACCTTCCAGGATAGTTTGATATATGCATACTACACAATTTGACAAGCATAAAAAATTGTTATTTATGCATAAAGCATCGTATCATTAGTGAAGATAATTTCAGGTTTATACAAGGAGAAAAATACAATTGTTACCACACAGTTGTTCAAATTTGCATGCTTTGTTCACTGGATACAGAGAATCAGAAACAGGTCCCTTCTCAACCAGTGGCTAAAAGCAGCACGTTATTTTACCTGAAAAACTTTTCAAACTGGAAAATATTTCTCCCAGTTACTCCAGAAGCAAATATCAGAAGGGTCATTAATACTAAACAAAAATAAAACCATACTAAGAGTCAGAAGAAAACTATGTTATAATAAATCCCCTGGTGCCCCAGAACTGCAGTCTTGCATTGGGAATAAAAAGACATATAGAATTGGTATATCTGTGTCCAGCCATTTTCACAGACTGTCATGTTTCTTTTCTTTTATGCAGGCATACAATATCTGTACTATTTTGTTCTCTACAGGAGGCTGTAAGGCCAAGGCACCAAGGCTTTTATTACTAAAATATTTATTGTAGCTAATAATACAGTTGTTATTTTTATTTACTCATTTAGTGTTGATAATTCTAGGGTCACTTGCTTTGTTTGTTATGGTTTTTGACATATACTAAATAATCAACTATCTGGCATTATTAGAATACAGTATTTAGAAAGTTGTAAGCTTACTGTTTGTGAAAGGATAATGAATGAACAAAAATGTATGTTTACAATGATTTTGGACATATGGGAATAGTCTAAATCCTATAATCATTTAGGTTTTATACATTCAGTAATAATTTGAATAAAAAACACATTTATATGGAAGTAATGGAAGCATTTACCTTAAATGACCATTTAAAAACAAGTTAAACAACTTATGACATCAAGCCACAAAAACAGTCACTAGCCCACACAGGTTCCTGAGTTCTAAATAAGTCCAAAAGCAAACAATGATAAAAACACAGAAGAACTCAGGTACGACCAAGGTTTCCAGTTTCAGTTGAAGTTTTAATGTTAATTAACATTAAAGCTTCAACTGAAACTGGAAACTTATGACATCACTTGAGATTGGATCCATTTAACATGACCCATACTTGTGCATGGTAGGTATTTTTAAAAAGGTATTTGTGCTCTAATACATCTCCATCATACCTTTGTGATATTGAGCCCAGGTCTTTTATCCTTGATTTATACCTAGGTCCATCTCATTCTTTATTAGTTGTGAAAGGCATACCCTGAAGTTTGATAATTTTCTGGGGTGAAGCTCAGTTGTCATCCTGCAGAAAGTATTTTCAGTATACCACTTGTCACTCAAAGACATCGTTGCTGAATAATGCATAGGAAGGCCACATGTGTTGGTAAGTGATGCACTCATGATACACAAGCTATACATGAGCAATGAACACATCATCTTCTTCACCTTATATCCTATGGATCCCTAAACTTGTAAGAAGTCATAATCAGTTTTCAAATCCAGATTGTATATCTGTATGGAAAGTAACATGGCATCCATGATTCTAACCTATGTACAGATCTACAATGGGCGGCCACTGTGGTGCAGCAGTTAGCATTGCTACCTCACAGCAAGAGGTTCTCCGGTTTGATCCTTGGCTGGGGTGCCTTCTGTGTGGAGTCTGCATGGGTTTCCTCCCTCCCACATCCCAAAGACGTGTTGTAGGTGGATTGGACACTCTAAATTGGCCCTAGGTGTGAGTGTGTGCATGTGTGTGCCTTTTGTGGAAGGTTAGGTGCCAGGTTGGCAACTCAACACTGTAAAACTCCACTGCCAATCATGAGTGGACATGTGATCCATTGTGGCGACTCCTAACTGGGAAAAGCCAAAAGAAGAAGAAGTACAGATTTACAGTATGTCACATACTGCTACCCATTTTGTAAATCACTGTCCATGCTTTTAATGATAAGTACATGACTACTTACAATTGTTCTATCTCTAAAAGTTCACCTTGAATTTATCAATTGATATGAACTTTTTTTAAGGAGGGGAAAAACAAATTAACTGGTCTTGATCTTGGTTAGATGTGCATACTTTGTACTACAAAGCTTACAGCAGAAAGAATGTTACAGACTGTGGTCAGTGGTGAAGAAGAGTAGAACAGTATTTCTGTGGAAACATACTTGAGTTAAGCTAGAAAAAGTGCTCTTTATGAGATGTGGGCTTTACAAACTGCAGTATTACTTGATGTTTAAATCTTGTGGCTCCTTGCACAGAAAATCAAACAAGAATTCTTAGAATTGTTTTGCTTCTTTTTATTTCATCATCTAATTGATTCCTTCTGAAAAAATCAAAGCAATTACTAAGCCACTTCAGGGACAAACTTGTTTCCCAAGCAGATGGTCAGCATAACGATATGTTTACATAAATATTAAGACTATAATGAGCATTTTTCATTGTATTTTATTATTATATAGTTATAATTTCATAGTCGTGCATACAAATTTATTTTGCAACTCCCTGGTTTGCAAATATATCCAAATGATATGTATTAAAAAACTACATTAAAATGAAAACTTCATCATTCTATTGTTTATATCATTACATATTCAGGAAGGTGTTGCTGGTTTGTTGTTCATATAACTAATACCTTTGTTCGAGTTAGCAATTAATTTATAGAATAAACAGAGCCAGGTACCCGTGGAGTCCATTAAACTTACATTATCAATAGTCAGTCAATAATGTGCTCTACAGTTACGGATATGCTTCACAGATTACTAAAATATTTATTTCTTTACTGGCCTATAGTGCTAAACATGACCATAATTGTAATCCATTTGGGAAATAATAAAGACTTTGAAGGATGTAACTATATATCTGATCACCACTGACTCTAAAAATGATCATGGGTTACAGACCTTTCTTCAAAATGCTTCACCTAGTAATCCCTGAAGATTAATTAGATGAGGATTTAACTCATTGAGTTAAACTGTGCTGGATCCATCCTTCTGATGAAACTCAGAAGTGTTTTTGGCAAGGTGAAAAACACCTGCACCCCATAGCCCTTAACTTATACATACTAACTCCTTTGTTATATTGAAATGAAAATGGAAGAAATCTCCTAAAATGGATGAAACACTGCTAATGCACATTTAGAAACCAGATTGGCTGTAATTTCCTATGAAAAACATGTGTAGTTCAGCTCAAGGAATGGCTCCTGAAGGAGCAGGGACTCAGGGCACATGTGAAAGTTGAAATATATCAACAAAGATGAACTAATTTATTAACATCGTTTAGAAAGCAGACACAAAGACAAAAATGGAGGATTTATTTTACATGCTTGAAAACATAGGCACAAGAAATCTTCATTTGCATTTACATGTGATTAGAAATACTTAAGTTGAAACAGTATTTTAGCAGGAAAATAATGGCAGACAATAAAGCAAGAACAATATAAAATTCTTTTTAGTAGGGGGTATTTCTCTCCTTTGCTTCATACTGACATGTCTTCCCCAATGTCCTATATCCATTATTGCATATAATAGTATTCAAATTCACCCCAGACTAACTCTGTAATTTAACCATAGCTGACATGGATGCTAAGGGTATCTTTAGGGGGCACTTTCCATCATTTGCTGTTTTTATTTTATGTTTTTTTTTTAATTTAGACCTATCTACATTTTCTCTTCCTCCCTGGCTGCATGATTACATCATAGGAGTAGGCATGCTATGGGAACATGCAAAATTTCACCCCCACAGAAACCCAGCCAAGGTCCCACACTAATCTCTATTGGCCATACCCTTCTTGTGCAATCCTGGCCTTTATCAGGAACTCAGTGGAAGATGCCCAAACAGCCACCCTACCCTCCATGGGATGGACACACTTCCATTTCTCTCTACCTGCCACTTTACTTGTTGCCCAAGTTGCTAACTGAACACAGGTCACCTGGGCCATAGTCAGAGCTTTATTCCTCTATGACACCAGAGTGGTAAGGCTTGCTAGGTTTTCTTCCAAAAATGATCCATCACTTTGCAGAAATTAATACTGGATTTTGTATTATAAATAATTCTTTATTTAAGAAATGTCCTGCTCCATAGTAATTATTTTATTTTTTTTTATTTTTTATTTAATTTGTTAATTTATTAATGATAAACAAGCCACCACTGACCCCTTTCAGCCATGATCTAGGAAATAAAGCTAAGAATAAATGCAAATATATATGCATACTTTAGAGTAACCAATCACCATGAATATTTTGGGGAGGACTAACAGAGAAAAAGAAAAAGAAGTAGGAGGAAATGTTGTACCAGTACAAAAAACTAAACAAAAAAACTCATTACTTACCTTCTATAGATGTGCAGCTAAAAACAGCTTCAAATCCAAACCAAAAGTCACCGGTACCATCCAATATTCAATGGTAAAGTGGAAGTCTCTTAGTTGTATTCCAACACTTCAGAACATTAAAAATCGGAGGGTAATATTTTACATGATCTAGTTTTGGCAATCAACCTTCTTCATGATGATCTACTCATAGCTGTAACATCCTGGTATAAATAGGTGTAGCCACTTAACCATAATCTTTTAAGAATAGATTTAAAGTGAGAGTAGGATGTTTATCATGTAAATCATTTTAACAAGGCTGTAAAAACTGAAACTTCCTTACAAATTTGTGTGATGTCTCCAAAGATATTTACATTTTTCTTTTTGCATATGAACAACCATAAATATGATAAAATGTACATTGCAGTGTGTAAATATTTCTTAAATTGTGTAAGCCACTATTGCTGTAAGACATTCCCCAGGATTCAATAAAGTTGGTGCAGGCTCCATGTAGAGCCTACACAGAATGTATTCATGTACACGGCCACTGTTCCCCTTCTGCAGCGTGCCATACATATTAATCATGGTGCACACCTAAAGGAGGTCACAGCAACACAGATTTTGAATCCGTGTAAGACTGACAGCATGGCCACAAACCTTTCAGCCAGTCCACCTTGGCTGAAAGGTGTACAAGACATTTTATTTCATGAAATTGCATTTTAATTTTTGGTTTACATTTATGTGTTTGTTTGTGGGGTGTAGCTTGTTGTTTAGCTATGCTTAGCTTTGTACAGATATACAGCAGACATCTGCTAGACATCTAAATATAGAAACCAGATGCACTCAATGGTAGTAAATCATTTTTTTTCTTTTTGTGCTTGTTTGTGCAATGTGGCACGTTGCTTAGCTAGGTGTAGTGTGGCTTACTTGGGCATTAGACATCTGCTAGAAATCTAAAAATAGAAACTGGATGCATTCAATATTAAGTATTTTTTTATTTTCTGCTTGTCTGCATGATGTGGCACATTGCTTAGCTAGATATAGCAAGACATACATTTCACCGTAGGTATCTACTAGACAGCTAAAAATAGAAACCGGATGTATTCAGTTGTATAGGTCTGCTGTGCTTAACAATGCGCAAGCCTGCACTGTGAAGCTGTACTATGCTTACAGGCACATTTGCATTACATTTGAAGATATTCCAAGTCCCTTCATTATCCCAGTAGCTAAATAGATTGAGTCATGATCTACAGAGTAGTAGGTACTGGGTTCAAGTCCTCGCTAGTAATACTGTCATTCTCAACAGACCTTGATGCTTTGCCATAGATGGTCTTCATATGTCACCCCTGGAATTTCAGGTACTGGCCATGGCTATTGCCATGCCAATAGTGCCCTTTTTAGGTGGTGTCTCATGGACAAAATTTTCAATATAAAAATTCTATGCACAAACAATCTCAAGGTTATGCTGTTAAACACTAGGAGTATCAGCAGGAAAATGCAGTCACTAGGAGCTGTCCTCACCTTGGAAAATGCAGACTTTGTGCAGTGACAGACATCTGGTTCAAAGCTGTGTAGAACACCACAACCATGCCAGACTACACCTTCTTCCACATGAGCAGACCTCCGACTGAAGGTGTGCAAACTAATGGTGGTGGAGCATAAATATTCATTAAAGATACCTACACACCCACACTAGTTACACAGTATGATTCCATGGATACACTTCAAGTGCTATTTACTGTTTGTGGTGAACCTATTCAAGTCATTGCCATCTACAGGAGCCCGTCCATGGATTAGGACATCCACTCTGCTTATTTGGATCTACATGGGTCTATCAAGACACATCCAGACACCATGGTTTGGCGTGACTTTTACTACCCACCGACTGAGTATTTGCCCAAAGGTTACTCAATTTCATTAACTCCAGTGTCCTGGACCAGCTGGTTGACACCCCCACAAGGGAAGCTAACATACTGGATTGGGGGCTTACCAATATGGACAACCACTGTAGCACCCCCACTGTGAAGTCCTCCCTGGTGAGCTCTGACCATAAATCGGTTACATTCAAAGTAGTTATCACACCTGACACAACTCCACCTTGCAGCATTTATAAGGAAGAAATTCACCAATATAGATTATAACTTCCTATGGCATGGTATAAATAGCTTCACTGGACCTCCTCCCTCAGATGTAACTGACAACTATGCCAAGCTCTGCACCAATGCATTATACAAACACCTGCATGACTGCATCGACTCAACTGTACCTGACATGAACACAACAAGCTCCTTATGGTGATGGTGAAGCAAACCTGCCTGGTAGACAACTGCCAGTAACAGGCTTTACAATAATAGGATGACAATGCTGTCTAAGGGAAGGAGGGAGGGAGCCCCCTAAACTGGAAACACTCCCTCCTCAGCAAAAAATAGCCAATAAGTGTTGTCATGAAGTCTTCCAAAACAAAGTATGGGTCCAAACTGGCTACCTCCACAAAGGACTACCACAAGGCATTCTGTAGTTACAGCTATAACCCAAAAGGAAAGGCCCACATTTGTGCTCAACTCATAGTTAATGTTAGCACATATATAGAGCCTGTTAACATAGCTAACCTGTTGGGTGACAGGTTTTGTGAAACCATTAGTCCCCTGTCCCCACCACACATACCCCGTGGCATCACTACCACCTGTCCTGTACCTTGTACCCCTAAACAGCAGGTCAAATATTGCCTCTATAAAGACAAAAACACAGCATCTATGGGACCTGATAACATCCCAGGCTGAGTCCTACATGGGCTCCAACATGGAGTACTAACACCATTGGGAACTCTTTGCAATCATAGTGCATCCATCAGCTTTGGCCCAGCTGACTGGAAAACAGCCACCATTATCCCCTTGCAGAGAGGTGGTGTGTCTTCTGGCCCCAGAAACTATATACCTAGTATCATGACTAGCCGTATCTGCAAGGCCATGGGGAAAATCATCACAGACCTTATCAACAAAGATATAGGTAATCTCCACACAGTTAACTCTACACAGTTTTGATTTGTCAGAGGGAGATCATGCCTGTTAAACCTGGAGGACGTCTTTGAGACAGTCGCCAAGGATCTGAATGAGGGGAAATCTGTGCATACAGCCTACCTGGACATAGCCAAAGCATTTGATACTATCTCCCACTCAGCCATCGTTGACAAACACACCCAACTAGGCATCAATCCATATATCATTAGAAGGGTCATTAACTGCCTAAGTGGTAGAAGTCATATAGTCAAAATAGGGGAATCCACCTGCAATAACAGAGATGTAACCAGTGGTGTTCCACAGGGTTTAGTCATGGGTCATCTACTATTTGGAGGCCATTTCTCCAAAGTGCAAGCACATAGTAAATGTCTGAGGTTGACAAGGTTTGCTGATGCCTGCAAACTGGGAGCCGTCATAGAATCTCCAAAGTATGTCAACATCCTGCATGAGGGTATTACTTGAATGAAAGATTTTTGCCAAAGTCAAGGCCATTATAACAATGCAAATATATGTGTTATCATTGCTTTCAGTAACAGTGATGTTCTTGCCAAGTACCACATCAATAGCAACACCTGACATACATTCTCAGGGGTGGGAGACCTGGGCACACAGGTTGACAGCTAACCTACCTTAGATCACCATGTCTCTGCAGTGGTAAGAAGGGCATTCGATCATGCTCATATAATAAGTGAGGGCATTGCTCATAGAAAGGAAGGTGTTATAAACTCCATGTATTATTCCCTCAGCAAACCAATAGTTGAGTGCAATGGCCCTTTTGGTATGTACCTTTACAACACCTGTGGCAATTGGAGAGACCACATAGGTTCCCCAAAAGGGGAATTCAGGTCTTCTGCATCTGTCCATGAGGATCATTTGCTATCACTGTCACTTTAGTGTGTGTCATGCAGACTACTCAGAGGTGATCTCTACCTTGCATATGAGGTAATGTCTGATCCTGCTGTATTGGAAATGCTGCATACCTGTAAGTCAAATGGTACACAGATCACTCGCTGAATAGAACTTAACCTGGTATGAGACATTAATACAACCTGATGGAGGGAGAGAATTGTTTACCAAAGTTTAACACACCTTTGGAACAGACTCCCACATCATGTCAAACAGAGCACCTCATTGGCTCTCTTTAGATGCAATCTGTACAATTGGATAGTTGACCATAATTTCACCACTGCAGTTTGACCTGTATCCCTCTTGGAGATGGGAAATAGGTGCTGATTGTGTAAATAAGGGTAACAACTTGTCTAGGATTTTATGGTCACTAGGGCCATTAGCCTAGTATATTCCAATGAGCCTTTGATCACATAGGCTGATTTAAAACACTCTAATTATACCATCCACACACACACAAACTTGACTGCAGTGTAAATAGTACCACAACCTATTTATGTCTACAGAACACTGAACAGCACACACCCCAAGTTGGCTGGAGTGACATTAGAATGCTTACTTATCTAGTCTTAGACACTACAGATAACAGTACTTATCACATGCACCGCAGCTTAAGTTGGAAATTAATATTTCTTTAGGTAGTCATATGGTAGATGACATCGGCAGACCTTGTGGAGAACAAGAGTTTGAAGGCCTTTATCACATGCTAGGTCAGTGTGGCATTTAAATATGCTTTTAGGAAGTTGGCATACACACCCAAACACAGCAAGTGGGCCAGAATGAGATTCGAACCCCTACCCATCTAAGCTTACACACTACAGACCACAGCATTTATTGCATGACCCATGGCTTAAGTCTGACATTAACATGACTTTAGGTAGTCTTATGGTAGATTGCATCAGCAGGTCTTGTGGAGGATGAGAGCTTGGAGGCTTGCATCAACTGCATGTGTCAAAAAGTACAGAGCAATGCCAGTTTTGAAGTCAGTGTGGTATGCACACTTGCTCTTTGGGGAAGATATCTATCTATATCTAACTATTTATATATATATATATATAAATGTGTGTATAGATATATATATATATATATATATATATATATATATATATATATATATATACATATACACACACACACACACACACACACACACACACACACACACACACACACACACAAAACACAAGTGGGTTGGAGTGAAATTAGAACCCCTACCTATCTAGGCTTCTACACTACAGATCACAGTACTTTTTGCATGCACCACAGCTTATTAACATGGCTAGGTAGTCTTATGGTAGATGACATTAGCAGGCCTTGTGCAGGATGAGAGTTTGGAGGCTTGCATCAACTGTGTGAGCCAAAAAGTACAGATCAATGCCAGTTTTGAAGTCAGTGGGGTATGCACACTTGCTCTTTGGGAAGAATACACACACACACACACACACACACACACACACACACACACACACACACACACACACACACACACACACACACACACACACACACACACACACACACACACACAAACACACTCACACACAAAGCAAGTGGTTTGGAGTGAAATTAGAACCCCTACCTATCTAGGCTTCTACACTACAGGTCATAGTACTTTCTGCATGCACCACAGCTTATGTCTGATATTAACATGACTAGGTAGTCTTATGGTAGAAGACATCAGCAGGCCTTGTGGAGGATGAGAGTTTGGAGGCCTGCATCAACTGCATGAGCCAAAATGTGCAAAGCGATACTAGTTTTGAAGTCAGTGTGGTATGCACACTTGCTGTTTGGGGAGATACACACGTCTGCATGCACAAACACACACACACACACACACACACACACACACACACACACACACACACACACACACACACACACACACACACACACACACACACACACACACACCAGGTGGGCTAGAGTTAGATTAGAACCCTTACCTATCTAGTGTTATACATTATAGATAATAGTGCTTAACATATGCTTCACAGCTCATGTCTCCTTTGTAAATGACAGCAGGTGAAGTAGTCCTAGAGAACTTAAAAAGCCCTGTGTTGAATAGTGTGGGAGGCCTGCAGAGTCACATTGCTTCCTACTGTCATCTGCAGCTAGTAGCTCATCACTCAGAAAATTGTTTTGTAGCCCAGCTATGTGACAACAGCACCCATATTGGGCATATGTGTCTGTTTGCATTTTGATGGGCAAGCCTGTGGCAAAGATAAATTAGCCCTGTCAGTGAGTGTGCACAGAAACTAATACATTACACAACTTGTTCAGTTGTTGATGTGTGGTAAAATCCAGCAGACAGAGAGGGGCTGTATTGAATGCAGGTGTTGTTGCTTCCACAGATGCAAACATATGGCTTGACAATATATGTATGTATTCATATATGATGTCATACTTTTTCAAGGTTTCCACATGCTGTAATAGGGATACATGGTATAGCTCACCACTGCCTAAATGTTTACAGCAAGTGCAGAGGTTAAGTCATAGTTATGTGTGTTTCACACTAAATTGTGGTTTGTTGTCAAATGTGGTATCATTTATACATGATGTGAGAGATGACTGCCTGAACTATGAACTTCAGATATCCCAATATTCCTCCAAGTGCAACACATGTTATTCTATGCACTTCCACATATTTGTAAATGCATTATCTAATGTTTAGCCCTTCCTTTTGGTCCTTCATTCAACATTATAAGTGTTGTAGTGCAGCTGTACTCTCCATGATCTGGGTAATTAGGGCAATGCAAACATACACACATGTATATATATATATATATATATATATATATATATATATATATATATATATATATGTGTGTTTATAAATATAATACTACACACACACACACACACACACACACACACACACAAATATATTTTATATATATATATATATATATATTTTTAACAGAATTGTGTGAGGAACAACTGACTTGTGCTCTGCTTAACTAAATATATGGAAAGATGTGAATTAAAATGGCAGCTTAGACTTAACACTATGACACCTCCTGGCATCAACAATTACATTTCTATTGCCCCTGTTCTAAAGATGAGGGCTCCGACTTTATAATTTATTTATTTAGATTGAATAATATTTGATTTGTTTTTATATTTAAATATTTATATACTTGAATATTATGTTTTAGTGTCAATACTGATATTTGTAGTAGGAATTTCACAATTCACGTTTTTTGAGGGCTATGTTTTTAAAAACAAGTTTTGTTTTAGTCACATGATGGGGCTGAAGGTATTTACACTGATATTAAGGTTGTATTAATGGTTCTGATAAAGTTCTGTTGATTATGGGACCAAAGCACTTAACCGTTTGTTTTATGTGGATTAAAGTATTTTGTTTGGATTGAGTTCCATGCTTTATTGTGCAGCCTGAGACTTTCCACACAGTGTGTGATTTTCAGTTTCTTAAGTGTATGGGCATGCGCAGTCACATTTTTCTTTGTTTGCACATTGCTAAGCAGTGTGCAAATGGGCGGCTCATTGTTTACATTAGAGACTTAATGTTCCATAAACTGATTCCAGTCCACAGCTAGCTGTACTCCAGGCTGGGATTATAATATGATTTGAAAACTCAAAGTTGGCTCTACCTATGTACTCAGGTCCATAAACAAATCTACAGATTCTATCACTACGTGCTGTATGTAATAGCCACCTTTCTATTTTTGTCTTCCAAATATCATATGCTTAATTTGTGATGTATGTTTCAGCATATTATACTCCTGTGACCAAATAGTCAATTTAGTTTATTTAGCAGACATGCCCCATTTGTAACACATGTAATCAGCATACCCAATTTCAAGTCATCTGCATACAGACTGTAGAACAACTGAAATGAAAAGGATAGGTCTAAACAGAAATCTGAACAAGTTTGAGCCCAGAACAAAGCCCTGTGGGACACCCTGGACTGCAACTAATTATTTCGCTTGTCCAATTGCTGTATGATACTTGCCATGTCCTATATGTAAGCCATAAAGCTAAGCATCATTACCTATTTGTTCTAATTTATTGAGCGGTATTTTGTGTAGGGCTCTGTCAAATCTCTATAAATTACATCACAGAACAATTTTTCATTCATGGTTGTTATTATCTTGGCATAGTACATCATGCTGCAGGTGGTACTTAGATCTATTTTCAACATATGCAGGCTGATATATGGTTTCCAGTCCCAACCTTTACAATTCTAATACTGACTAATCCAATTTTACCTAAGACTTTTTAAATAGGTCTTGGATATGCATCGCAGATGCAAATGTATAAGCGATATGTACAATAGGTTAATACTAGTACAGCACACACAGAATCACAGACTGTAAAACAATACGTATTACTCCTTAACATGTCAAATACCTGCAAAGCTCAGGATTAGAACCTTGAACACCATCATACAAGCTACTTGCCTTAGTCCTTTGAGCCACAGAGGCTGCTTGATAGACAAGGAATCATTCATCACACTATCACCTACATAAATATGTACTTTGCTATCCTCAGTTAACTTACACATAATATGTAAGTTCAAATTGTACATTACTGTCCCGATGCTGTGCGGCATACTAACTGTGAAATGATCATAGAGCATAGATGACTAATTGTTATGTCAGTTAGAAGGGGACACCATTGTTTTGAGGGGTGGGGGAACAAAAGCCCATATTCTGCTAGGACACACACCCTAGTCTGACTATTATTTAACTTCACTTTCTAACAAGTCCCTTGAATGGAGAACCAGTAATTGGTTGCAGTGGGACTGCATGAATATTCCATGCATGAGGTCTACCAAAAACAAACGGTGACATATTAGTTTAATGAGAGTCTGTAGTCCCATGTGTATGTAATTTCTGTCCAAATATCCCAGTAGTGTTGCCTGCATAATGTACCTGGTCCATAGCAACAATGACATAACATAACAATCCACTATACTGCTGTGTAGGTATGGACCTACCTTGCACATGTAGCAGTTGACACAACTGTAGTTCAGGGATGTCTCTGTCTAATGTGAGTAGTACACAGCCAATACATGGATGGGTACAGGATATGTGATTTGGCTGGCATCAATTTTAATACGTGTATGTGAGTAGGAGTAAAGTGTTGGTCCCTAGGTCCCTAGGTCATTAGTGAATGTGCTATGCATTGCCTCTTAGCCAAAGACAGGGCATATTGAGCATGCCTACATCTGCCTATGGGGACATCAGCAGGGGGGCTCCTCCGAGTCCTCCTGTGACTGTGGCTGTGGTGATCTAGGCACTGGTGGGGGGCTGTGTATCCATTCTCTTTGCTGATCCTGCTGCAGCTGTTTCCACAGTATCAGATTGTGTAGCATAGCACGTACTGTGAATATCTGTGTACATGTGGCTGGAGTATACTACAGGGTTCCACCTGATATAGTGAGGCACAGGAACCATAGCTTCAGAAACCCAAACACATACTCTATGATGTTTCTAGCTTGTGTATGTGCCTCATTATACCATTCCTCCATGTGTGTGTGTGTGTGTGTGTGTGTGTGTGTGTGTGTGTGTGTGTGTGTGTGTGCACATTTCTGATGGGTGTCATCATCTGTGGTTCCAGGGCATAGCCAGCATCCTCCAGTAAATGGCCCTATGGGATGTTCCCCTAGCAAACATCCAGTACAGCTGTAATGTGTGCCAGATATGGGAGTCGTGATAACTGCCAAGGTTGCCAGCACATACATTCAAAATAATCCCCTGGGCATTCCACACAACATTGCAGTTTATGGAGTGATATCCCTTGCAGTTAATGTAGATTCTACCCTGCTCACCAGGTGGTGCCCTGATGTATACATGAGTGCAATCTATGGCACCCAGTACTTCAGGGTAGTGTGCTACATGGTAGAAGTGTTGCCTATTGGTGGCCATCACCATGTGCTCACTGGTATTGGGAACAAGGCATCCAGAAATTTATGGAGTATGCTGGATGCAGATGGCTTTGACACCCCCATCATGTCCCCAGCTGGTCTTTGAAAAGTATCTGCAGCTAGTATCCTAAGGGCTATACATACTTTTGTTTCCACTGGAATGGCTTCCCCTCTGTTAGCTCTGGCTCTGTGAGGAGGGCAGCAGAGTTCACTGGCCTTTTGTAATGTGGGCATGTCCACCCTGTAGCCCTCTATAATCTCCAGCTCATGTAGCTCCTGGAAGGTGACCCTGGGCCTGAGCACTCTTCTCCTTCTTGTCCTAGGCCTATTGTCAGTAGCAATAACAGCATTAACTTCAGCATCTAGCACATACAGATGTAGAATAGCTGCAGTAGCCCCTAGCATTATTTCCGTTAAAATTTCCAAGTCTCTACTCCAATGGTCCAGAGTATTAAGGGAAAATCAGAATGTAGGGTATATGCATACTTTATACAGTTCTGCTTTATGTCCACCATGTGAGATTGTCTAATTATGATGCAGTTCACCTACCTAGGATGTAAATGACATGATTTAAAGGCCCTACTTTATTGCGGCTCAGTGCTGAGCTCAGCATCGTGCAAAATAGCTTATACAAAAGTATATATTATTAACTGTTTATATCTGGTTTGATTTGACAGATACCTATGTTATCACTGTCACGTGGTTAGTCTGCCTGCACGAACACACTAAGCTATGCAGCGAGCTGTGCAAACAGGGATACTGAGCAATACAAAATCCTAAAAGTAACACAATACACCCCCCGATGTCATCCACATCCAGTGGGAATATCTAAACCATGTAGGATCCTACATGAAGTGGATATGTGGACACGGTTACACCATTTAGTGATTTAGCAAAGGAACCTCATTTGCATGCATATTTGTGCTGATAGCCTGGAAACTGCATGTTTTTTAGCTATGTAAGCTTAGCTGGTTACCAGCATGAATGCACCTATATACGGACCCGATGCAATGTCCTACAATACATTTGTGAAAATACATTATAGATGTATTTTTAATTTTCTTTCTGTTAAGCATGTTTGTCCAATGCGGCACATAGCACAAATGTGAAAATTATTAAAAAATATTATTACTTTTATATATCCCCTTCCTTTTACAAACATCAACAATGCATGTTTTGCTCATGTATGGATGTGATCTACTATTTTCAAGGGGTTATGCCCATATTTGTGGACTTTTACATCCCCTTCTGTCCATGTAGCTCCTGTACGTGGAAAATTTCTGAATACAATATGAACACAGACATGGAGTCTACATGAATGCCTTTTGCCTTGTTAGATCTCTCCACCTGCCTCATTTGCATGAGATTCACCTGCTTAAGCAGGAATTTGCATTGCAAGGAAGTTTCTTTGTTTCCATGTCCTTGTGCACTGCTAAGCAATGCTTACTGAATCTACAAATGTTTGCGCTCATGTGCATATCATGCAGTGAGGCAGACATGAAAAAAAAGAAAATGTGTAAGCTTTACTGAATTCCCCCTAAATTTTGCAAATATTATTTCTATGCTGGTTAAAATAACCTCCTCATATTAATGATCCTTACTGTTTCTTTTTGTCATATTAAGTTCTACATAAATGTAGTGTTAGCTTGTTTTTCTAATTTCTCCAAGTCTTTGGGTTTATAATACCATGATGGGAATGGATCCCATTCCTAAATCAAAGTATGATTAGAGTTCATGAAATTAGCATTGTTTTAGTCTTTGATGTTAGCCGGAAGTGCTCTTCGCAGCACCTGCAATGTTCTCAATAATAACTCATTCTGCAATTTGTTTAGAGTTACATGTGATGGTAACATATCTAAATACAATTGTAGATTCTTTGTTATAAGATCCATTCCTCCTACTACTACTGGAACTGTCTGGGTATCTTTCTTCCACCTTGCTGTCATTTCTTCCTGCAAATCCTGACATTTTATGACTTTGTGTGTCTCTGTACCCAAGACACTGTAGTCATTGGGTGTAGCAATTTCAATGATCAGTGCTACTTTTGTCTTCTTTTCATGGAACACTATATCTGTTTTTCTCACATGTATCTTTTGAACTGTTGGTAATGTGTGATACCATGTGATGTAGACCATCATTTTCTATGATGCTTTATGGCTCATGTTTCCAGTGTTTTTCAGCTACTTCAGTATCAGCTATCCCTCATACTACCTGTATTCAATATGCAGATGACTCCACTATAATCTGCACAACTACCTCTCAAAGTGAACTTCAAACTTTTACCCAAAAAGCCTTTAACACAGTAGAACAATGGTTCTCACAACGCTGCCTTCTACTCAACCCCAAGAAAACTAAGCTACTACTCTTTTCACCAACACAAAATCACCTCCCCCTAACTTTCACTATTACTTCCAGTAACAGTACTAGTATTTCTCAGGACACCCCCACAAAATTATTAGGAATTACTATAGACAATAATCTTAATTTTGAAAATCATATTAACTCTACCATAAAATTTGTGAACATAAAAATAGGAAGCTTATACAGAATCAAACTCTTTCTTACTCCAGCTACTAGAATTACCCTAGCCAGAACTCATCTGATCTCTACTTTACTTTATGCATGCCCTATTTATACTAATTTCTCAAAAAAAAAAAGCTCAATAAACTAGTTATATGCTACAATAACATTGCTAAATTCACTACCAGATCCCCATTCAGGACCCATCATTGCCTTAATTTAAGACAACAAGGTTGGCTTGAATTTCCCAATCAGATTCAACTACAACTTATAATAGCTCACAAAACCATGTACCAACCCACTAAAACTCCAATATTTAATAGCCTTATTACCCCTTATTATAACCTTACACATCTACAGTCTTCTATATAACTTTTGATCAACACCACTATACCCAATAACTCTGCAGGAGACTGCTTGTTCTCCAACTCAGTAGGAAAAGTATGGAATAAATTACCCTCAGACATCTCATCTCTGACTTCTCTCCCTCTATTTAAAAAAAATCTCAAAAAGTATCTCAATAAAAAATGGCTATGCCCCTGCACTAACCCAGACTAGCCCTGCTTTTCTTTCCCTGTCTTCCATCCTTCCCCTTTAACCCAATTACATCCAATAACTCAGTAGGGGACTCTCAGCTGCTCAACTTTACACTAAGATTTGGAATAAAAGACTCACTGCCTACTTACCCCTAATGTCTCTCCCTCTCGTTCACAAGAGTAACCTTGTCTCTCTTTCATAACAGTAACTATTCTACTTCCTCTATGAAAATAATCCAATCCTTAAAGTCAACCTACAGTATCTCTGATACCTTTCCCATCTTTCCTTCATCTCCGTTCACACTTATTGTCATTTCATATAATATGTTTTTTATAAAGAGGATTGTGCTAAGCACATCACACAGTAAGTGATTTTCTATATTTCACATGTGTGTAAAGAGTATTGTGTTATGAACATCACATAGCCTGTTACTTTTACTTACTTAAAAAGTAATCTCTCAAAAAAAATAAATAAATAATTTGCTGTTACCATTATATCTGCTATTATTTTTATTGTTACACTTTATTAGTCAATGTACTAATAATTTGGAGCTTTTCTCCCCAGGCCTCTACT
This sequence comes from Protopterus annectens, assembly GCF_019279795.1. Classification (NCBI taxonomy): domain Eukaryota; kingdom Metazoa; phylum Chordata; order Ceratodontiformes; family Protopteridae; genus Protopterus; species Protopterus annectens. Next base: position 752,439,199 of record NC_056732.1, on the reverse strand, counting down.
GAAAATGGACATATATCCAGCTAGACTAGCCCGATCAACAAATGTAAAATAAATAAATAATGTTTGCACAATCCCCAGTGCAACAGTCTTGCCACATTATTATGCCTTTCAGTATACAGTCCTTCTGCCATTAGTAAGCCACAACCAGCAACAAGGTGTGCAACTGTTTCCAGTTCTGTTTTTTATAAAACCTATAGTTGTCTGTTTCTCCCACATGTTCAGTGGACTTTGTAAATCAATGTATATGTAGTCCACTGTCTTGGGGTGCCAATCTTCACCTTTCATCTTTTGGTTTGAATTTGCCTCTCCTTAACCATTCCTGCATTCAGTCCTGATCAGCATGAGGTTATTCAAGGAGTTTTCTGTACTTGCAACTATATTTATGTATTTTCCGAATTTCTTGCCTTTTCATCTTATCCTTCACCTTATATTCTTTATTTTCTTTTTGGCATATTCAGTTGCTGCCTGTGCTTTTATCTACTTCTGGTTTGATTTCCATTCCCACTGACGGCATTATGCTTCTGCTAGACTAAGCAGGGAAGTCGTCTTAGATTTATTCTCCTCATGTTTCAAAACCTTCACTATGTTTGGGATGTGTGAGGTCAGCAGATATGAATGCAGTCCCACAATTGCAGATCTATACTTGTAATCAATTTCAATGAGGCCCATCCCTCCTTTAAAGTGGGGGATAAATAATCTTGATATGTACTGATTTTTTATAAATCATTTGATGAGCATGAAGCATCCTTCTTCTTTTCCTATCTGATGTATCCAACACCTTTTGGGCTAGGCAATCACTCCAAAACTGTAAGATAGGACAAAAAATCAAATTGGTTTATCACTTGAACTTTGTTTCTAGATGTCAACACTGCTTTCAGGATTAATTTAAGTCTTCTAAAATATTCCTTATTACGTTTTGTTTGCATTTGTTCATCTTTTATTGTTGATCCTTCATCAGTTCCCAAATATTTATACACTCCCTCTTGCTCAAGTTCTTGTATATCACATTCTTGTCCCAAACTGATGTTTTATTGGTGCTTCAGCTTTCCTGCAATAAAGGTTGCTTTTTTCACATTTATCAAGACCAAATGACATACTTATATCATCTGAGAAAGTTTTGACTACTTGCAGTTGTGCTTTCAGTTCCTCATCTGATGAGCTATATGGTTTCAAATTATCTACAAAGAGAAGATGAGAAGTCTTTACACTTTGTTGTTCCTGGGAGCCAAATTATAGCCATGACCTAATTTGTTAAACAGACAGCTTAATGGGTTAAGGGCAAGGCAAAAGTGGAGCAGTGACAGGGAGTCCCCCTTTGAATATCTCCCTTTGAACTTTATAATCCCTAGAATAATAATTTGTCCTTTATTGTGGCTTAACTGCAAATTGGTTTGCCACTGTTTCATTCTTGCTGTGATATAGTTTATCAGTGTGGGGTGTATCTTATACATTTTTAAGCACTCTTTTATCCATGAATGAGGGATACTGTCAAATGCTTTTTTGTAGTCTAGCCATGCCATACTTAGATTCTTCCCCTTTTTACAGTTTTCCACTATGACTTTATTTAACAACAAATGATCTTTTATTCAATATGACTTTTTTTTGTTACCCTTTTGTTCTGTTGCCATAATCAAGTTTTCTTATAAATGACTATAAATGCTGTCAGCATCACTTTTGCTGTATAGTTTATGTCATTATTCGCTCTTAAGTAGGATAATTGTTTTTCGTGTTGTTAGCCAGGCTGGTGTCTGTTCGGGGTGTGCACATAAATAGTTCTTACTCTTGGCTACATCTTTGTGCAAAGATGTTTATACTTTTAGCCAGAAGTTAGGTACTGCATCTGGGCCTGGGGTTTTCCAACTAGAGGCTTTTCTTAACTTTGTTTCAATCTCTCTCACCATTACTTCATCCTTTTCATATCCTGTACATTTGAACTTCTTATTTTTTCTTTTACTTCTTCTATCCATTTAGCATCTTTGTTATGTTCTACAGGATCTTCATAGATATTTCTCCAAAATGTATTAATATCTTCTTTTTTTGGTGGTCTTTCAATTCCTTTGAAAATTGCTACACTTAATGTAGGTTCACTGACAGGACATGGTTTGGAAGTAGATGACATGATGATACGGAGGAGGCTGGTCATTCTATGCATCCAAGAGGCAAGATGGAAGGGCAGTGAAGCAAAGCCACTTAGCCCGGGATCCAGAGTCTACTACTCAGGAGGGGGACAGGCTAGAAATGGGGTGGCAATTGTGGTGAGAGAGAGGCTTTAGATGGCAGTGAGAGATGTCATCATAATTAATGACAGAATCATGGCAATCAGAGTCTAGTGTAATGATAGGGCAGTATTCATATTCTCAGCCTATGCCACACAGCACAGTTGTGATAGTGAGGAAAAGAGTGCATTCAGACAGGAGTTGCAGGAACTACAAGATAGAGCAGGACAACATGAATTAGTGTTGATAATGAGTGACTTAAATGCACATATCAGAACAAACAGAACAGGATACAAGGACTGCTTGGGTCCATATGGGTGGCGTAGCAGGAATAAAGAATGATAAGCCAGTCTAGACTTCTGTCTGGCAAATGGCTTGATAGTAGCCAACACATAGTTAAGAAAGAGAGACAGTCACAAGATCACATACAAGAGTAGCCAACATGCAACTCAGGTCAACTTCCTCCTAGTAAGAAAAAGGTACTGGGGTAGAATCCATGATTGCAAAGTCATCCTCAGTGAAATGGTCAGCCCACAGCATAAACCACTGGTTGCCACAATCAACTACAAGCAGTGGTCAGAGAAGGCTCACAGGTCAACAGAGACCAGGCTGAAGACCTGGATGTTGACTAGAGAGAAAGTGCAACAGTTCAAGGAATTACTCAGTGCTCTAGCACCCCAAGAAGAGGAGGAAATAGGTGGAGTTGAAGAAGAATGGCAGCTCCTCCAATCAGCATGTGTTAGGACTACAGAACAGATATGTGGCCAAGCCAGGTATGGAAATAAGGTACATAAGGAAAGCTGGTGGTGGAATGTAGAAGAACAAGAAGTGATAAAAAGAATGAAGGAGTGTAGGAAAAAATGGGAGATAGAAAAGACCGAGCAGGCTAGGAAGGAATACTGGTTGGCTAAAAAAGAACCCAAGAAAGGAGTTTCAATAGCAAAGAATAGGGCATCATAGGCACTCTACCAGCTTCTGGAAAGTGACTCACTAGGTGGTACAAAGAAACTATAACAGGTTGCAAGGCCAAGACAGAAAAATAAAGAAGATAGTCAGGCACCCTACATAAGGGATGCCAGCAACAACCTGCTCACCAGTCAACAGGACATCAAAAGCAGATGGAAGGAGTATTTTCCAGCAGCTTCTAAACGAAGAAAACCCCACAAAAGCTGTACTACCCCAGAAACAGCCTATGATTAGAGAAGAAGAAGAGCCCACCCTAGCAGAAGTAATAATAGCACTAAGGAAAATGAAGTCAAGGAAAGCAGCAGGCTCAGATGAGGTCACAGCAGATATGATAAAGATGTTGGGTGAGATGGGGAGAAATGGCTTCTGAGGGTACTCATAGCAGTGTGGAGAGAAAGGCAAATCCCAGATGACTGGAGAATAACCATACTCATGCCTGTGCACAAGAGCAAAGGAGACATCCACAACTGTAGGCAGTATAGAGGCATCAATCTCCTGTCACATTGCATGAAAGCTCTGGGAGAGGGTGATTGATAAACTGATATGCAGAGTAGTAGAATGTAAGATGGGAGAGGAGCAGTTTGGATTCAGATGAGGATGCAGTACAACTGACCTGATGTTTGCAGTGCAACAGATAGTTGAGAAGATGCTAGAGATGATGAAAGAGTCCAACTGGGCATTCCTAGACTTGGAGAAATCATATGACAAGGTCCCAAGAAAGCTGATCTGGGCAGTACTGCAGTGGTTGTAAGTCCCAGAAACATTGGTAGAATTAGGCCAGGCTATGTACAAGGACCAATGACTCAAGTGCAAATAGTGTTTGGTCTCACAGAGGGGTTTCCTGTAGTAGTGGCTGTATACCAGGGTTCAGCTCTGAGCCCACTGCTGTTCATACTGGTGATGGACTACATTAGCAAACAGGTTGGAGGGGACAGATCAACAAAGTTACTGTATGCAGATGACGTGGCATTACAGGCAGACTCTGAGCAAGAACTTCAGTAAAGGATAGGGGAATGGAATGCAAAAGTGAAAGCAAATGGGATGAAACTAAGTATAGATAAGACAGTGGTAATGGCAGCAAATTGGGGAAATCAGAAAAAGCTGAGAATTGAGATAGAAGGGAAGATAGTGCAACAGGTAAATAGCTTCAAGTATCTGGGAGGGGTGGTTTAGAAAAAGGGAAGTCTGAAAGAAGAGGTCAAAGCTCGAATCAGGGAGGCTGCAGCCAACTGGCATAGAGTCTCAGATATAGTCTATGGCAGAAGAATGCCAAAGAAGCAGAAACGTAAGGTATACAAGACAGTGATGCGACCAATACTACTGTATGGTACAGAAACCTAGGCAGTAAAGGCAGAGCAGATAAAGAAGCTAGAGTTAATGGAAATGAAATACCTGAGAAGGGAGGTAGGATGCACACTGTGGGACAGATGAAGAAATGAGAACATAAGAGCAGAAGCCAACGTAGCTCCAATTGCAGAAAAGATCAAAGAGAACAGATTGTGGTTGTTTGGACACATGCATAAAAACAGAAGACAATCTAGTCAAGAAGATTTGGGACAGACAAGGAAAAGATAAGAGGAAACGAGGATGTCCAGCAAAGAGGTAGATGGATTGTGTGAAAGAAGATCTGTGACAGATATGAGTGTTGAAGAAGGCAGGAGTGAGACACTGAATCGAGAGAGATGGCAACAGTTAACACGATACCCTGACCCCATGTAGAAAATGAGAAAAAGGGGACTGATGATGACGATGATGACAATTTCAATTCCTTTTACTTTGTTTCCCAATTCCCTATAAAACATTTTTGGGTCATCAATAAATTGCTTATTTTGTACTTTTCTTTTATATTTATCTACTTTTATCTTCTAATTTTTTCTACCTGTGCTGATGTTTTTAGTCTATTATTTGTGATAGTGCAGGATAAATCCTGATCTGTTTTCATACCGTGCATTGCTTTTAACACGTCTATTTTTCTGAGTATTTTTCTCGATCTGTTCCAACAGTTACACTTCTTGTCTTAATTTCTTTATAGCTTTCTTTACTTGATACTTCCATGATGGCATTCAAGTTCTCCACTTCTTTCCCCTTACAACCCTGTATTTTTGTGGTAAGACTGTATCTGTTATCAATTTAGCTGCATAGTAATATATCCTGTTTACTTCTGCTATATTGCATGAATTTCTGTGGACAGTACTAATTACAGTGTTCATTTGTTTTATCAAACTTCTAACTTTTTGGGTTTTATTGACTTTCTGTAATCTGTTTCTTTCACTGATCTTAATATAGATGTCCATCGATATCAAATCAAACAACTCTTCTCTTAAGTTATTGTCCTCTAAACTGAGGGCATATTCTTTGCTCTACATTTCCTGAGGGCAATCTATATGCAGTTTCACAGCATCTTCCTGTGCCACATTTTCTTCAGTTTCAGCCTGTGTCACCTGTTGCTCTTTCGTATTGGAACTCACTGGCCTATCACCACACAACATTGGCTGCATCATAGTTGCCACAGTTTCCTGTTCCTCCACTTACTCTGCAACTCCAACTGGATGTTTGCACTGGTTTCCTATGGAAAACTCCAAAGTATCTTCATCTGACAACTGATTACATGTTTCCTGCTCCACTAGTTTCTCCTTCATTTGGAGATCCATTGTGCTATCCAGCTGTGATGTTTTCTGAGTTACATTTCCTACACTAAATCTTTCACTTTGCAGGTAATCCATAACCTCAGTTCCTATTTCTTTAACTTCTCCATTACTAATCATCTTTACTACTTTTCCTCTTTGTTTTCTTATTTTTTGTATTGTAAAATTGTCCAAGTCTGGATGCCTTTGCCTTTGTTTCTCTTCAAGTATCTTTGCTGCTGCTCTTTTTGTTTTAATAATTTTTTTCTCCTTTGCATAAATATTAAATGATATTATATATATTTTCTTTCCCATGTCCATATTTCTTCTTCAGATGTCTCCTGATCCTCCTGTTTCTCCTTACTTTGGGGAATCGTTGTTCCATTATACTGTGATGTAACCTGTGTTAAAGAGACAGTCCCAGGGATTTTTTTGTTTTGATTCAGCCTTTGTTTACATTTCAGGTTTGCCTTTCTGAGCGTGCTCACCTTTAGCTGAGGGGGGGGGGGTGTCTGCAGGAAGTTTCAAAGGTGACAGCCAAATTCCATCTGAAATTGCAGTTGTAATGACAACAGCTTTCCCTGTGAACCATTCATTACTTTAATCTGTGCATTTCACACATTCAGAAAAGCAGCCTTTCAGCATTTTACGACTTCACTGCTGCTGCTTCTCTACAACGCACATCAGTAATGCAAGGTTTATAAAACATTAGTAAACAGAGTGTTTTGCTTCTTTCATTTCATATTTTATTCTGTGATGATTGTGAATCCTGGCCATCTACAACAATTTTATGGCATGGCTTCTACCTATAGAAAACATTTGAGTGAGGCAAACAATAGTGGAATCCATATTACTCTTTCTTTCGTTTCATGTTTTACTGTGTTCTGATTTTTGAATACTAGCCTGGTGCAGTAACTTTCTGACCTGCTAATAATTCCATAGAAAGCAAGTGTGTGACAGAAGGTTGCACACTCTTCCGTTCTTCTTTCAGCTTCTTGTTTGATATGTGCTGATTTCTGAATACTAACAGACAAATGCACTAATTTTGTGAAAGGTTGCTTGTACATCTCTAGAAGCGTGACTGATGCAAAGTTTAAAATTTACTATACATGCATCTTTTCCTTTCACTTCATATTTTATTTTTGCTGATTTCCAGCTACTAGGCAAACGCACTTCCTAGTGTACATGCTACATCTTAATCAGTTACTGGATTGTATTATGTTTTCAGCACTCGTTTTTCTTTTAAGCTTATATCTGTATGAATCTGTTTCTAATTCCGCTGTTATGAAAATATAAACCAATAACTGAAATGACACTGTACAGCTTTTGGCATCATTTTAACAGTTTGCAGTACCTAACAAGTGTCTGATTCCTGTTCTGACAATGATTACTCCTACATGGTAACATTTAAACTGTTTCCATTCCAACTTAATCACATGACTGCTTACCTCTCAATCTCTTAGCACAAAAATCTAGATAAAAGCCTAAAATAATAAGGAACAAATGCCCCAAAGTAAAAAACAAATTTTAAATACTGCTCTTATAAACTTAGAAAGTTGCTAGAATAACAGGACTGCTTACTGTGCATTTTCTGAAGGATATGAAGTCTGAAACTTAAATGTGTGTCATTATTTAGTAACTTCAATCCTCAGTGATTGCCCAGAAAATCAAAATGTTATGGGGAATAGACCATAAATATGAGGCAGAAATGTGGACATTCAGGTAAAATCTGGACAGCTGAGAGGTATGCATAGTAGTTATGACAGAACAAAGTGACAGAAAGTACAGTTGTGTAAAATCTTACCATAATAGTTGATGTCCTTCTCTTCTCTGTTGCAGTATTCAGTACAGAAGGGATGTATCTTTGTGGACAGACCATTGCTTGACCATTTATAAATAAGTTTAAAACAGATCTTGGTTGTGTCGTATGTCACATTTATGTTCTGCACACAGAACATGGGGCAAAAAAGGGACTTATGAACGCAACTACCTAGAACTGAGTTGCTCTAGAAGAGAACATGTATCATAGGGACAAAGGAGTCCATACACATCCAGAAGGAAAAATGCAAAACAAACAACAGGGGGTTGGAGGGAGGGAGCAAATACTGCCACAATGAAGAATAAGGCATCTACTGTTTTGGTAAGATTTTACACAACTGTACTATGTCATTCGATATCACTGTTGCAGTATCCTACATAGAAGAGAGAGTAAAAAAGCTCAAGAAACAGAATGGGAGATGGAAGGCTGAGAAGAACCCTCAAAAACCCACATAAAATGGTTTCAGAAAAATCTGCTCTGGCCCTAGAAACCATATCCAACTTACAACGCTTAGTAAAGTTATGCAATGAAGCCCATGTAGCAGCTTCAAGGATGGTATTGGTGTCCAACCCCCTTGAAGAAGGCACCACAAGAGGCAACATCCTTAGTGAAATGAGCTCTAACAAAAGCAGACAGAGACTTGCCATGAAAAGAATAACAAAAGGAAATGGCCTCCAATATCCTAGAGGATATGGTTTGTTTAGAAACAGATAAAACCAAAGACATGGAATGAAAGGAAACAAAAAGCTGATCAGATTTATGAATAGTCTTAGTTTTATCCACTAGTGCCTGAGCTGTCTGTTCAAATCTAAGGTGCACAGGAACTTCTCATTACCAAACTGAGGACAAGGGATAAAGTAA
>NC_056732.1:752195713-752425713 GCF_019279795.1 Protopterus annectens | reverse complement strand
CAACCCAAATAAAACCAAACTCCTGCCATTTACACCCAAAAAGTACCACTATTAATAAATCTGATTTCATCATTTTCTCCTCCAACAAGACTGCCTTAGAGGTAGTTTCCCATACTAAGTTACTTGGCGTAACCTTAGATGACAACTTAGCCTTTGACCAGCACATCCACAACACCATCAAAAAAACACGCCAAAAACTTGGTACCCTCTACCGACATAAACACTTTTTAAACTCCACTACTAGAAAAACACTTGCCCAAACTTTTCTCCTACCTTCTCTCCTCTATGGTGCCCCATTCTAACAAACTTCCAATCCTCATTAAAAACTAAAATGGATAGCTGCTATAACAAAATTGCTAAATTTGTGACCAGGGCAAAACATTCTTACCATCAATGTCACTCATTACAATCCCTGAATTGGCTAGAACTCCCACAACACCTCACATTCATACAACTATCTACAGCACACAAATTCTTCTATCATTTTTCCAAATGCCCAGTCCTTGCTTCACTTCTGACTCTTTATCAACTAGACCAACCTCTAAAATCTGAAAGTCAATCACTTATCCAAGTTAAGAAACCTAAACTCCCTGCAGGCCAATACCTTTACCCTTTCACTGTAACTAAACTCTGGAATGTCCTTCCACCTTCTCTGCAGACTATAAATAATGCCCCATCATTCAAAAAGTCACTTCACCAACATCTTTCCTCTCAATGGCTATGCCCTTGCACTATCCCCATTTCCTCACTAACCTGATTCCTGACTTGAATCATCTCTCAGATACCCATGCTCTTCTCCACTCACCCTTAATTACAATACAGTGTGCCTCATCCTGCCTCACATGGTGTATAAAAATTGTGTCTGCATAGATTATCATAATCTGTCTGTTATATTGAATACCTTGCCAAACATCCAAGTCTTCCATAAAATATAGCCATACATTGTCTATGTTACTGTGTTACTTCTGACTCTTATATTGTTACTCTTGTATATTGTTAAATGCTGTTATTAACTTTCTAAACAAATTCTTTATTATGTACATTGTTTTTGGAGCTTTTCTCCCTGGGCCTCCACTGAAAATGGGCTCACACAAGCCCAGTGGATTTTCCTGGTTAACAAAAGCAAATAAATAACTAAATAAATGTTGTTGTGACTTTCGGCTTTTCCCGGTTAGGGGTTGCAACAGCAGAACTCCAGTCCGCTACTGATTGGCAGCTGATTTTTATGTACCGAGTTACCAGCCCTGACGCACAACCTTCAACGAAGGTATGCCCATTCACGCATGTCTCCATGCACAAGATGCTCTAACTAAGAGTCGAACCGGACAGCATCTTACTGTGAGGCAACAACGCTACCGCAGCACCACCACCGCAGAAATAACTAACTAAATAAATAAATGAATTAGACCAAGCAACCAATCCAGTAGTTTTCCCTTGTATGCACAATCAGTTACATGACATCAAAATAAAACATTTCCCCCAAAGACCCCACCAGTAGACTGCCCATGTATGTACAAGGACTTTGTCCTCAAAATGAAACCTTTTCCACAGGTTCCCTCTAGCAGTGTGACTACGCATGCAGAAGAACTGAAATTACACCAAAATGAAACATTAGCCCAAGCAACCACTCCAGTAGTTTTCCCTTGTATGCACAAGCAGTTACATGACATCAAAATAAAACTTTTCCCCCAACGTGCCCTCCCGTACTTTGCCCAAGCATTGCACAAGCACTGAAATGACACCAAAATTAAACCTTTTCTCCAGTGAACTCCTCCAGTAGTTTGACCATGTAGGTACAAGCACTTAAATAACATCAAAATTAAATATTTCACTCACAACCCAACTAGGTTTTCATAATGCCGATCTGAAAAATGTTCACATCCATAGTAGCGAATGGTACTGTGCATTTGCTAATGTGGAATCGAAGTTCTCATAACTGATCACACTACAGTGGGGATCAGGACATGTACCCTTTTTTCACTGTAGTGTGATCTCAAAGCTGAATATAAAATATGTAGAGTGTGTGGGGGGTGCAGGAGGGCTTGGCCCCCTGCAAAAACTCTACCAGTAACACAGACATTTGACACTGAAACTTCAGATGTTCAAATCACAATTCCATGTTACTATTTCCAAATTTTTGGTAATTCGTTAATACCAATTTTGGAAAACTGATTTGATCAAAAGGTGGAAAATTATTTTAATTTTCAACATTTTGACAGTAAACCTTTCTGTATGTGTGTGTATATATATATATATATATATATATATATATATATATATATATATATATATATATATATATACATATTTGTGTGTGTGTGTGTGTACACACACACACACACACACACACACACACACACAGATGTGGTAAGCTCAAAACCTACAAACTAACACAACAGATTATAAATACATTTACAAAATCTTATTCAAATCAGTTTTGGTTGCACAAAGCTAGTGAAGAGTTGTGCTAATAACATCCCGTTAATTTCAGATACTGAAATTAAATTACATTACATTATATTGAAACATAAATATGCACACATTGGATGCAAAGAACAGGGATGAAATTGAATTAGTAACAATGACCTGAGAATACTTCAGCATGAACTTACAGAATCATTGAATTTGTTATTAAAGTATGAGGAGATTCCTCAGGACTGGACATGTGCAATTGTTCCACCCATGTTTAAGGGAAAGGGGAACAGGACAACCCCAGATTCACATAGACCCATAACTTAAGATTGGGGACATGCACTGGTGCAGCCAATATTTAGGGGATGGGGAACACGACAAACCCAGAATCACAGACACACATAACTTAAGATTGGAGACATGCACTTGTTCCATTCATATTTAAGGGACAGGACAAACCCAGAGTCACAGAGACCCATAACTTTACCTTGTTTCTATGGAAAAGAAATGGAGAAGGTTATTTTACATAATGAGTCATTGACATTGAAAATACTAGGACTTGAAACTCTATATAAGCATGCATATGCTAAAAATAGATATATAACTACCTGCAATATGATGCGCTGTAATGCAAAAACAGTTATAAATGGCAAATTGTGTTGTGTTGTAACTTATATAGGCTTAATGTCAGCCTTTGATAAGATCATACACAAAACAATCATCATTACATTAGAACAACTATTTACTGATGTAATTTTGATAAGATGGATAGCTGCATGGCTTACACATAGGACATGGCGAAGACACATTAAGTGGACAGGTGAATATCGAGGTTACAGTCAGTGTGTCCTATCACTTGGGCTCATACCTCTTTACCTTATGTCTTTCTGATCTCTCTTTTTCATTTCTAGTGCTCTGTGTTGTCTGCATGCAGGAAACTAAATAGGTAAACAGCTTACATCTGTCACAGATAGGACAAAATAACTTGAGTACTTCTAACCATTCAGGAACAGGAGAATAATATACTGATAAATGTATCAACAACAAAGCCTATGAGATTTGAGAGAGATAGAGTAAAGGATGAATACTTAATACAGCACATGGTGATTTAAAACGTGGATTCATTCAAGAATTGGGGTACATGGGTAAATCCTTTTTGAGGGTATTTTTGTCTGATCATATCAGCAAATTGATTAACTATCATTTTTAAATCTATAGGCTGTAAAAAAAAGATTTATATTAAGTCTAGGAAATCAGAAATGATGAAATGATGGATTGTAAGTTACACTATACCCAAAGTAGAGTATGGAATAATAATTTAGAAATCTTATTATAAAAATTAGCTTAATTATATTGGAAAGTGCACATAGAAAATAGACCAAGGGCATTCATGGATCTGAAAGTTTAAACTATTATAACAGATTAAAATATTGAAATTTTTACTTCATCTCATATTGATATTTAAGTAGAATAATTAGAGACAACTACCTCTAGGAATGTTTAGAGTTATCAAGGAGTAATAAGAATCAGATAATCTGTGTAGGCGATGATGTAGGAATGAGAAATGTAGTAAATGGTACTCTGTAAGAGTAGATGGCACATGGATAACATTTCTAATTATATTAAAGCAAATACTACTTCAGAATTTAAGAATGTGTTTCTTCACCTATATGGAAATTACTGTTCGGGTACATTTGTAAGGGCATTATTGCCTATGCCTAAAATATTTGCATGTATGTACATGTATATAAAATGTGAAAATATAAATAAATATAAATAAGCTGTTTAATCAAGTGGCTATGTTACATATCCAAGGATGCATCCATTTTTATGTATGTTCTATTTTTAGATATAATTGTATTCTTTAAGCTAATGAGTGTATATTTCAGACATCTTGAATTTATATGATTGATCAGCAAATTGTATGTTTGCAACAAATGGGCAGCGCAGTGGTGCAGTGGTTAATGCTGTCACCTCACAGCAAGAGGTTCTCCGGTTCGATTCTCGGCTGGGGTGCCTTCTGTGTGGAGTTTGCATGTTCTCCTTGCGTTCACGTGGGTTTCCTCCCACATTCTAAAAAAAAAAACATGCTTCTGGAGCGTTTTTCCCCAGGCCTCCACTGAAAACAGGATCTGTGGAACCTAATCGGACATTCCCAGTCAACAAATAATAAATATCACATTTACACTATTTCTCTTTACAACTGTTATATTAAAATAGCAATATATGCCTAAATAAGTCATTAATTGCAAAGTAGTCAAATAAATAAAACCATGACTTCACATGAGACCTGTGTGTATGCTTGCTTGTTTATTTTTTTAAAGAAATGAAATCACAATTTCACATGTAATGTGTGTGCCTGTTTACTTATTTATGTATGTATGTATGAAATTACTTATTTATGTGTGTCTATATGTATGAAAGTAAGTTTAAAAGTTGTTTTAAGTAAATAAATATGAGGAGCATTTACCTGGTTAAAATAAGAGTATCCTAAGGACAAATAGGATCAACCTATGACTGATCAGGAGATGAAGAACCAGTGGCTGGCTCCAGCCTCAGGGACCACAGAATGGAATGTAGTACAATGCCTACAACATTACCAAACACTGCATCTACAACACAGAAGCCCACTCGCACTGTTTTATCATAGATTGGCACTTAAGAAGGAGCAGTTTTCTGTCATGAGAAGGGTACCCTGCTTACCCAGCTTCAAGTGAGGGCTGTATTGAAGAAAACAGTATAGTGATGAAGTTTGGCCCCCAAACATATACCCCACACTCAGATTCCATGCTCATTTAGCATAGTGACAGCTTCTCATGGACAGTGTGTAAGGACATCATGGGAGCACATCAAGAAATTAGGAAGATGGAAGTACAACGTTTATGAATGATAGATGAAAAATAACCTCTTATACCACATCTAACATTGTTGTCTCTTATTTGCAGAAACTGGGTGTTACCTGCAAGACACGCATTGCACATTACAACAATAGTTTTGTTGACTGGAGCTTTCTGCATGTTTGATTGCCTGGTACCTTGCTGGTGCTCTTCCATGTGAATGGAAACACCTGTCTTATATTTCACCTCCTGGGACATGCTGACATTACCTGTGATGTATTGTGGTACCAAAGGTATAACATGCAAAATTTGTGTTAAATCCCAAATTATGATATTTATACTGAGGCCACAGAGTTTGCTATGCTGTATACCCTTCCACAATCCTTACTGTTGCCTATTATTCATTGTGATACTTATATCTAGGCTTCAAGTGGCATTTTTTCTATCTGCAGATCTTGGTCTGTAGGCCATTCTTCATCAGGCCAGGTGCTGTCCATCATTAGGGTACATGGCCCATTTTACCCTGCTTGACCACTTACAACTATGCAAAATACACACCACCATGAACACCCATGACAAAGATTGTAATAGTTTATAGACACAGAAATAGAACACGGCTGACATAGATTTCTATCCCAAGGAATCCTATACTTATTGAATAAACTTTCTATACATGTCAAGCAATACTACCCCTGGTCTGTATTCAGTAATATTCTGAATGAATGGTCTGGAAATCATAAATCCGCTTTGGGGTATATAGTATGGTGCTTCTTGACCATGGAGCTTAACTCAATCAAAAGTGCTTGGGCTCAGCTGGCTATGTTTATCAATGGGCTTTTGAGCTGCATGCCTAGTATATACCTATGAACTTATCAACCTAATGTACAATTACCAAGTATCTTACAAATGCTCATGTTGCATGAATATAATAGAATATAAATGCACACAAAACATCAGTTTATTGATGACTGTATTTCTATAAGCCACCTCATTTAAATGTCATTATATGGTCATTAATATATACTACTGACCACACCAATTTCCATACTACCATAATTGTGCTACAGATATCTCTGAAATGCATGTCATGCATGTCAACACTGACTGCATAGTTTAGATTTATGAACTGTGCTATTTCTCCTTTCTGAACACCTCCTACTGTGTTTTATGTCCTGTAAGAGTACCAAGTATATACACACATAACAAGGTACCTGTAAACAAACACTGAATTGTTTATTTCAATATGTAATGAAACAACAAACAGATGTGCACTAAACTCTCCAAGGCACCATTCCATTATACTTAACCTCAGTTTGAAGTCATTTATGTTTCCCCTTATTTCTTTATTCAGCTGCTTGTTTGTGTACTTACTAATTTCAGCTTGATAACCATGTAAGTGGGAGGCTGACAGACTCTTTTGAGTCACAACCTGAACTCCATGGTGCAACACACAAACAGAAAATTGTAAATATTATAAGTAATTATACCACTTTCAGTAGGAATGTCAAACAGTTGGGCAAAATGCAGAAGTGAAATTCAAGCAAGATGATAGTCCAAAAAATATAAGAAATGGAAATGAAGTCAAACTAGAACTACAGCTTTGCAGGCAAGAATTGCATTATTGCTCATGTCTGAAACAGTTGTATGTGTGTGTGTACGTAAAATGTATAAATATAAATAAGCTGTTAGAGTGGCTATGTTAAGTATAGAAGAATCGCTCCATTTTTATTGCGTTAGTTTTATGTGCAATGGTGTTCCTTAAACTGATGTCCTTCAGTGTTATGATTCATCAGCAAATTGTCTCTTTGCAACAAAATAGCATACTTGCTTTTACTTGTAATTTAGATTGTTTCACTTTAAGCCTCTGTTATATTATATAAAAATATATATATATCTCTGTCTAGATATAATAGTTATGAAACAAATAAATAAAACTATCACTTCACATGGAACCTATGTGTCTGCTTGCTTGTTTCATTTATTTTGTAAAATAAATGAAATTAAAATTTCACATGAAATATGTGTGTCTGTTTACTTATCTGTGTATGTATAAAGTTATACTGGCTAGTTCAAATTACACAAAAAGTCTGTCTAGTGCATAGGAATATAAATGCAATAAAAGACATTACTTTCTTGTGATCTCATGACATTTCAGTAATAATTTAAGGCATACACTCAACCTTATAGGGCATAGAGTAAAGCCTTGACAGAAACATTTAAATAGGTAAAGTCATTACCAAAGTCCAAGTTAAAGGATTAGATGACAGCAACTTTACTCAGAAGTGTTACACATCAGCAATAAGGTACAAGTAGAAGACAGAGTTCATATGACTCAAAGATGACTAGTTACTCCCCTGGAAATACCCTCTACCACTTATCCCCCCACTGTTAATAAAGCACGGGTCCTCACTGTGCTCTCCACAGCTAAACATACTATACCAATGAGTCCTGATAACACCCCGAGATTCTTCCTCTATAGTTTGAAAAATGACACCTCAGGCCCACTAGAATGTCTATTCAGCCACAGCATCCAGACAGGCTTCATCCCTAGAGATGCAGGACTGCAACAGTCATCCTTCTACATAAAGGTGAACCATCAACAGACCCAGGGAACTACAGACCCATAAGCTAGATTAGTCTTATATACAAGGCCATGGAAAAAGTTATCATGGATCTAGTAAATACATACCAAATCTTCATACACTGGACTCATCCCAGTTTGGTTTCATCAAGGGTAGGTTCCACCTACTAAACCCAATGGACTACTTTGAGAGGCCACTTGAGCCATGGATGATGGGCAAAAAAGTACATACTGCCTACCTTGACCTGGTAAAGCCAGTCAACACACTATTGCACTTAGGTATTATACACAAACTCAAGAATTTAGCCATAACTCCCGATGTAACCCAATGGATAGTCAAATGGCTCATGGATAGGACACATAAAGTTAGGGTAGGGGAATTCATCTCCACAAATAGGCCTGTTACTACTGGTGTCCCATAGGACTCAGTACTTAGGACTATGAACTTTCCCACTACCTCTGTTGCCTTCTTGGTGGATATGGGCATCCTAAGGCAAAGTAGAAAGTGCATCATTTTTAATGACAACCAGTTAATTATTAAACAAACTGATTTGGTATGTGATAGATGTATTTACACAATGTCACTGGAGGCAAAACTGTTACATAAAAGCACTCCTAATATCAATGAGGTTGTCAGTAGTATACACACTGCACAGATCACACAAAATTAAAAGCAGAAACATAGACCCATATATGACGAGGCATTTAAATGTAACCTATCTAAACCCCAAAGACATCCTTGGTGAAATACACATAACAAACTCCCTCAGCAACCCTGAATGCATGCTTTCAAAACACCAGCCACATCAACCCATACAGCCACATCTCAGGTTGCCTCTACTTCTAACCCCACATGGTAAGCCACCACAGAATCCAACATTCTAGTCACTGGAATGCCCATAGCGAGATACACTGATGTCCCTCTCACCAGGCTGAGTAAACAGAAAGTCACAGTCAGTAGCTTATCAGGGTCCAGGATCCATAACATTATAAATGTACTCAGAGCATTGGACCACGAGTACCAGTATGACTCAGTCTTGTTCCATGTCAGTATAAATGACCTGAGATGTACCCCACAGACAATATGAATAGGGACATCATGGACCTTTCAGAATGTGTGTCTCAGGCTGGTATGAGTGTAGCATTAAGCAGCATTTTACCTTCTCCAGGGTACAACCTAACACCCTAATAATGGGCAATTTCAACTACCCCACTATTAAGTGGGGAAACTACTCATATACCAACTCAAATAGGTTCAGTGCTAACTTTACCCCCCTCTCACCCCCTAAAGGGCCCATCTCTATACTGGAAGAATGCAAAGTTCCTGTAATCATGGCTGCACAGGTAAAAAACACACTCTCCAAAGTCAAGAACACAGCATCCATGGGACCTGACAACATCCCAGGCTACGGTATACAAGAACTACAGAACTGGCACCCCCACCTAAGTACCATGGTCAGTCATAGCCTCACCTCAGGCTTTGTGCCCACTGAAAGGTGCACAGCAATGGTTATTCCACTTCACAAAGGGGTAGCCACCATGGACCGTGGCAACTACCGACCCATTAGCCTGATGAGCCTGGTCTGCAAGGTAAGGCTGGAAAGGCTGCAGAAATACCTCACAAAGAGGATTACTGGCCTCAAACAGATGCCCTATGCAGACCATCTCAAAAAAACCCAGCTTTACTCCGTTGCATATCACCTACTCAGAGGCGATCTCTGCCTAACATACAAAGCTATGTCAAACCCAAAGCTGTTGGACATGCTCTACATAAAGAAATCCCAATCCCTCCGAGCTATACGCTCTAGGGACCTTAACCTTGTCACCACAATAAACAGAACATGCTGGAAGGATGGATTCCTGTCCCAGAGATTTCCCATACTCTGGAACAAACTACCTATCTATATCAAACAAAGCTCCTCATTAGCACTGTTCAAGAAAACTCTTGATGATTGGATGGGAAATAGGAAATCACCCCGGGAATCACTTCTGTGGCTCTGCTCGACAGGGGCACAGGAAAATAATTTTCTTGGGTGGTGAAGGATTATAACGAACAAGACACTACACCATTTAACAGTTTGGGACCTCTCCAGCCAGTATATATACTTCTTACCTAAAATACAAAAGAGGTTACAAAATCCACTGGGTAGACCAATTTTCCCTGGCAGAGGTTCAGTTACTGAACCCCTGTCCCAGTTCCTGACTTTACATCTTAAACCCTTGCTAAAATGGGTTAGAGCATGGATCCAAGATATGACCGAATTTCTTAGGGTCATCTCTGAAATGCAGTTGGAGGCAGGGTTGCTTATGTGTACTTTGGATGTTTTTACATTATACATGAACATTCCCCATTGTGCAGGCTTGGAGGCTTTAGAATATTGGCTATTTAGGTTCAAATTGTATCAGCCGGGCTTTAATACCTTCCTACTCTGTTAAGCAGAGCATGTTTTGACTAAAAATGTTTTCTAAACAACTGTTATTTACAGATGAAATGAACTGCCATGGGGGGCTCCTTTTCCCCCATATATGCCAATCTCTTTATGGCCTATATTGAGGAACATCTGATTTATGATAGGGCTCATAACATCTACATAGATGAGATCAACATTTGGAGGAGATATTTGGATGACTGCTGGTTAGTATGGAGGTCGGACATAGAATATCTTCAGGAGTTTGTTCAATTCTTGAATGATAATAAATGAGGGATTCACTTTACAGTCACCTTTGACACAGACAAAATTACTTTTCTGGACATGTTAGTAACCAGAAATGCTGACTACACATTAACATCGGAGGTTTATCGTAAACACCCCCAGTTCAACTCCTTACTCCATGCTACCAGCTTTCATGCTCCTCACATATGTAGAAACATTCAAAAGTCACAGTTTTTATGCATTAAGAGGATATGTTCAGATGCAGCCATTTATCAATCTTATGAGGAAGACTTAGCTATGAGATTCAGGCAGAGGGGCTACAAGAGAGTGGACATCTACCAGGCCAAACACTGGACATCTAATCAGGATAGGATCAATTTACTTCAGTATAGGGACAAAATAACAGACAATAATTCACAAATAAGATTAATCACTTCCTATGGCAGGAATACAGACGTCCTACTCAGTGTCCGCAGAAGAGTGTTCAGGCCCAGGGTAACCTTCCAGGAGCTATATGGAAATTGTAGAGCACAACAGGGTGGTCGGTGACATATTACAAGAGATAACTGAGCTCTGCCGCCCTCAACCAGAGCCAGAGACAACAGAGGGGAACCCATCCTAGTCGAAACAAAGGTATGTGTAGCCCTTAGGATACTATCTACATGTACATTTCAAAGTACAACTGGGGACATGATGGGGGTCTCACAGGCATCTGCATCCAGGAAACTCTATCACTTTCTGGATGCTATGCTAGCACATGCCAGGGAACACATATTTGTCCCCTCTCCCCTGTGATGAGGGTCAGCAATATGCAACAGTTCTACCATATAGCACACTACCCTGAGGTACTGAGTGCCACAGATTGCACCCATGTACACATCAAGCCTCCACCTGGTGAGCATGGTAGAATCTACATTAACCACAAGGGGTACCACTCCATCAACTGCCAGGTCATGTGCAATGCCCAAGGGATTATTCTGAATGTGTGTACTGGCAGCCCTGGCAGTTATCAGAACTCCCATATCTGACAAACGTCACAGCTGTACCAAATGTTTTCTAGGGGGAACATCCTACATGGCCATTTACTGGGAGATGCTGGCTACACCCTGGAACCATGGATGATGACACCCATCAGAAATGCACACACACCAACAGAAGAATGGCATAATGAGATGCACACACACACACACACACACACACACACACACACACACACACACACACACACACACACACACACACACACACACACACACACACACACACACACACACAAGCTAGGAACATCATAGAGTATGTGCTTGGGCTGCTGAAGTCATGGTTCCGGTGCTGGATATCTGATGGAGCCCTGCAGCATTCTCTAGCCACATGTGCTCATATATTCAGAGTATGTGCTATGCTACACAATATGATCCTGCAGAAATAACTGAAGCAGGAGCAAGAAAGGGAAGGGACACACATCCCCCAACCAGTGCCTAGGTCACCACAGCCACAGTCACAGGAGGACTCAGAGGAGGAACCCCCTGCTGATGTCCCTGTAGACAGATGTAGGCATGCTCAGTACACCCAGGCATTGGTTAACAGGTAATGCATAGCACATTCACTGACAACCTAGTGCCCTATGGACTGGCACCTTACTCTTACTCACATACAGAAATTAAAAATGATGGAAGGAAACCCACACATCTTGTACCTACTCATGTATTGGCTGTGTACTGCTTGCATCAGACAGACTCAGCTCTGATCTATGGCTGTGTCAGCTCTTGCATTTGAAAGATAAGTCTGTATCCTCCACAGTACTCATAAGGATTGTTATAATATGATATTGTGTGTATGGATCTGGTACATTATGCAAGTAAATATAGTAGTTTACTTGCACAGAAATTCCATCAACATGGAACTACAGATACTCATTCCACTACCTTGTTTCCAGGAGTATTCACTAGGCCCTATGCATGGAATACTCATGCAGACCTTCTGCAACAGAGTACTGGTACATCTGTCAAGGGAGATGTTAGACAGTGGGGTGACATGATAGTCAGACTATTGTGTATCCCAGCAGAACAAAGTGGTGTTCTATCACCCCAACACAGTGGAGTTCCCTTGAAACTTCTGTAACACAAACTCAGCAATTGTATAGCAGCATGCCAGGCAGTCTCAGGACAGTATCACAAAATTTGATCATACATTTTATATCTTACTTAGCAAAGGAGTAACTATATACGTATGTCTGTCGTTGAATGTGTGCTGAATATTTGCTGTTTGTCAAGCAGTCAGTGTGGTTCAAATGACTAGGGAAGTTAGCTTGTGTAGAGGTGTTCAGGCTTCTAATCTAGACACAACCACTTATTTTGGATGTCAGGTAGTATTACTTTTTGTTTTACTGACAGTGACTCGTGTGTGGTGCAATATTATTAACCTTGGTGACATATTAATTACATCATACAATTGAAGAAAGTCGTAGCCAAGTTTAGTGACATGCAGCAGTGCAGAAACAGGAACAAATGCCATATTTTATGTGTAACACACAAATCCTGGACTGGAGTACAAATAAATGTGTGCTGGAGTCAGGTTAGAACTAGCAAACCCCCCACTGGGCACACTCATACACTCAATTAAGCAGAATGAAAGCCTGTTGCTCTCCACTCAAAATGACTTGCTATATATAGATATGTCTACAGATACAGACATGTATGTATACATATTCTATCAGTACCTTACTCTCTCTCTCTCTATATATATATATATATATATATATATATATATATATATATATATATATATATATATATATGCATCTCTGTCTCCTCCCATATATCTACATAAGAAATATACATATATCACACACACACACACACACACACACACACACACACACACACACACACACACACACACACACACATACACACAAACATCCATGTATGCCATGTATAGTTACATCCCTCTTATCTACAGATATATGTTTATATGTCTGTCCTACATACCCTGATAATAGTGATTAAAGCTGCAGTGTGACACATATATAATGTTTCTCAAAGGATCAGCTGTAAGGGTTCAACATTAAATAATGCACTTCCCTATAGCCCCATGTGCCTGCTGGATGTCACAACACAAACTCCAACAGGTGATCAGGTGGTGTTATGTACCATGTTGTGTATGCCCACATTGACAGAGCACATTGTTTTGCACACATGCTTGCCAATCCAAATGCAAACAGCCACATATTGACAAAATGGCTACTGTAGACACATAGCTAGGGTAAACAACAGCTATCCGACTGCAACATGCACCCTTTTCAGTTTCAAAATTGTAGCATTCTTCAAACAACCTTCCCTCCCATATATCACATTTACATTCCTCGTATAATGTGTTCTCTTTTAGTGTCAAAAATGTCAGTTCTTTGAAAATGCAGCATGAAGCTTACATCAAAAATTTCAGTTCTTGGTTTCTTGAATTGAAAATTAACCTGAAAATTCCAGTTCTTGAAAATTAAGCATAATATACAGGGCTTTAGAGTGCTTTATTTTTACACACACCTGCTACTACTACTTCTTTTTTGCTGCAGCATGGTACTTGGGGCTACATCTACACAACTTGTTTTATTAAATTCACTACTAACTCCTGGCTTGAGTAAATTATCAAAGATTTATGATAGTTAACTAGAAATAACAGGGATGAAGCTAAAAAGCATAAGTTCTTAGAATTACTTATAAATAATTTTCTTCAATTTTTACAAAGAAATTTATTTCTTAATTGTGCTCATATGTTCAAAAGTTTCTAGAAATTTCTTTTAAATCAATATGAATGATTTTCCATCAAAATCTAGACACAGACAAAAAACAAAAAAAAAATGTCAAACATTCTGAAAACTAACCTTTAACACACACACTAAAAATCACAAAAAAATAAGGACAACACTCACAAATATGACCTAAAAAAATAACATAAAAACAAACCTTATAAAATTTTATCATTTTTTAAAAATAAAAGGACACATTAAAAGGAAAGATAATAGGAATATTTATAGCATTAAATTCAAATAGGAAAATTAAGAAAAATAATTTTCTGAAAACTATGCAGTCTTGAAAATTTCTAACTTTAATATTTTAGAAAACTATAACTTTTGCATTTTTACAATTAATGAAAGGTAAGGAAATCTGCATGAAAAATATAATAAATTACATAACCAATAAACAATAAAAATAAAAATGTCAAATATTTGCAAGAAAACTGCAGGGCAAACTGAAACGATTAAAAAATTTAGAAAAAATATAATATTCAAAGGTAAATAAGCTGGGAACCCATATCTGATCATTACAGTTATTTATAAACTGAGATCATTACAGTTATTTATAAACAAAATTTAAGTTTGGATATGTATTTCTGAAAGAAGCAATTATTTTTGAAAAATCAGGGACAGTTGAGGGTTTGAGCAAAAAGAACTATTTATAATTTTTTCATGCTCTTAATATTTTGAAAATATGCACAATTTGGAAGAAACCAATTTATAGCCAAAATCATATATAGTTGAGGTTAAACAATGATATCTATAATAATATGGGACAGTTGATAGAACAGGTCTTATTTTGCAAGAAATTTTCTGAAGCAGAATAATATATTTTCTAGGTATTAACAAGTGAAAAGAACAATTCCTAAATCATTTGAAAGAAATAATCAACAATTTGAAACCAAAATAAGAAGCAAAAACCAAATAAATTCAAAAACTAGAAAATCATTAAAAAATATTTTAAATGGGAAATCATTTGCCAGTTTGCCACATTCCACCTTGTAAACTTTCTGCCCTCATAAAATCCAAAATTAGCCATTCAATAAAATCTTCTGGTCTATATTTCATAGTTTTCATTAACTCCATTTGTCCATTACACTTCAGCATTAATGATTAAGTTGAACTATGGATTTTGATTGCATTTTCATTTTTTACAGATTAAAATTTCATACCATAAACAAAAAAACTAAAACTGCAAACTAAACAAACTTGGCATTATACAAACTAACATTAAAAAGAAACCATTTAAAGAAAAATACTTTTTACAATGTGGCAGATAAAAAAAAAAATTTGGGCTGCTTTTACTCTTACATGCCTTGCATAATGCATGAAACAACATTATTTTGAATATTAAAGATGCATCTTTTTAACATTTCCATTTTCCAGTGAACAACAAACTTTTAAAACATCAAAACAAACTTTGATCATAATCTATGTAAAATTTTCAGTCAAACCAAATTATCTCTAAATAATTCCAGTAAATAATAGTAGTAAAAAAAGTCATCTCATAAATTCCATCACCGAAAAAATAAAATCTAAAAATAGAGGTTGCTGCTAAGAATCACTATATTAGGTTCCTACATACGAAAAAAAGTGTCTCTAATGCCTGAGGAATAAAAATTGCCTAAAATACATTAATAATAATATATATATGCAATAAATATAAATGGATATGGCATAACAGGCTCATAGTCTGACCATAGTCTTTCATAATTACATAAGCATTTTCTCCCAGTATCAGTAAACAACAAATGAGAGCTATGCAAGCACTTCTGCAACAACATGTGCTACTATGTGAGACCTCTTACTTAGCATAATCTGCACTTTACTTCTCTGCATAATCCCTCTTCTCTCTTCCTTGTCTGCAATACTCAAAATAAATCTCAACTCTGACTCAGCCAAAGTCTGGAAAAGCCAAATTTATTGGGAATTGGGCAAAGGAAAAAATCAGGAACAATAAACACATCAACTAACATTAATTTAATAGTCTGGAAAGCTAAAATTTATGTGTTACCATCATACATTTTACTGTTACTGCCAAGGTCACTGTGCAATCAAAAAAAGCATGAACAATAAACCACTAGAAGTAAAATTGATCATTGTGAGAGAGGAAGACTGAAAAATTAAGCAATTCAGTTCTCACCAACACCTTCTCACCTTAAGCTGTCAACCTCTTAGCACAAAAGTAATGACAAACCCAGTAATCCAAGAATTTAATTCAGCAATCAACACAAGCCAAGAACAAAAAACATAACACAATAGTCAAAAAAAAAAAATAAAAACAAATAAAAAAATAAAAAAAAGTCTAAAAAAAATATAAAAAAAAAAAAAAAAAAAATATAAATAAAAAAATGAATAAAAATGTTGTGTTAGTATATATATTTATTTAATAAATAAAGTTATTTTACATAAGATAAAAAATAAATAGAAGGCACCCCAGCCAACAAGACCAACCCAGCCAAGAATCAAACCAGAAAAACTACAAGGTAGCAAGGATAAAATAACAAAGAAACCTGAAATATGCAGGTAAAAATAAATTTTACCTGAGATCAATTCTTAAGGATGACTGTCAGTTTGTTAATCAGTCAGAATCTGACTTTTGGACAAAAAAAACAGAAAAAAATAGAGGCCTTGAAAAAAAACAAACAGAAATGTTATTGTAACAAAATATTGCACAAACACAGGCCCCCAATACAACAGACCAAAACACAGACCCAAGCACCCACACAAAGACAGCAACAAGACCCTGCACACCAGCCAAGAACCCAAGCCACGTTGCTAAGCATCCATCATTCAATGCTATTTCTGCCATCAAATTTCAATCATTTCACATATTATTTACAACAGATCACATCAAATATATTGAAAAGATCAAATTTTTGAAAAATGGTGGTGAATTGTATGGTCAGGGGGCACTAACACAGGGTACAGGGGCACAGGGTACAGGGGAAGCCTGAGGCCACACCACCCCACCACACACCAGTACATCACCCACACCACCACATCACACCACACATTACAGAAGATCCCCTGGCCCATGAGACACACACACCCAATGAAGGAGACCAACACACACCATGAAGTGAGACCAGCTCCAGAATGCTGAGACCAGCTCCTGATCGCTCTCCCACATGATGAATCTCCGGACCCGCCGACAGCATTCCTCCACCCATTCATGAAGACCACCAACATACATAACATGAATTCCACCACAATACACCATAGCGAAGCATTTGGAGCTCCAAGCAGCTGGGTGCTTAAGTGAGCGTGCCAGTGCGCTCATTGTGACTGCCCAGCTAACTGATATGGCCTAGCGCTTGTAAAAAAAAAAAAAAAAAAAAAAAAAGCCCCTTCTACATAAGTTGTACTGAAATCAGTACAGTGCGTATGGCTCCCGACGTCCCTGGACTGCAAGGCTACTAGATGCAGAGAACAGTTGAGAAGCAATATCACTCTGCAGCCCACACATGCTGTTAAACACAAGCCTAGTTTATGTACTTCACTAGTATTTTCCTGCAGTCATGTGTGAAACAAACTTAAGCTGTGGCACGTGTTGTAAATACTGTGATCTGCAATGTGAAACACTAGATAGGTAGGGGTTCTATTCTCACTCACATGCTGTGTTTGCGTGTGCATATCCCTGCAAAATAAATGTGATCACCACACTGACCTAGACAGAGGTGGGGTTTGCAGTGTTTTGGGTATTACAGTTGATGTGTGCCTACACAGTCCCAATCACAACAAGGCCTGCTAATGCCATCTAATATAACATTACCTAAAGAGATATCAAAAGCACACTTGAGGTGTGGCGTGTGTGTTACGTACTGTAATATCTAGTGTGTACCATTAGATAGGGAGATGTAATCTAATTGCATGCAACTTGAACTGTGTATGCTGTAAACTCTTCTGTATGGATGAATTGAAAGTGGTGCTATTCTCACTATAGCCAGGTGTGTGTGTGTGTCAGATGTTACAGTATTTTACATCAATGTATGGGATCCATAGGATCTTTGGACAGTAGTAGCGTAATGGAGATTAATGGATATAAGTGACATACAATTCTAGTCACGTTCTAACCCTTATTTACACAATCAGCACATATTGCTCCTGTCCACAAGGGACACACACAGAAGTCTTGTGGTCACATGACAGTCATCCATGCAATCATACAGATTGCATCTGAGGAGGACCAATGAGGTGCACTGTTTGCCATGCCCAAGATCAGAAGCAATGCTACTACCTAAGGGTGACTGCTGTCTGCTGGGACTGTGTCCTCCATGGGAGCATGAGCTCATGGCCTGCCATGTCTTGGTGTGGACAGCCCACTTGCCTCTTGGGCACTAGATGTACTGCCACTATGGCAGAATGAGTGAGCATGGCCACCTGTACTCTTAGCTGATGTAGTTGCTGAACTATGTCCACGGCCCTGAGACTCAACTTCAGCCAGATGTTCCATCACAGACAATGACAATTCCAAGACTGATAATCTGCGATCTCTCTCAGACCACTGTCTTTCCATTGTATCAGTCAGCTGATCCAGGGTATCAACAATGAGGTGGAGGCAGTCAAGGATGTCAGACTGTGTTGCATCCATAACCCTGAGCATTTGTCTGGAGGTTCTTTCAGAATATTTCTTTGTCTTCATGATGGACCTAAACATACACAGAGTAACACATGATGGGACACCTGCAACAGGTGGTAGAAGGACAGCAGGCCTCCTACGAGCACTCCTATCAAGCCGCCTGTGTTGGACCATGCCATCTCTTTGACTATGGCCATTATCAACACTCACTGCAGCCATAGTACCCATACATTCCTGTTCAATGTCCCCACCCTCTGTGGCCTCAGGGGACGGGGTATGCATAGGCACATTGATTGTGCATGGTGATAATGAGGACAGAAGAAGGATGTCAACCTCTCTGACAGATTCAGACCCTGCAACCCCCTCCCCCCCTGTGCCTCACTTTGGTCACCATCATCATCAGAGTTTGAAGAGATACTGACATCAGGTTGTGAGGTGGACAGAGCCCAACCCCCTGGTAACCTGTGATAAAAAGAGAAAAGTGGTACATTAGCACATTCACTATTATGCTCTTCAATACTATCTTGCAATAGATGTCAAGCTTTAAACAATGCTGTCAGTATTATAGACTTGCCCAACCTCCACCCTCATATGCCAGGACCTGAGGACATTGCTGTCTATAAAACTTCTGTAGTTTCTTGTAAATAATAAACTCCTTATTCAAGAATATCATGAGCAACAGTGATGTACACTGCTAACATTTGTCAACACTCTGCACAGTTAACACATCAGGCAATCTGAACTGTCCTACAGATACTGTAAATCTATCAGTGTGGTCAAAACTACAAGGCATAGGTATGACTGTAAACTGTTTCCCATTGGTAAAACTCTGTGAAGTTGGCAATGATGCAACAGCAGGCCTGGGATGACACTTCAGCAAGTACAATGCACTCAGTCTACATCTGTATCACAGAAGTGTTATGCTTACCAGAGCAGGATCACAGCCATGTATGATTCCTGATAGTCCTGTGAAAAATTGAGGGAGAGATAATGTAAACAGCAACCCCCCTGAAAAACAAAATAACTGCCACCCACATAAAAATATGTTCAGCATGAAACATCAAGTGCTACAGTATTCCAATGCTTATCCAACTAAGCATACCTGGATGCTCCTCTTGTGTGGAAACAGTGGCACGCACATCCATGACATATCATGTGATGGATGCCTGGGAGCTGTACTGTGTTCTTAGGTTCACCAGGATTTCCTCTGTGGCTGACAGTGGTTCTTCCACTACAGGACCACCACCAGTGACACTATGATCCCTGGCCACATCTGCTACTCTTCTGCTGGTGAATTTATCATATCTGTGGCACAATGTCATACTTGCTCTTATGTCCTGCTCTGTTGTCCAATGGCATTCACATTGCAAACCAGGTCAGCCCACAATGCTGCCCGCTCTTCCCTGTTTGTCCTCCCCCTGGATAGCAGGAGTTCATGATGCTAATGCAGGGAGTCCAAGATAGGTTCATGTTCAGCCTCTGTAAAAGGACCCTGGCATCTCAGATAGATATCTCCTGAAAGACAACAAAATGGGAACATACGTCAGGATTGCATACATGGCAGTATAGTATGTAAAGCTACAGCAATAACAGATGGCTACTAGTAATCACTGCTTGATTACACATCTCACATTGGACACCACACATAGTAAGGGTGTGGATGTGCGTAGGATAGTGACAGTACTCATCTATCCCTGCTTGTGCCATGATGGATACTGTTGTATGATGGTCACACAACCAACACAAAAGTCCATTAAGCTGTGGCCCGTATGTGTAACCCCCCCCCTATAATATGTAAAACAAGCAGTGCCACACAAATAGCAGTGTAGTATTACCACCTCTATCAACATGAAATTCCCAGGAGAGTGGTATACCTATTTAACAAAGAGCATCCTACCTGTACTGTACACTAGTTCCTCTGTAGGTGTAACCCAACTGCAGATCAAGGACATGTGAGAAGTACAGTTCCATGCAAAGGTTACTGCTGTAATCACCATTCCCCCACGTACATGGACAAATATGCATCTTGTTGGAAACAAAACTGTTACATACGTGATGAAGTACAATACTCCTCTGTTGAATGATACTGATATATAGATGATGGGGCAATGAGTTGACCATGCAAAGAAACTCTCATACACAATGTTTTCTTTAGCTAGCTATTTGCATTTTTAACATGGTTCTGTATTAAGGAGTGATTGCCTCAGAATCATTCTGTGCTTCTGCATTTTAAATTGCAGCCAGCACATCTACTTTGCATTATAATCATCCAATCCCATGCAACCACTGACAAGATATAAGGCCTCAATGTACATTGCAACCCCTTTCTCCTTGTTGGGTTTGGAAATAGTGGGAGACAGATCCTATGTCATGGCAGAGATGATGTCTGTAGCAGCTGCTATTTACATACAAGTGTGTGTGCTACAGGCTGGAGTTGAAGGTGATGCTGCAGACAACAGGCATAAGCAGAAAGGGTGAACACTTTGCAGGACAACAAGCTGTAAGAGAAAGTGTTGAACCAGTAACAGCCTTGTTTTATAGGCAGATCCAGATTGAGTGTATCCACTGGGAAGTAAGGTATGTGTGTCAGGTAAGTGTGTCAGCCAACGGTATCCGTAAGACAATGCAGTTCTACAAAACAGGTAGGTGTACATTAACCATGATTTTAGGCAGGTGGACAACTGTCACATCATATGTTATGCCATGGTATTCCCCTGTTGATTGTGTGCTGGCAACCCTTCCATCTAGCTCAACTGGCATATATGTATGCTACTTGTGCATCTGTGGTTGTCTGTGATATCACCAGCAAAACATTGTGGACTGCAGTGTGATATTACTGGGGCACAATTTCAGTACACACCAAAATCCAGTGGAAATGCAGCCTATTGCATTACCTGTTGCACTTGGAGTACTATGAGAGTGGTGCTATCTGTAGGTCTTTGCCCTCTATAATATAGATACAGATATTCCAACTGTACTGCTTTGGGTGAATAAATAGCTGATGAGAGAGGCATGCAAGTTACACTTTATAATATTGATGGCCACATACATGTACTCCTATTGGTAGTCAGAGCTGTACTTGAACCCAGCACCATGTGTACCAAAAAATGTTATTTTGTTCAACACATTTTACAGACTGAGCTACAGAGTCATTGCTACAGCAGATGAACTCCTACATGTTGTAGTTTTCATTCTACAGTTATCTGCTGTTATATACCACACTTACTTCTATTAGTATGTGCATGGCTTTAGAGTGCTGTATTTGTATAGGTTTACTATCGAAATTGCGATCGCCCATCATCGAATGTACACACTGTCGACTCCTTTATGCGAAAGCTGTAATGCCGAGTCCTCAAGATATCGAACTAAAACACCGAACATCGACATTTCCGACCGCTACACCACAAAACAAGTGCTACCATGGGTCCAACGGGGGGCAAGATTTTGCATTTCGGAATATCGGTGTTCGACATCCCAACAGTCGCTGTTCAGAGTTCACGTTAGTGGTTTCGACGATGGCTGATCGCAATTTCGATAGTAAACCATTTGTATAACAGAGCCCAGTTAACTTCCGCTTTTCCATTAATGCCTTATCAAGTGTGATCTTACATATTGTAGACATAACTGCAGGATTACCTGCTATCAGATACCTCCATTATGTCTAAGCTTATGTGCATGCCTTTATAGTGATGTATTTATGTACTAGAGTGCTAATTGCAGTACTATTTTTCTATGAATCTCTTAGATCATTTGCAGGTTGCAGTGCAATGCGCTACTCCATTTAAAAATGTTTAATGGGGGAACTACAGCATTATAATGTTTGGCTTAAAACTCCTGTTTTAACTAGCAGCTGTGTGACTTGGTGGGATGATCCACTGTTCCGCAGGTGTGAAAGGCATGGTTTCGAAATAGGATGCAGGTGTACATTTTGAATCTCTTTAATACTGTGCCAAAAGCATATATCAGTGCAGTGCTATTTAGCACATTTTAGTGATGTTGTGCATGGTTCCACGTCGTGCAAAAAATCCTTAAAGAAAAGAAAAATGGGGAAATGGGACAACGGTGAAAAGGGGTGCAAGCAGGGGGAAAACATAGTGTAAGACAGGTAAGGATGTGCAGGACAGATGTAGTAAAGAACTATAGCTATCCATTTCTTCATCAGCAACAACTGTGCATTTTAACACATCTATTACTTGAATTTGGACTGACACCCCCCAGAGAGGTGTGACGACAACTTAACTGCGTTGTCAAACCAATTGGATCAAATTACGTGTGCCCAGTGGATACATACAAAATGGAGAACTATTTTTTATTTTTTTTGGGATAGGTGCCCATTTTTGTTTAAAGGTGAAAGTAGAATGTTGGGGTTGGGGAAGTTATATGTGGGGGAGGTAAGTTAGGAAAGTGAGGAAGCTTTTACAGACAGATAAGACAGACAAGACAGCAGATAGGGTTGGTGTGTGACACAAGAGGGGGTTGAACACCTTGGATGAGAAAAACATACCTTTAGTGAACTCGCAGATGATATTACTACACCACTGCATACTTCTACAGGTGTGCAGTGTCAGTTGTTTGTACAGTGACTCTGATTCTTGTATAGATGATATAGTGTGTACATATCTCTCAAGCTGTTAGCATGAGACTGTATTGGCCAAGCACTAACAAATGCAGGTACACAACTATATGGAACTGTTTTACATACTTTGCTCATACATTGCTACCAAGGTGTTTTGTAAATGGACTTGAAAATAAATTGTATTCCAGGTAATCGTTTATCTGCTAGTCAAGGAACAGACAGATCGGGCAGTTGTCATTACTTTACAAAAAATCATGATAGTTGAGAGGTATGTTCATGTGTATTAAATAGACTAGACAGCCACTCATGTCTTAGTTTTCTGGCATGGGAGTAGAACCCACAAGCCTTGACTCCAGGAGACATGTGCACCTAATTTAACAATTGACCTGAGTCAGACTAGAACACACATGCAGTGACTATAGCTCTACTGCAGTTATTTGCACACATTACTTATCAAAGCACAATCCTGCTTTAAACTTTATTGTTATTGCTCCTTAAAATCTACTCTTATGCACATGATATCTGCCCAGAACATGGGCTACCTAACTAACCCATATACTTTGTTCCTGAAATGGGAGAAACACAGAGTGTTATTTGACTCAAACTGGCCAGAAGACAGCCCTGAACCTTACTGTGGGTATTGCACTGCATTTATAAGACATTTTCCTCTACTTACCATATTCGCACCTCATCCTGGACAGGCACCCTGCATGAGGCTGGACATTGTGAGTCCATTCAGCTGCAGCTGTTGGAAGAGAAGCAAATCATTATGCATATCAGTTTTGCATGATTCAGCTTGTATATTAGTAAAGTAGTAGCAAACCTACTTACATATCTGTGGGGTCTGCCCAGCCTGAGCTTCCTGGACCCAGGTGTCCAAGGTTCCCCTCCTCCTCCACTTCAGATTTTTATAGTGGTGACAACACTGTTCACCAGTGTGGGAGATACCAGTAGGACTTGTAAGATCCCTAGCCAACCAATCCCCAGCTTCCACTTTACAAGTCTGAGCCCTGGTAATCACCCTGCAGTAGCCAGGGTTCATAGTTGCTCACCACGGGTCCAACAATCACTCTGGTCTCCTGCACACCCCACTTCTGTACCTAGAAACATGCTCCCTCACTAACACTGCTAGGCATATCAACAGGCTACTAAGGATTCCAATGAATAGTGTAGAATTCATGCCTATTGGCCTTAATAAAGGCTGCATTTCTGCCCTTAAATGTCATACTGTAACTTTCAAAAACATGCCATCTTACTTAGCATTGGGCAAAACATTTTAGCGGAGCTGAGCATCGCACAAGCTTGCACAACTGTGTTTCAGTGGAGCTTATCAATGTGCAAACAAGAATAACCTTTGACCATGTTTAAACTGTGGTTAGCATTGTGCAGCTTTTCAAAATGTAACAATTTTGATTTTGTATTAAACTGCCCTTTAGGTCACCTCACACATTTTCATGGCATGAAATTTAAAAAGGCATGACTACACAGGACTCAAACCCAGGTCCTACTACATTTGATGCCATGACTCAAACTATTTTGTGACGTGGATGGTGAGAGAAAAAGTATACCTTCACATATACTACTAAGTTGTCTGTTAGCATTCCTAAGCATCGCATCACACTGCGCAAATGGGCATTATAAAATAAAAATTAAAAAAAATATGAAATTAATTACATCCAGTTTCTATTTTTAGATGTCTGGCAGGTCTCAGCTGTGTATGTGTAAGTGCAGCTCAGCAACATTAAGCACTGCACTGTTCAAATGGGCATTAAAAAAAAAAAAAATTCAAACATATTTATACACTAGCAGAGTACATTACAAGGATTCTTATCCTGTGCATAACATTTGCCAGGAATTTCCTGGACAATCCACAACTATGGGACAGCCTTTACACTACTGCTTACATGGATTCAATATCAGTGTTACTGTGATCTCCCTCAGCAGCGCGTCATGATGAATATGCATGGCTCGCTGCCGAAAAGGAACTATGGACGTGTACATGGGTGCATTCCATGTAGGCTATACATGGACCTTACATGGATTTTATTGAATCCTGGGGCAGATTGGTAATAGGTACTAGGGAAAGACTTTTGCAGCTTTAGTGAAGGTGAGGCCAAGTAGCTGAATGAAAATTAAAACTTCACTGCTAACCACAGCTAAACTCCAATTCTAAACCTAAACATATTGACTAGTACTTTCAACCCCGCAACACTTTTTCTAAATGTGATATAATTCAAAAATCATGTGACCAATCCTATTTCATTCAAATGCAGCATTTACATAAATCAGATTTGTCCAAAACCCCTCAGCTGAACTGACTACAGACAGATATTATGATCAAGTGCTTCAGCTTTTATGGCTGATAGAAAGTAAGTCATCTGACTCTTGACAACACAGTAGTTATGAAATCAGTTTCTTTGTTTCTACTATCTGCATGTTAAATTTTAGTTTTTTATAGACTCTGCATAATATCCTGTCATGCTGAGTTCTGGCTAAAGTCAATCTGCTATCTTAAAATCCTTGAGTGAAAAATATTGTGTAAATGGCTCCTGCTCCATTGTATTGTATTGTATTGTATATAAAGTACAGGTCTTTTTGATGGATTTATATCTCTTCCATTATAGGTTAAGAAAATGTTTAGAAAATGTGAAAGCAATTGTAGCAGCTACTTCAAGCAGTGTCAATATCACACTTGATGCACAATTATTTGTGCATATCTCATTTTATAAATTAAAGACAAGATTTTTCTTCAGTCTACCACAGAATCAAACGTATCACAATTAATTTTCCCAAATAACTGAAAAAAGTGTTCAGCCATTAACAAGTGAGTGAAAAGTATCTATAGTGACTGGATTCTTCTTATCCAAGACACCATATATTGTATATTCCTGGTAAATATGAGTCCTAGTTCTGACCAATAGTATTTTATTTCAAAACTGGCTGAATTTTATCTTATACAGGCATAGAGTACAGGAAGTAGCTGGTATTCTATTGTGCAATCTATTAATAAAGCTATACAGATATAGATAGGTAAATAGATACGAAAATAGATAGATAGATAGATAGATAGATAGATAGATAGATAGATAGATAGATAGATAGATAGATAGACAGATAGATAGATTCAATGAAGTGCTGAACTGAAGATAATTGAATCAGACAAGGTTTTTAATATGATAATGTAGTATGGTGAAATATTCAAGATCAAGCCATTGGCCATCATCTAATGAAATATCTATTACCTCAAACCCTTGTTAGAAAAATTAAAACTGTTTCAGCTGCCCAGGTACCTCTCAATATTGAAAAGGCATACTGCATTACACCAACACATCCAAAGTATGGTTTACCTAAGACATTTTATTTTAAATTTATTTTAAAATGATTTGTGGTCATCTTATTTAAAATGTCTTAATTTTAATGACTGAAGAATAATCTCATAAGAATTAAGAATATGGTTACTTAAAAATACTGCAGAACACATCAATTCACATATCCCAGATTTCATCAACATGCTGTTCATGAAGATGAATATTTGTATCCTCATTTAAAAAGTGCACAGAAATAAATTTCCTGTGCAAGTTAAGCTACTCATTACTATTAATTTACACAGAAAAAATTAGCATTTCACCTTTATCCCATCAGCTGAAGCAGAAACCTTCTTGAACAACCTTGACTTGTCCATTGTTGTTACCGGAACCATTTCCAACAAAGTTTAAGAAAGAATGCTGAGTTTTATCTCTTTATAGGAAAAAAAGACACATAGGTCCAACCTCAGTCCCATGCAAAACAGCCAGTAGTACAAAATAATAGGAGACTGCCTGACTTTTCTGCAGAAACACAGATCCTTTACCAGACTAACTGGAATCTACCAGCTACACAACAGTAGTGGTTCTTTAACACTGTGAAACTTTTCTCTTGCTCCTGCTTCAAATGTCTTTTCATGTCATTCTTCAAATGTTTTTTTAAAGGACTGACAATTCTGATAATCTAGGGAAGAAATTGGATAAGCCCAGTAACATGCATAAAAACCTTAACACAACTTCTCCGTTGGGTGGTGTTTACAATTTATACAACTGCTGTCATTTTTTTTACAAACAACTTGCATACTATGGGGTTTCAAGATATTCTACATACCTAGGTTCATAGATTAGTATCATAGATTAGTACTAGGATGACTGCTGTTGTGGGTTATTTAAGCCTAGTCAATCATTACATGTAAGAATCAAACCTTGGACCTTGTGTCTGTAAGATAAACACCTTAACCATTATGCCAACCTCCCATGAGGTGGCATTTGGCATTTATTTCTGTTTAGTTGAAGACTTCTTCATCTCAACTATTTCAGTCTCTTTTCATGTTTTGTTTTGGTCTCTTTCCAATTCAATATGTCAGCAATGATTTTATTTATATCCTTTTCCAATTTATTTGCTGACCATCTAGCCTTCCTCACTTGACCTCTACCAATCTTATGGAATAGGGTGTGTCCCACCAGATTTGGGATTATGACATCCATTCAGGATTGCCATCCCAGGAAGTCATCAGACAGCTAATGCTCTTGGCAGTGAAGGCATTATTTCTTTTTTAAACTATCCCACCCTACATGATAAGGTGGGCACTAATATCACTTCAAGGATACCCATGTCATTTTTATGTATACACTGATGCAAATGCCCATGACAAGGGCTACCATTACATGTTTGGGTGGTTATACCCATTACAACCCACTGCTTGGTCTTAACTCATGTCCTACCTTCACCAACCTTTTGAGGCTAAGCCATCGAATGCAGCAATGAGACTAACCAGATAAAGGCCCACCAGCCTTAACCCCATATCAGACTCCCAAGCTGCTACTCAAATTTGGATCACCTGGTCCTTAGGTAGGGCTTCTTTCCTTTATGCCACAAGTACAGGTGTATTGTGTTGCTGGTGGTGTTAACAGCACATTGTAGTCCCTCACTGATTTGTGCAACACCTCTCTGGGAAAACTGCAAGTGCTGAAGAAGTAACAAATAGCTCTGTATTTTACAAACAGAGAATTAAATGCATATGCATTTAAGCTAGTTCTCTCCAGTTTCATTTCCCAGATGCACTAGTTAATACCAATAGGTGAGAAATATCTCTCTTGGTATCACAGAAATACACTCCTCAACAGTCTTAAATGGTAATGTCCACATAGAATTATCCTTCTTAAATCTTGTGGAGTTATGCTGAATCTTCTATTGTCTTGTTTAATTATTGTCACAGTACTGTTAACCCATTCAGAAGGATCTGTTTTGTTTCACAGTCACATCCAATGCTTAGTTTAATTCATACTAAACTCTCCTTGTTGCATATACAACTGCTAAAATCTTGAATCATGTAAACTTTAAATTGCATAAACTGCTTACAAAACATTTCTCTGCATGATTTCTTCCCTGTTTTGCACATTTTGGAGTAGCTTTTCAATAAACCATAGTTTGTGGACTTATTATTTAAGGCTGAACAAGCTCTGTCTTAATATTTCTAACCTTATCTGAAGCAAGATAACATCAGCTAAAGCTCTCCTATTTGAATATATGAAATCATGGTCATGCATGCTTTTAATTCCTGTCACTGCCACGTTTTTTTTTTCCTGCTTCAGATGGTTATGATTACTAACAGTAATTCTTCTTCACTTTATCTGTTCATGCCTTAGGTTAAATGTATACACATCTAGATTCTTCACAAGCTCTCTCTAACAGGGCTGTCAACATTTTTTTTTACCAGAAATGCATGATTTATACTCTGAATGATATTTGATTTTTTCTCTGCCTGCTACACCAGCAAATTGAAAAGATTTGTCACTACAACTGACTTAAACTCATAAGGTCAGATTGTATGTAAGATATATGATGCTATATATGTTGTGATATGCTGCACAAATATACAAGGCACTTCTTAATTTCCATGTGCTCTGAAAATGTATACACCTCATTTAAAATACCATGTGCTTTTGTAAATGCTTGTATTATGTCATTCTATGTATAGTCTTGATAATTTTCTGTAGAAAATCAAGGAGCTTTTCTCTCTGGGCCTTTGATGAAAAGGGTCTAGCTAAACCCACTTGGACTTTCCTAGAAAACAAAGGCAAAATAAAATAAAAATAAAATAAATAAAATTTAAATATTAGCCAATTCTGCATCTCTGCACAAATTCATAGATTTAACAAGTGTTACATTTAATTCAGTTAGTAGATCATGTCAAAGTTCATCATTCATTATGCTGCTTGCCTCTTGGCAACAGATTGTGCACTAAGCTGGCAGTTTTTGCTCTGTGTCATAAATCAGATATGCACCAACAGACGCCGGTGTCTTTTGCTTTGTAGTGAAAAAGAAATGATGACTACATGGCACATTTGTGCAGGTCAAAGTATTACTTAAACCATTGTTTTATGATTGTAAAGTCAGACTGCAGCTCTTTAGCAAGTGTTAATGAAATAAATACGTTTAAGTCATCATCTTCAGCAAAAAGAAATGCAGTTATTTCAACCTCGCTAGTTTTCTCAGTTATTCCACATGCAACACAGAAGAGATTTCTTTTCTTAAATCAATTCTTTATTAACACATTGAAAATTAACAATCACTTAACATACTCAACTACAGTTGTTAAGTATAGCAGGACAAGACATAGACTGTTCAAAAATACAGTACCTGTTAAGATTATAAAGAATATATAGCAAGTAAAATTATTGGTGCACATAAGTTATGACCGGTAACCTAGATATTTTAATAAAAAGTGAAAATATAGCAATGCCGACTGAGAATATAACAACCAGTTGCAAACTGGTCAGACTAAGCATGTTTGGATTATAAGCACATATGATAATTAAAAATATGCCAAACCATGTTCCATGTTTTCTTATTTATGGATTTGTATAACCATCTACTTACATTTATTCCATGCTTTAATAGCAGTTGAAATGTCTATATTATCATAATAATTTTCTGTATGAAAATAAGATAGTCAAAATGTTACCTTCCATCATTCTAATCCATATTGCTTCAAGACCTGTCAGATTAATATCAGGGGGGACACTGAAACAACCAAAAGTGAACCTGTGTACGAGCTGGTAAAGGGGAGTGTCGGGCCCATGATACTCTACTTATGACAATATTCCATAGCTGTTGTACTAATGGGTACACCTACAATATATGTAAATAATGTACTATTGGCTGTCCACAATGCTTGCAAATATTATGCTTCTGTAAAACAATAGTGTGCAATTTTTCCAGGTTATAGTGTCAATGTTATAACATTTTGGCATAAGAAAATAAAGTGAACAGAGGCCACTTCATGTTCCAAATTTTAGCCATTGAAGTCCTCCATACAACATAGTTAGTAGCTGATCCAACATAGAATTCCTGTTATTTAAGTAATCATACAAAAGATCACCAGTGTTCTCCATTAAGTGTCAATAGAAATTGCTGAGGCTGCTTTGGAGACAATGAGCAGCAAAAACTGATACCAAAAAAACAAAAAAGTAGCTATATTAAATACAAACAGCTGAAACTTCAGGCAGACACCTTAATAACTAAACACTTTGTTCATGACAATGCAATGTTTCAACAGAGTTCTTTAACAGAAAATTCCAAACAATTTTAAATATCCCACTCTAGAATGGAATCACAGCAACCACCAATAACTTTTAGTTATGTACTTACCATAACTTTGGATGTATGGGATCCATCTCGCCTACATTCATAACTGATGGGTTCGGAGCTGATCCGTCGGCTCCGACTCGGCCACTATACACTAGAACAAAGTCTCTCATTGGCTGGGCTACCCCTTATCCCATAATGCACCACACCTGCTTCCCCAGATCTTGTTTGTTCGCTTTCATACATACATACAGGTACAGAAACACATACCAATAACTGTAACCAACTAGAGCCCTTCCAGAGAAGAGCTCAGCAAGACCAATGTTTCCTCCAAATCCAAAAGGTAGGGGGAAGGAGGGTGGGTATGTATGAATGTAGGTGAGATGGATCCCATACATCCAAAGTTATGGTAAGTACATAACTAAAAGATGTAATGGGATCCTATCTCGCCTACATTCATAACTGATGGGACAGCGTCCCTAGCACCTAAAACCCCAGGTGGCTCACTGGAACACACTCCTGAGAACTGCGGAACCAAATGAAGCTCTGCCTCGGGAAGCCACATCAAGCTTTTAATGAGAAATGAAGGTGTGCGGAGAAGACCAAGTAGCAGCCACACAAATATCATCTATTGAAACTTTGGAATGAAAAGCTACAGAGGTGGCCATAGCCCTGGTAGAATGAGCTTTGACTGGGAAAGGCAACTCTCTGCCCTACTGGGAATAAATGAAAGAGATGCAAACCTTAATTCATTTGGCAATGGTGGCTTTGGCAACTGGAAGACCTAACCTATTCTCCGCAAAACCAGAACTGAAGATGGTGACTGAAAGGAAAACTGCTCTTGCAACTGGTAAAACCTCACGATAGTTTATTGAACAATTCCACACGACTGGTTAAGCGCTTTCGACTGGTGATCAGTCTTCATCAGAACAAACAACACATATCATCCCAAAGTATTTATACACATCCTAAATCACCTTAATTGATGTTTAACTAATTAAAATCCCGCCAAAAAGTTTAAAGCCATATTACACATTTACTATAATACACTGTAAGTAAACCAACCTTAAATCAAGATGTGACTTTCAAATACACATGTAATATAATAATATATACAATAGTAATATATGCAGTAATATATACGGTGGGTAAAACCTCTTGGTGTAACTGTAAATATCCGTATAACTATCTAATAAAAAATCTAATAAAAAATAATAATAATAATAATATATATAAATATATGCACTTCACTTGTGTGATAAAGTTAAAAATCCCAGTAACAAACCTAAGAGTTGAAATTTACTCTAAAGCTAAAAAAGGTTTTATACTTATAAAATCATTGAGACCAGGTGGTCTCGTGGAACTGCTAGGATTTGCCATTTCTAATTTCATTTTCCAGTCACCCCAAATGGTAACATCTATCTGTTCTACAATGGAAAACAAAACCATGTTCCTCACCTTTATCCAAGATGTGTCTGTACAATGCATTTTGGTATCTTGTTTCTCTGTTCAGCTGTCTCTCTGTCTTGCCTATGTAATGGGCGTTGCATAGTTTACAGACTGCCAGATAGACCACATGTTTTGTTCTACAGTTACCACATTTGCTTTTTATAGTAGTATGACACAAATCATTAAGTTGAATAGTCATGTTAGAATTAATGTATTTACACTGTTTGCAGTTCCATTTAACTGTACCCTTATGTGATCCATGCTTTGATCTTTCTGCCTTATTATCGGCTTTTTCTAATAGCCTTTTTATATTTGGGGCAGTTTTATATACACATCTTGGTTTACTACCCAATAGCTCTTCCTTGTCCAATACTCTAAGTGTTGACCAATGCCTTTCCAATTTCCTTTATAATATGTGTGGTGGGTGTACATAAGGACACAAACTCTTCCTGATGTTTCACTACAAATTCCTACTTTTTGTCCATCTGATCTAATAGGGGTGGATATTTATTACCCCATTCATTGTACACATAACTGATGACCTCCAAGACCATCTTTTCAGGGTAAGCTCTACTCAAAAACATTTCTTTGATGGTATTAAGCTCCTTTTCCAAGATTATTTTGTTAGAAGACATTCTTGCACATTGGCCTTTATGACATTCTGAAATACATGGGGGGGATGGTTACTACTATAATGGACGTAATCATTGGAAAAAGTGGGTTTCCTATGCACCCTAGAGATGAACCCTTGATTGTTATGACTCAATGCTACGTCCAAAAATTATATTTCATGGTAACTGTATTCATAAGTGAATTTCAAGAATTCGACTGTCTTGTTTAGGTACTCCATAAATTCTAGTAACCTATCCTCAGAGGCCTTCCATAGAATAAAACCAAATATCTAATGTATGTTATGATATCTTTGTAGAAAGGGCTGTTGAACACATACACGATTCCCATTCGGCCATGACAAAGATGGGAGCACATGATGCTCCCATCGCCACCCTTTGTCTGCCTGAAAAGAAAGGAGATATAGTTGTGATCTAACACCAGTGACATCATGTCACAAATGATGCTGATTTTCTCCCAGGAAAATATCTAGTCAGACTCTTTTCAAAAATTCCAGTCCTTCAGTCTTGGGGATACTGGAAAAGACGTCAACTACATCCACTGTAAGATAGACCAAATTAGTTTCCCACAAGTCTTTGGTGATGGTACCCAAGAACCTCCACGAGTCTTTGATAATGTGGGGATGTTGTCGTAAACCTTCTTTACCCAATTGTCTATAAGTTTCCCTAATCTGTAGGTTTTGATCTGGAACCAGATACAATCGGTCGAAGGGTGGTTGGTCAATGGATTTATGTAACTTCGAATACCAACCATTTTGGCTAGAACTGGATGATCCTCTTTCACAAAATATACGTGTCATTTGATATCCTGTTGTCAATGAGAAATTCTTCTATTATAAGATCTATACGTTGATGGCCTATATTGACCTGATTCAATGAAATATGTTCATAGTTTCCTGAATGATGAAGAATACTGAGTATTTCCTGGTTATAATCTTCTGAAGAGAAGATAACTGCCCTCCTTTGTCGGGTTTCATGATCCTGATGTTTCTATTGTTCATGAATTCCGACAAACAATTCCTTTCTTTACTTGTTAAGTTGTCTGGAATGTTTGTGGACCTGTTTTTTCATGTTGTGATATGTCCAGTATATGTCACTGCAAACCAATTGTTCGTAATTGTGCACATGTGGATTGAATGCTGGTATTTTTCTTGCACACTGATACAGC
The DNA here is from genome assembly GCF_019279795.1 of Protopterus annectens. Lineage (NCBI taxonomy): Eukaryota > Metazoa > Chordata > Ceratodontiformes > Protopteridae > Protopterus > Protopterus annectens. The sequence continues at coordinate 752,391,421 of NC_056732.1, read as the reverse complement.
TGTATCCCTGACTGCTAAATTAGATTCCATCTTATTATCAAATGTTAAAGCCAGATTGAGTCTCCTGGTGTATTTTTTCACTTCCTTAATACAATCGATTAAGTTCCATCCACACATGGGAATAAACTTCATCCCTTTGCTTAGCATTTGGGCACTTATATTGTCTACCTCTACAGAGGTATAATTGTACACCTTGAATCCATTACAACGATACTAGGCTTTGTCATTGTCTGCAGCTTCACTACAAATACTCGCTTGTGTCCCCAGGTCACTAGGGTAATCCAATTGTCTCGTTGAGGGGATATCGTCCTGTGTGACATGAGTGTGTGTATGTGTATACTTGTCGTCCCTATCTATTTCTTGTGCCATTGGTTGGGAACCCTCCAAGCTGGGTAGAATCTCCCAGTGCATATATTTATATATATTATTATTATTATTTTTTATTAGATTTTTTATTAGATAGTTATACGGATATTTACAGTTACACCAAGAGGTTTTACATATATTACTGCATATATTACTATTGTATATATTATTATATTACATGTGTATTTGAAAGTCACATCTTGATTTAAGGTTGGTTTACTTACAGTGTATTATAGTAAATGTGTAATATGGCTTTAAACTTTTTGGCGGGATTTTAATTAGTTAAACATCAATTAAGGTGATTTAGGATGTGTATAAATACTTTGGGATGATATGTGTTGTTTGTTCTGATGAAGACTGATCACCAGTCGAAAGTGCTTAACCAGTCGTGTGGAATTGTTCAATAAACTATCGTGAGGTTTTACCAGTTGTAAGAGCAGTTTTCCTTTCAGTCACCATCTTCAGTTCTTGTATTCTCCGCAAAAGACACAAACAGTTGGTCAGATTTTCGAGTCTGAGTGGTCCTATCCAAGTAAAAACGCAGTTGCCTGTGGACATCCAACTGGTGGAAGGTATATTCTGCTCCATTAGAAAAATTTGGAAAGAAAACTGGGAGCTCCAATGATTGCTGAATGCATAAAGGGGATGCTACCTTAGGCAAAAAGGATGGATTCAATCTAAGGGAAACTCTGTCTTTGTGAAAGATCAAATAAGGAGGGGAAGAACAGAGAGCCTGAAGCTCTGAAACACGCTTAGCAGAAGTTATTGCCACTAGAAAAGCAGTTTTCCATGACAGGACTTTTACATCACAAGTGACTGCCAGCTCAAAGGGACGGGCAGTTAAGGAGGCCAGAATCAAATTTAAGTCCCAAGGGGGCACGGGATGAGCCATAGGAGGCCTGAGGAGCCAGGCTCCCTTAAGAAAGGACTTGCAAAGTCTGTTGGCCATTAAAGAAGGCTCTATAGCAACATGAAAATTAGATATAGCCACCAGTTGAACTTTAAGTGTGGAGACTGAAGAGCCAGAATGAAACAATGAAGCCAGAAATTCCAAGACCTGCGGAACTGGGGCCATAAGAGGATCAATGCCTCACTGCTGGGCCCAACAAACAAACCTTTTCCATTTGCTGGAATACAGCTTAACGGTAGACGGCTTGTGGGAAGAAGACAAGATGTGTATCACTTCCGAAGAAAGAGAAAGATCTCTAACTAAGGATGGAAGTGGAGTAACCAAGCAGCCAGTCACAGCAACTGGAGGGATGGATGAGAGTGTCCCAACGGATTGGATAACAGATCTGGCACTGGGTCCAGAATCCAGGGGCCCTGTACTGTATACTTCTGGATAAATGGGAACCAAACCTGACGGGGCCAATGTGGGGCGACCAAAATCATGTGGCACCCAACATGAAGAGCCTTCTGAATCACCCTTGGGAGAAGGGGAATCGGGGGGAAGGCATAAAGCAGACCGGGGGGCCAATTGTGGGCTAGAGCATCCCTGGGAAACTGTCCTTGAGAGGGTGTCAGAGTGAAGAACTCTCTGCACTTCACATTGTTGGGGCTGGTGAACAAGTCGCAACAAGGGAGGCCCCATTTGGCGAAGATCTGCGCAGCCACTCTGTTGTTGAGGGACCACTTGTGGGGCAACAGGAGAGTCCTTCTGAGCCTGTCTGCAATCACATTGGCTTTTCCCAGAATGTGCGTGGCTACTAAGAAACGTCGAGAGGCTATGGCGCCATACTCTTCCTGCAAAGGGGATAGGACCTGGTTCCGCCCTGCTTGTTTATGTGCCAAACTACCGACGTTGTCGGATAGAATCGCAATAGTACCTTGGGGGAGAGCATGATGAAGTGCTTGTAAAACCAGAAGCACCGCTCTCATTTCCAGGATATTGATATGAAGATGCGCTTCGCAATCCTGCCAAGTGCCTTGAACAGACCTGTCCAGATAATGACCCCCCCACCCTATCTGGGAGGCGTCCGTGGTCACTGTAGCAACAGGGGGCTGAAGGGCGAAAGGACGCCCCCGGTCCAGGTTGGACCGACATAGCCACCAACGGAGGTCCCGATGACAACTGTCCGTAATCAGAACTAGGTGGTTCAGGGGAAGTTCTTGGTATGACCATTGAACTGATAATAGCCATTGCAGCACCCACATGTGCAGCCTGGCTAATGGTCCTAGGAGGATAGTTGCAGCCATCGAACCCAATAACTGAAGAATCTGTCTGGCAGGAACTCGAGATTTGGGTAACAAATTTAGAACCTGTGATTGCAGAACCTGAATTCTCTCTGATGGCAAAAATGCCCGCATCCTTTTTGTGTCTAACTCTGCGCCTATAAAGGTGATACGCTGAGATGGCCGCAGCACAGATTTTTTCCAATTGAAGGTGATACCCAGCGTAGACCCAAGGTTACTGTGGCCATCAGCGCTCGAATCAGTAGATGCTTGGAGGTGGCAGTGAGGAGCCAGTCGTCGAGATAGGGAAACACTTGGAATCTGAGACTTCTCAAGTGAGCTGTCACCACTGCCAGACACTTGGTAAACACCCTGGGGGCTGTGGTGAGACCAAAGGGCAGTGCACGAAACTGGAAATGACTGGTTCCTAGGCAGAAGCGTAAATGACTCCTGGACTCCTGACGTATCGATATGTGATAGTAAGCGTCCTTGAGGTCTATGGAGCACATCCAGACGTCCTTCTCCAATAACGGGAGAATGGACTGAAGGGTGACCATCCGGAACTTGGACTTCTTCACAAAATGATTCAAAAGGCTGAGGTCCAAAATGGGCCTTACGTCCCCTGTCTTTTTTGGCACCAAAAATAATCTTGAATAAGTTCCTGATCCGATCTGGTTGGCGGGGATGGGCTGGATGACCCCTTTGCTTAGCAGCTTTGAAACTTCTTCGGCTGCCAGATCCCATTGACTGCGTGGCACGTCTAGGATTCTCCTTGTAGGAGGAGGGGGCTTGAAAAAGGGGATGAGGTAACCACCGGTTACAATGCGAAGCACCCACTGATCCTTGGTTATCGATTCCCAAGCCTGTGGGTGTTTCGCAAAACGACCCCCGACCGACTCTGGAGAAGCACAGCCGGGCCACATCCTAGGGACGTTGAGGGTAGGAGGAACCATGAAAGGAGTCGCGGTCTCCAGAGTTACGGGGGCCTCTGCCACCTCTAGGGCGGCATCATCCTGAATCCCCCCTCCTGCCTCTGGAGGGGGGATCACTCGGTGGAGTAGAGAAGAACTTTTGGGATTTCCTGAACCACATTTTCCCTCCTCTCTGGGCCTTGGGATAAGGTCTAGAGGGAGCGGAAAAACAGGCCCCAATGGCAGTCAAGGTCTTGCCCTCCTGCTCGCACCGAGTAAGAGTGTCCTTCACCTTGGGTCCAAACAAGGAAGACGCATCAAAGGGGGCATCGGCGAAGGAAGACTTAAAGGCCTCCACGAGTGGACACAAGCGTAACCAGGCTTGTCTCCTAAGAGCCACTCCTGTACCCGCTGCTCTACTCGCCCCTTTGGCTTCATAGGAAATGAGCCTCATGGACGAGTTGACAATGCAAGTTAGGGTAGTCATCTGGCCGCCTACGGTCTGTGCTAACGCCTCAGGAAGATTACCCACAAGGGACTCTCCTAACTCCTTGAGGAGGTCCCTTTGGAGCCTTGTAAAATGACAGAGATAGTTCAGCGACTGCATGGTAAAGGTCGCTGAAGAAAGGGTACGCTTCCCGTACCTATCCATGCTCCTAGAATCCTTATTAGGAGGATGAATAGATGTTGAAACCTCTGCCATGTCCTGCTGAGTGGCAGATGCCACCACCATAGCATCAACGGCAACAACCTTAGTGAGGAATTCCTTCTGGGGAGGGGCTGAAAGAAACTTATTGGGCCTGGCAGACACCGAATAAAATTAAATTTTTCACCAAACTGACCACAAATGCTCACAAAGCTGTTAAAACAGCTGTTTGTTCAAATTCTGACAGAAACCCTAGTCAAAAAAGACCAAAAGCTCAAGAAAAAACACTTAGCTCCAGCCAAGTCGAGACCACGTCCGGCTTGAAAAGCGGCAAACGAGATCTGAGGAAGCAGGTGTGGTGCATTATGGGATAAGGGGTAGCCCAGCCAATGAGAGACTTCGTTCTAGTGTATAGTGGCCAAGTCAGAGCCGACGGATCGGCTCCGAACCCATCAGTTATGAATGTAGGCGAGATAGGATCGCATTACATCAATGTTTACCAGAAACAGAAATGTGTATCTTTTTAAAACAAAGTAATCAACAGTTATTTATATACATATAAAAATTACAAAAGTTTTTTTTTAAAGTTGTTTTTAAAATTCATTATATAACATTAGACCACATTTTTATATTGAAGAAATAGAAATAACTTCAAGACCCAGTTTAGAATTTGCTTTAAGCCTAAGCTGCCATAAAACCTTTTTATATTTTAATAATATATCCACATCACAACCCCTACCATTATCTATAACTCTATCAATCAGAAAAAAAAAGTCTTGAAATGGACAGTCACTAGAGTGTGTATAAAGGGCATTAGTGCATATTTTATTTTTTATATCCTTGACATGGTCACCAATTCTCTTTTTTTAAATGTCTACATGCTTTCCCTACATAGAATGGCTGACATGACATACACATAGCTACAAACACAAATTGCCTAGTGTTACAATCAATCCTTCCAGGGCAAGTGATTATTCTATTATAGTGGGTGACTGTAACATAAGAATCATCAGTAATAAACATATAAAATTTGCAAGCACCACATTTACTCATACAAGACCTACAGGTGCCTGCCCTAGATTGTTGTGTAGTTTCAAGTAAACCCTTAATGTTTCATCCTCTTGCATATACTACCTGGGAGGCCCACCAAAGCAAGCTTTAACATCTAGAGGAAACACAGTCTTCCAAGTACTCTTTAAAATAGTAGCTAACTCTTGTGCATTATGATTATATGGAATAATCAAAGCACTAATCTTGTCCCTAGATTCCTCTGGTTTAATTTGCAAAATACCTCTATTCAGAGTTGTTTCTCCTTTAGCCATAATGGGTTGAAATCTAGTCTTACTAGCAACCAAGATTTCATTTTTATCCTAAATAATACATTTTGGGGATAGTTTCTTTCTCTAAACATATTTAATAAAATATCAATTTCATAAAAAAAGCCCAGAGTTGTCACTAATAATTCTAGATAAATGGACCGATTGTCCTTTCACTATCCCTCTTTTTTGGAACACGGAGTGACAGCTGTCAAAGTGCAAAAAGGACTTGAATTGCATCTTCTTCCTGTAAATGGTAGAACTAAAACAGCAATGCAATAGATCATTGTACAGACAGACATCTGGATATTCAATACACTGCCAATCTTTTTTAAAGATAAATCTAAGAAATGTCATAGAATTGTTCAAGTATTTAATAAATTTGTCCATTATTTTTGTCACCTTTCCATAAAATTAGAATATCATCAAGAAATCTATAGTATGCTACCAAATGTTCGGAAAAACTAAAACTCAAAACACAGCTCTCTTCCCATTGGGCTAAAACTAAATTCACAAAAATGGGTGAACCCATTGCTACACCAGAAGTTCATAAGTTCATAGCTTCATAGGTGTGTACTAGGCTAATGGCCCTGGAGCCTTAACAAGCCTAGCCCATAGGATTACCCTGGAATCGTGCCACCTGACCTTAGTTCTCAGTGCCTTTGTCAAGTAGAGCCACTGGAGTGATACTCAGGGTGAATTTTCTATTTCCCATCTACTCATCAAGATTTCTCTTGAAGAGGGCAAGTGAGGCACTCTGCTTGACATGTATGGGAAGTCTATCCATACCATGGGCAGTCTCTGGGTTATGGACCTGTCCCTCCAGCTTGTTCTATTGATTGTGGTAACGAGGTTGAGGTTTCTGGAGTGTGGAGTGTGTAGGGATTGGGATTTCTTTAGATGTAGCATTTCTAACAGAGCTGGGTCAGACATGGCTTTGTAGGTCAAGCAGGGATCGCCTCTAAGTAGGCAATATGAGACAGAGAATAGTTGGAGTTTTTTCAGTCTGTCCATATAGGACAAGTGTTTAAGGCCTAGGATCCTCTTTGTGAGGTACTTTTGTGGCCTCTCCAGTTGTTGCAGGTGTCTAGTGAGGTACATGCCAAATGGGGCATTGTACAAGATGACTGGACTAATGAGGGAAGAGTAGAGGGAGACAATGACCTCTTTCTTCCTGGATGCAAAACCCTTAGTAATAAGATGTGCCAAATAGAAGGACTTTCTGACCACAGTGGCAATGTGATGGTCAAAAGAGAGGTTGCTGTCAACCTGTGTTCCCAGATCTGTTATGACACCTTCTGTGTTCAGTGGACTACCATCAATGTGGTAATTCATGGGAACCGGGTTTTTCCCAAAGGGGGTAATGACACATTTTTTGGCACTGAGCTTAAGGCTATGGTTCTGACACCAGTCATGGTCTCAGTGAGGCCTTTCTGTAGAATGTCAGCATCACTTAGGGAGTTAATTATGGCTCCCAACTTGCAATTGTCTGCAAACGTTTTCAGCCAGAGTCCATTTGTGTTGGTCTGGACTTCAGAGAAGTAGATACCAAATAGGAGAGGACCCAGGACCAAACCCAGTGGGACTCCACTCGTGACTGGTCAGCAGCCTGACTTGGAGTTAGCTACTTTCACACTGTGGCTTCTATCGGTGAGGCAGTTTGCAATGCACCTAGTGATATAGGGGTTGATGCCTAGCTTAGTGAGTTTTTCCTATGATTCCTGAGTGGGAAATGGTATCAAAGGCCTTGGCGAGATCAATGTAGGCTGTATGAACCACCTTGCCTTCATCCACATCTCTGGTGACTGACTCAAAGAAGTTGACCAGGTTGAGCAGGCATGATCTACACTTCACAAAAACAAACTATGTGGGATACAGAGTTTGGAGATTCCCTATATCCTTGTTTACTAGTTCCATGATGATGCATTCCATAGCTTTGCATATCAGACTTGTCAGGCTAATGGGGTGATAGTTCCCAGGATCTGTAGTTGCTCCTCCTTTGTGGAGAGGGATGACTGTAGCAGTGTGCCATTCGGTAGGGACAAAGCCTGAGGTGAGACTGTGATTGAACAGGGCACACAGGTGAAGTGCCAGTTCACTCTGTAGATCATGTAGAACACAGCCAGGGATATTGTCACGTCTCATAGAAGCTGTATTCTTGGCCTTGGACAGTGTTGTTTTAACCTGTGCAGCAGTAATACTGGGTGCCTGGCAATCTACTGGTATTGTGATTGGTCCTTTGGGGGGAGAAGGGTAATGTTGGCACTGAATCTGTCAGCCAGTATATTGGCAATATCTGTTGGCTCAGTATAGGGGGTGCCATTATGCAACAGCTCCAAGCAAATCTGGATATTGCCATGGAGATTCTTTACATAACTGTAGAAGGCCTTGTGGTTGTTTTTACTATCTGCTGTAATTCTGTTTTTATAGCTAGCTTTAGAGGATTTGATGAGGGATCTCAACATTTTGTTGAGGCTGATAAGGGAGTTTTTCCAGTCTTGGGACTTCACCTTATTTTGCATCAGTTTCCTCCTTCTGTTGTAGAGTTTGTTTATGGCAGGGGACCACCAGATTGGCTTCTTTTTTTGGAGGAGAGCATCTTAGTTCTATTGGGTATGGTGAGATCCATGCATTTGTGTACGTGTTCATACAGAGCATTAGTGTATGATTTGGCAGTCATGTAGCTGTTCTTCAGTTGCACGGGTGCCATGAAATTATCCACCTCTGTTTTTAGGAGCTCAAAGTTAGCTTTGTAAAAGTTTTTCATGGTTGTTACCTCTGTGGGGGGGGGGGGGGTGGCAGGGTGGATTTCTAACATGATTAATTTGTGGTTGGATCTAAGCAGGGAAGAGTTGACTATTGGTATAGAGCAACAGTTGCCCATGTTAGTAATGACCAGGTTACTACCTCTAGTTTGGGTAAGAACGAGCTGGTCCAGGGCATTGGAATTAATGAATTCCAGGAAATGTTGGGCAAGTGTGTTGGTACATGAGTAGTTTTCCCAGTTAATGTTGGGGTAGTTGAAGTCGCCCAGTATGAGAGTGCTAGGTTGGACCCTAATATCCTCCAGGGTGCTTAGGAACATGGAGTCTGAGTCTTGGGTCATGGTTGGGGAGTTATAGCAGACTGTGACCTGAATAGCTGTCTTACCCAATGTTAGCTGCACCTGAAGTATCTCTGATTATGTTGGGCTGCCAGTCTGGAGGTGTGCGCATCCTTTATGAATATGGAAACACCACTGCCTTTAGAGCTTCAGTCCAAGTTCTGGGGCCGAAAGGTGTGGAATGAGTTATCGCCTGGTAGTGCAGGGGTGCTTTCTGCTTCCTTGAACCAGGTCTCTGTTACAGCACAAATGTTGCTGTTCTCCATTTTAAGGAGTGCTTCGAGCGAGTGCATTTTGAGATTTAGACTTCTAGCATTGAGCAGCATGACCCTCAGATTGCATTTGTTTGTAGCTGTTATGATGGTGATTTGGTCTTTGGAACACTGCCTAAAAAAGCACTATAGGGGTGGAAAGAGCCTTGGCCGGTATCCGGAAGCCCAGGAGTGACAGATGCAGGCCATCTCTGGCAAAGAATCGAGGTCTGTCAATCATGTCATTCCAGGCAGATACTGGATCCCCTTAAAATGACACCAGAAAGTTAGCCAATTGTTGAAATCGATCATTTTCTGCTTGTACTGTGGTATCATTCTGGGTGATGGTAAGAGGCTGCTCAGGGCTAGGGTCATATCTGCCTGGGCTACATAATCCAAGAGCTCCTTCATGTCTCTTTTCAAGTAGTCTAGGGAGGTACATCTCAGGTCATTCACACCCACATGTACAGTGACAGAGTCATATTTGTACCTGTTGTTGAGGGATCTGAGTGCGTGCATTATGTGGTGGATCCATGCACCTGACAGGCAGCTGACTGTTACTTTCTCCTTATTCAACCTAGTGAGTGGGACATCAGTGGGCCTCACTAACGAGTCACCTATAACTAGTGTATTGGGCATGCTGTTTTGCCTTAGGAGCTTTGATTGAGTGTCACACTGTTTAGTAGAGATATGTGTCTCATGATTAGTGTTGTGTTGTGCTGTGGCAGTCGAGTGCATTTCTGCCTTGGAGGTCTCTGCTGTTTGGGTAGATTTTTATTGGGACCCTCCACGAAGGTGGGTGTGTGTTTTGTGTTTTTATGTGAAGGCAATGCTGGTGTGTGTTCTGAAGGGCTATGTGTTAAATGTGGTGTGGTGCAAGTGTTGACCTTTTCCTCTTGACCAGCTATTCCAGTCTTGGCTGGAGAGTATGTGGTTTTCAATTTGGATATATAAATGCATCACTCACAAGTCTGAGTGTTGGGAGGTAAGAGGAGAGGGTTGTCAGTGTACACGAGGCAGTTGCTACTTTGCCTCAGGACCATATCTCTCAACTGTAACAGATTTCCACAGAATGTCCAGCTTTTTGCTTCATATTTTTGTCCTGTTCCTCTATTTTCCTGGCAAATCACTGGGATGATCTCAGGATTGTAGTCACTAAATAATGACATACATTTGAGTTTCAGACTTCAGATCCTTCAGAAAATGTATATTAAAACAAATCTTGTTACTCTAGCAACTTTCTAAAAGTTTATAATAGCAATATTTAAAATATGTCCCTATTTGTACCCCCAGTTTGTCAAGCTTTGTACCTATATTTTGCATGAAGAGATTGAGGGGTATGCTCAGGATGCCCAAGCTCACCAGGTTAATAGGAGAAAGCACAGGGAGATGACCTTTAGACATGCCTGGAGGGGTAGGCATTAATAATAAGTACTGGAACTGTTTCTTTGTAGAATGTTTAGTGATGGTAGCACCTTTGTGTGCTACAATAATTGCTACAAGAAGTTTGGTAAAGTGCTAGACTAATAAGCTAGTAAAAGGGCAGGAGAGGAGAGAACTAGCAGATCTAAGGGAAAAATTGAAGAGCAGACTTTTTGACACTGTTCGGAAGCCTACAAACAGTCCTGGATACAGCAAATCTGTATCTGAACTACACTAGTTCCAAGAAAGACAGGAAACAATTTTTTTTTTTTTTTTTTTTAGTAGAAAGCGAAGAGAGAGAATTCAATATTCAGAAGCTAAAGGGGTGAGCCTTTGCTAAGTTCTCACTATAAACAGTAGAATGAGCTGATGTAATGTGACTTGGGTGGGGGGGTGACAATTATCACCTTTATACCAGAGGTAGGCAACTCAAAGCCACCAAGACTTAAGACCACAACAACAACTGTGTGTGTATGTGTGTGTGTGTGTGTGGGGGGCAGTTGTACAGATTACAGACATATTGAATCAAAAGTGCAGAAGATAATTGAGAATAAACAGTTATCTTTTCCCAATATCACAGTAGGCAGTTGGTCAGTCTCTCTGCAGTTATAACAGATTCAGCAAACAGGTATATCTGATTTAAAATACTGGCTATTAAAGGTAGAGGAACAGAAACCTATCCAATCAACAATAACAGTGCAATCAACAATAAAAATCGGCCTAAAAAACTCACCATCAAAAGACAAAAACTTGTTTACCAAAACAATTTCCATTAAATCCACTAACAAGTTTATTCAACAGTTTTTTAAACTTTTTTCAGCACCAATGCACTTCCTAAACAAGTCGAAACCTACCTTGTGTGGAATTACCCAAAAAGGTTCTCAGTATCAATGGCTACAAACCAAACATTTTCACCATAATTCAATCTGCAAAGTAATTCCAAGTGGTGCCATGAATCATGAATAATATGTCCTTTAACCTTTAGGAGGTGCTTACAATGAAAGTCCACAAACCAGCAATCGTTTTGTTCTTTGACTCACGAGCCACCACTATGGGCATCATTGGTGGGTCAGAGATGTTTTTGTGGATCTTGGGGGATACCAAAGATGTTAAGGATGGTAAGTTTCTTTATAATCATATTGCACAAGGGTTAGCTACTATTTAAAGAGTACTTGGAATACTGTGTTTCCTCCAGATGTTAAAGCTTGTTTTAGTGGGCCTCTCTTGGTAGTGTATGCAAGAAAATGAAACATTAAGGGTTTACTTGAAACTACACAACACTCTAGGACAGACACCTGTATGTAAATTTCTTATGAGTAAATGCGGTGCTTGCAAAATTTGTAAAAAATAAAAAAATGCACTAATGCCGTTTATACACACTCTAGTGACTGTCCAAATTTCAAGGCGTTTTGTTTTTTTGTGATTGATAGGATTATAGATAATGTTAGAGGTTGTGATGTGGATATATTATTAGAATATAAAGAGGTTTTATGGTAGCAACATTTTTTGTATGTTTTTATATGCATTTAAGTACTTGTTGATTAGTTTGTCTTAAAAAGACACACATTTCTGTTTTTGGTAAAATATTGTTATTGGTGGTTGCTGTGATGCCATTTTAGGGTGGGATATTTAAAAGTCTTTGGAATTTTCTGTTAATGAATGCTAATGAAGCCTTGAGTTTTCTTTGCAAAAGTGCTTAGTTAGTTATTAAAGTGTTTGCCTGAAGTTTTAGCTGATTGTATTTACTCTCGCAACTTTTTTGGTGTTGGTATCTGCTTTGGATTCCGTAGTCTACACCTTTTGTTGAAATTAATTCTATATCTTGATGTATCGTCTATCTCTTAGTTAGTTATTAAAGTGTTTGCCTGAAGTTTTAGCTGTTTGTATTTACTCTAGCAACTTTTTTGTTTTTGGTATCTGCTTTGGATTCAGTAGTCTACACCTTTTGTTGAAATTAATTCCATATCTTGATGCATCGTCTATCTCTTTGATTGAAATAGATGTTAATATTTGTAAGTCTTGAAGCCACTAGGCCTTTAATGGGGAGAAGATATCCCTTATTTTATCCCAATGAGTTAAGGGCTGAGTCCCTGATTTCATGTACATAAAATATTCCTATTTTCATCTAATGTACCCATTGGCTGCCTTACTGTGCACATGTATCAGAGACAATGTCCAAAGAGGAGAGAAAAGAAGAACTGGGAAGTGAAGAATGTGGAGCATCATTGTTTTTCTTGGAAGAAGTGGTATGGTTGACCTCAAACCATATATGTATGCCACCTGGCTCCCAAAGTTTGTGTGATAGGGAGTGGAGAGCTAGAGGGATTGTAGACAGAATCACCTGCAATTCCAACCAGAACCATATGGGCTTAGTTGTTTTTTTTTTTTTTTTTTCAGTTTGCAAAACTTAGTCCAACTTCCTGGAATGGGGGATTGAAGTTTTATTTTATTTGTTTTGTCATATCCTCATACATATGAATGCCCATATACGTCACAATTTCTGTCAAGGTAATATCTTCATTTAAGTCATGTCCCCATGCAGCAAGTGACATCCAGGTATGGAAAAAGATGGTTGTTTTCTTTTTGTTTATCTGTAGTCCTGTTTCGTGGGAAAGATTTTCTAAAGTATGCAGCATATTAGGCACTTGTGTGTTTGGATCATCTAACCAGATTCAATAAATCAGTTGTAAACCACTTGGTCAACAGATGGTTTCCTGTGTGAAAAGCAAGATTTTGGCTAAAATTATGGAGTTGTGAATGTTTATCAGTCACTGATCGACCATTCCAAAAAGCATGTGTGAATGTTTATCAGTCAGTGATTCCACAAGTCCAAAAAGCAATGGTGAAAGAGGACAGCCTTGATGTGTACCTTGCCCTACAGGAATTGACTTTGATACAATTCTATTGGCACAGACTTTTGTAGAAAGGTTATGGTACAGTCATTGAACCCAGAGATTAAACTGTTGTGGGATTGAATACGATTTTGTTACATCCCAATCACAGCCTCAGTTATTTAGTTATCCTTTGTTGACTCAGTTAATCCCACTAGGTTAGCAGCCTTTTTGAAGGGGAGACCCAAGGTGGCATTTGTACTATTAGAGGAAATTTGACCAAGGCATCACAGAATTTCCCATAATCTTTTTGATAAGGGTGGTGCGAACTTCTACATCCACCTGAGCTTTCTCCAGCTCGTAGTAAAACAAACCACAAGAGCAGGATGCAGGATACAGCTGATTTATTCCGGTACCTCGGCCCAACAGCCTTCTAAGGAATAAACATCAAGCCACCAGATGCACTATATATACTGGTGCTACCCAAAAATCAGCAATTAAGCAATTAAATACAATTAAGAAAGAATTAAACAGCTCCAAAAGATTAAAGACACAAACACCATTTTTGCAATATAAGAAACACTTAAAACTGAAATACATTGAATTGCTCATCAAAGAGATACTCTTAAATATTTAAATTCACTTCCAAATTCAGACCTCGAGGTTTCAAAGTACCATATTTCAAGATGAATCTACTTTCTAGATTTAATAAACTTTGTTGAAAATTACCTCCAAAACAAGCATTTGGTTTGGCCAAAGCACAAAAAAATAATGAGTCAATACACCCATTATGTACTGTATGAAAATGTTCAAATATAGGGCTATTTATCCTAGCATTGCGAACATCGCCAATGTGTTCTAATACACGTTTTTTTAATTGGCGCTTTGTCTGACCTATATAATATTTTGGCACAGCACAGTCACAACCAATAATGTAAACTACACCACAGGAACTGCAATTGAAGTTATTTTGTGCAAGATATTTAACCCCATCGATAGTACTGCCTGATAGATTTCTCACCCTCACACATATCTTACATTTGCCACATTTAAACATACCAAATTGAATATCAGAATCTAACAAAGAAACATCACTAAGCAAATGTCTAGGTTTTAAAATTTCCTTAAGATTTGCATATCTGCCATATGAAAAGGAAACATGTTCAGGAAAAAGGTGCCCAATCTCTTCATTATTATGAACAATAGGCCACAAGAAATTGACAATGTTACATAAAATATCCGAAAATAAAGAATATTTAGTAACAAAAAATAATCTATCATTTGTATCCATCTGTTTATGAATGGGATTAGTATAAGATAACTTTGTGACATAATACTTTGGATTAGGATCAAATCTTGCACGATTTTTCCTAATTGAAATTTCAGAATAACCCTTATCCAGCAATCTCTTACAAACAATGGCAAATTCCAGATTCAAAAGACTATGTTCAGAAGTGTGTTCATAAGTTCATTTAAATTCACCATAAGGAAGCGCCTCAATCAAATGCATAGGATGTGCACTCGATGCATGCAAAAAATTATTAGAGGCCACTTCCTTCCTATATGGTTTGAATTGGACAATCCCCTGTTTGTCCACATATAACAAGATGTCCAAAAATTGAATTTCCTGTTTGTTAACAACATGTGTAAATTCTAAACCAAACCTATTTTGGTGAAGATCTACCATAAACTTATCAAAATCTGAAACGTCTCCTCTACAAATAAAGATTAAATCATCAATAAATCTGTAATAGGAGACAACATTTCTTTGAAAAAACCCCAAAGTATACAAAAAATTAATTTCAAAAAATGACATAAACAAAATTGCATAAGTAGGAGCAAAGCTAGCTCCCATTGCAGTGCCATCTACTTGAAGAAATATTTTCTTGTTAAATACAAAATAGTTGTGACTAAGTGCAAACTCTAAAAGAGTTGCTGCTGCTGTTGGTTGCTATTTTCGTTGTTAGAGTTGGGTCTGGATTAATGATGGCTAATTACAACGTTGAGAGTGATGGAATCTTATTTGCCAGCTTGGCTAAAGAAAGGGATCTAAAGCTGGCTCAATTTGACCCATGGACAACGTCTGGTAATTATGGTCATGACAAAAAAAAAAAAAAAAAAAAAAATTTGAAGATTTAAAGAGACTTAGAATTAAAGAAACGTCATTATTTTATGACATTTGTCTTTTGGAGAAATATGTTGAATTGTCAATCACACCGAGAGGTTTGAGAATAGATAAACTTCCTGCATATAGATTTGCAGAAGATGAAGGGGACTTTTTAGCTCAATGGCAAGCAGCGTCTCTGCAATGTACTTTAACTTGGCTGAGAATTCTTATTAAACGAAATCGGAGAAGTCTTGGACTAATCCAATCTAAAATAGCAGAAGGTGAGGCAAGTTTATCAGATATGCACGCAACTCCCTCCTTTTTACAGGCCATGAAAGATATTAATGGTGCTGTTTCTAAAGCTGAGTGTGAAGTTATAACAAGGAAAAAGAAAAAATTGAACAGAGATATTGCTGATTTTAAGAGTAATATCATTTATTCATGGCAGCGTCAGCGTCAGCGCAAGAAGAGTACAAGTGGTACAGTCCGGGATAGATCATCAGAGGGAAGTACACGCAGTGGACGTGATTCTTCAGTTTCGTCATCAGATACAGCCGGTGGAAGCAAGAAAAGTGTATCCTTTGAATGCGTGGATTTGGCGGATGATAATGGCTCACTGACTGAAGGAGAAGAACAAGGCAGGTGGAACTTTCGGCAAGGGGCGAAACGTAAATCTCGCCAAAAAGGTCGCAACAAAAGGTACTGAGTCCTGTGTTAACATTCATGCTAACACACATGCTTTTTGTACTTCTAGTCGAGATGAGTGTGCAAATGAATATGTTGATTCTGTTGTTAATGTTCACGATAACGTTCATGTGCTTCACACTTTTTGCGGTCAGGAGCAAGTAAATGAAGGTGTCAAGTTTATTCAAGACCGTTATTTGGACAATGATGTGAATGATGAGAATAGTACTAATGTTGTAAATTTAAGCGACTTGGTCTTATCATCAGAAATGCTAATGGTGCTGAATTTGGGCAGTAACTTTGTGCCAACTAAAATTCCAGCATTTTGTGACATTTTATTGGACATTAAACGTTTCTGTAGGAAATTATATTTAAAAATATTTTTTGATAAAAGCTGTCTTAACAATGCTATTACTGTGGCAACTACAGAAGGTAATTTAAATGTTTCTGCAGATTTTAATAATGCTGAAAATATTTCTGTTTGTTCTATTGATTCAGATGATTGGGATGATTTCTCTGTTCTTTTTGACCCCTTATTGGATGTCTCTACTTATGATATTATGGCAGAAAATGTACCAGCTAGTGTGAATCAGAGGGGCAGTAGCTTAGAAGTTGGTAGTAATGAGGTAGGGGGTGTTGACATTCATTCTGAACGGTTTTATACAGGTTATGGTAAATTTACTTTACCTCTGTTACCTAGTCGTAGCACCTTTTGCCCACCAAAAAAAAATTCTGCAGTCTTGAGGACATTTGAGAATGTCTTATGTAAAAAAGCAGAAAGTGAATATGCTAGCTTTTTGAAGCAATTTTTTTCCTTCAATTTAAGCAAGCCTGAATGGAATGCTTTGAAGAATATGAAGGAAGCTTCAAAAAAGTATGCTTTTTGCGTTGCAGATAAAGGGGGCAAATGGGTAGTTATGAACAAATGTCATTATTTAAAAATGAGCTATGATTTATTATGTAATGATCAAGTTTATGTAGAGTTGCCTAGAAATCCCATTAATGATTATAATGCTTCTCTTTTAGACATTCTTGAGAGAGGTGAAAGGTTGGGTTTTCTGAGTAGTAAAGATGTCAAACATCTATATGTGGCTAATCCTAAGGACCCCACTTTTTATGCCATACCAAAAATACACAAAAATATTTCCGACCCTCCTGGCCGCCCTATTGTGTCTTGTTGTGGTGGTTATCTGGAGTTTGTAGGAATTTTTTTGGATAGTATATTAAAGGACCATTTGAAATATGTTGTTTCTCATATTATTAATACAAATCAATATTGCGAGATAATTAAAAATTTCGAATGGGAATCTAATTTTTACTGGGCTACGGTCGATGTAAAATCTTTATATACTAACATTAGCAACAAATTGGGTTTGGAGGCCATAATGAAAATTTTGGGTGAAGGTCCACGTACATCTTTTGTGATTTCTCTTTTAGAGTTTGCACTTAGTCACAACTATTTTGTATTTAACAAGAAAATATTTCTTCAAGTAGATGGCACTGCAATGGGAGCTAGCTTTGCTCCTACTTATGCAATTTTGTTTATGTCATTTTTTGAAATTCATTTTTTGTATACTTTGGGTTTTGTCAAAGAAATGTTGTCTCCTATTACAGATTTATTGATGATTTAATCTTTATTTGTAGAGGAGACGTTTCAGATTTTGATAAGTTTATGGTAGATCTTCACCAAAATAGGTTTGGTTTAGAATTTACACATGTTGTTAACAAACAGGAAATTCAATTTTTGGACATCTTGTTATATGTGGACAAACAGGGGATTGTCCAATTCAAACCATATAGGAAGGAAGTGGCCTCTAATAATTTTTTGCATGCATCGAGTGCACATCCTATGCATTTGATTGAGGCGCTTCCTTATGGTGAATTTAAACGAACTTATGAACACACTTCTGAACATAGTCTTTTGAATCTGGAATTTGACATTGTTTGTAAGAGATTGCTGGATAGGGGTTATTCTGAAATTTCAATTAGGAAAAATCGTGCAAGATTTGATCCTAATCCAAAGTATCATGTCACAAAGTTATCTTATACTAATCCCATTCATAAACAGATGGATACAAATGATAGATTATTTTTTGTTACTAAATATTCTTTATTTTCGGATATTTTATGTAACATTGTCAATTTCTTGTGGCCTATTGTTCATAATAATGAAGAGATTGGGCACCTTTTCCTGAACATGTTTCCTTTTCATATGGCAGATATGCAAATCTTAAGGAAATTTTAAAACCTAGACATTTGCTTAGTGATGTTTCTTTGTTAGATTCTGATATTCAATTTGGTATGTTTAAATGTGGCAAATGTAAGATATGTGTGAGGGTGAGAAATCTATCAGGCAGTACTATCAATGGGGTTAAATATCTTGCACAAAATAACTTCAATTGCAGTTCCTGTGGTGTAGTTTACATTATTGGTTGTGACTGTGCTGTGCCAAAATATTATATAGGTCAGACAAAGCGCCAATTAAAAAAAACATGTATTAGAACACATTGGCGATGTTCGCAATGCTAGGATAAATAGCCCTATATTTGAACATTTTCATACAGTACATAATGGGTGTATTGACTCATTATTTTTTTGTGCTTTGGCCAAACCCAATGCTTGTTTTGGAGGTAATTTTCAACAAAGTTTATTAAATCTAGAAAGTAGATTCATCTTGAAATATGGTACTTTGAAACCTCGAGGTCTGAATTTGGAAGTGAATTTAAATATTTAAGAGTATCTCTTTGATGAGCAATTCAATGTATTTCAGTTTTAAGTGTTTCTTATATTGCAAAAATTGTGTTTGTGTCTTTAATCTTTTGGAGCTGTTTAATTCTTTCTTAATTGTATTTAATTGCTTAATTGCTGATTGTTGGGTAGCACCAGTATATATAGTGCATCTGGTGGCTTGATGTTTATTCCTTAGAAGGCTGTTGGGCCGAGGTACCGGAATAAATCAGTTGTATCCTGCATCCTGCTCTTGTGGTTTGTTTTACTATTTGGTTGCTGCTGCTGTTGGTTGCTACTTTCTCCAGCTCGGGCAGATGAGGCCTCGGATTAAGATCTCATCTTAAGGATGACACATTCAGGAGTACAGCACTCCCCTTATGGTGCATTGTAGCATTAGCAATCTATCATCTTGGAGACGGAATAGAACCCAGACCTACTGCACCAAAGGCAAGTGAATTACGTATTGTGCTACTGACACTGCAATTAAGAGTACTGAATGTCTTGTTAGCCTAACAGCGGGGTCACTACTGTCAGGTTTTTGATATAGGCTATCTGCTGAATGTTCAGCAAAGTCTTAACTATGCTGGGTCCCCCTGGCTTTATTTTATATATCCCACATGATTATTTGATATGATGGCCTCCGAACTAACCATTAGCACTTTTGTAAATATTTTCAATTTGGTTTGTAAAAAAGAGAGGCCTATAATTGGATGTCAAAAGTAGATCCTTACGTGACTTAGAAAACATCATACATTTTATTGCATGCAAATATATTGGAATGCTCCCTATCCTAATAGCCTCTTGATAAAAGCATAGTAAAAGGAAGCTCAATATTTCTCTGTATGCTTTGTAAAAATCAGTATAAGGCAATCCAGGCCTGAGGCCTTACATAAAGGGAATTTGTTATTAGCACTTTCAATTTTCTGCTTAGCTATAGGATTCATTAAGACACCATCATGTTCATCTTGTAGGTTTTGGAGGGTAAGATTCCAGAATAATGATAATACCTAGGGGTGTCAAATGAGACTTCCATCATGGTGCATGCTGTGGTTTCTATTTCAGTAACAGGTAGGTAGGTGGTTTGCTGACATTACAGTGCAGGATAAGGGGGGTTGTTGCACTCATGAGTGTGTCATCTTCTGGATGAGATACTTAACTGAGGTCACATCTGCTTGAATTGGTATAGCTCAGTTGGATGTAAAAAATCCTACAGTACCTATTCAAAAGAATATGGGTAGTGCCTTGATGGCCAGACCAAATTCCCCCTGGTAGTATAAATACCATCTTGGGACTCCTCTGAAAAGACACCACTAACCTAATGGAACTAGCCCTGTCAACAATATCAATAAAACAAAGAAATTAAGGGAAGCTATATGTTAATCCTTATCTGCCATTTGACAGTCCACACTCAGAAACTGAACTCCCTACACTTAATTTTGAAGTATTCCCAGAGATGGCAAAGATATTACTATTAGGCAGGCCAACTTCTTCCTAATGATTTGATATAAGTAATTTAATGTCATCCTTTCTCTGTCTTGCTGCAGTAAAATATATTCAAACTTCCATTGATAACCATAGCATGATTGGAAAGTGTTTCTGACTGTACTGAGATGTTCACTACCACTTGCAAAATCATTTTCTTGACCAACCAGAATTCTAGTCTACCAGCAACCCCCTCCACATAATAGGTGTATTCTAAAATGTAGAGATTAAAACTCCTTTATACATAGATCCATTAGTTGCAATTCAACTATAAAACTCTTCAGCTCACTGGTGGATTTGGGAAGGTAGATGGTACCACTGGGACTCTATCAAGAGACAGGTCAGAGGCAACATTAAAATCTACCCTAATCATCAAGCCACTGCTGGGTTGGAAAAGGGAAATAATGCCTTGTTTAAACTCTGTCTGCACCTTAGAATTCCTCTCATTTGGACCACAATAGTTGGCTGAAATCAGATATACTTTTTCCCAGTATAAACCCAAACCTCAATTTATCTGCTATCCTCATCCATAAGTATTTTTTTCAATGTTCCACCTTAAAGCATGGAGGAATAATATAGCATCTTCAGGCTTGGATGTATAGGCACAAAAAATAACCTTGACCACTTCCATTTTTAAATGCTACCTCTGTCCTATTACTTTTAATTGTAGTTTCTTGTAAAAAATATCACTATTGCATTCTAACAATTCAAGCTATTACATATAGCACTGTTTTTATATCTGAAAGTTTTTTAGACAATCCCACACATCAACCACTAGCAACCCAGCATAAAGAAGATCAGATACAACTTTGAAATGTTTTTACTGCAATACTCAAAGTCTTGGCAACAAGCTTTAGGGACTCATTAGTATAGTTATGGAACATTATTATACAGTAATAGCAATTGTGGAATCTTGATACACATCAGCACTACAGATTCCAAATGACACAAAATATAAATGCCTCAGAGAGAGCTGTAGGAGATGGGAGTAAAATTATGGATCCATAACAATATTTCATTTTCACATATAGAATCAGTTATTAGACAGAATATACAATTGTTCAAGTTTTGATCCTTTGTCAAGTAAATCATTTAGAATTATTCTTTTATACCATACTCCATGTATGGATGCATTTAAACAAAGGGATTACCTCACCTACTAAAATAATAACTTACCAATGAAAGGCAGTTTACTAATGGGTTACTTCAGTTACCCTGGTATTTCTTGAGCAAATCATTCTACACAAAATATTTATTAAAGAGAATCTGGCAACTTCATATTACAATTAGGACTGACACAACTTTTCACTGAAGGTACCAAAGGGGCTAATATTCTTGCTCTGATTCTGACCGATAACTACTGTAGTATTGTCATGTTAATAATCAGTACACCTTGGACTCTCAGATCACAACTCACTGAATCTTCAGTTAAAATACAGACTCCTTGCATTAAGAGTTTGCAAAACTATAACTATGAAAGAACTGGTTGCTGAACTTTAATCTAATTAATGCACCTAACAGATTTCCATTCATGTTTATTAAATTACAAAATACATTTTTGATGCAGTACTTTGCATGTTATACTTCTTGATTGTTTTGAATCAACAGTCACTTAAAAGCATAGTTCACATAAAAACATAATTCCTCCCGGGTGGAATTTTGATATTTGTAAACGTATAAGAAAATGCAAAAGAATTCTAAGGTTTACAAGAAACACCCAACAATAGCAAACAATATATTACTTAATAATATCAGCAAATCTCTTAAGAGGCAAGATAATATTTAATAATATCAGTAAATCTCCTAAGAGGAAAATAGAATGGAGAAAATAAGTTTTGAAAACAAATTTGATGCAAATGTTAATAATATGAAAGCATTTTATAAGTATAGCAATAGTATCAACAACTCATCAGCCAGTAAACTCTATGAAATCTGAAGGCAGTATAATATATATAATCCTTTGATGAAAGCACACCTGTTCAAGCAACAATATGTAACATTGTTCACTGTTAGATCTAGTTTTGACTGATTATCAACTAATATACAACTATGAAAGAACTGGTTGTTGAACTTTAATCTAATTAATGCACCTAACAGATTTCCATATCTGACACGTCATCTTGCCCTATTATATCTCATGGATTATAGAAAGAGTGTTTAGTAAATGAAAAATATTTTAATAAAGAATTAAATTTTTATGGACCCTAATTTGATTCCTTCCCTACATGTACTAAAATTTAAAAATCGCTTACTACCAACATCACTCATAATATTTAACATTATAAATATGTACTGCTTCCAGCTTGCAGAAAACATTTACTATAACACTTGTATATAAAAAAGTTAATAAAAGTGATGCTAGCTACTGTGAACCAATTAGCCTCACTTCCATTCTGGGCAAATGCTTTGAAAGACACATTACTGAACTATTGGTGAACAATAACACAGATATCACCATTTGGACCTAGAACAACATGTTTTTTTTTTTCAAAGGGAAGATGTATGTTGAAAAGTTTATTAAGGTTTTTTTTTTATGGATCTATGTCTCGAATGTGGTGTCATTTTTTTACACATCACTAAGACCTTTCACTCCCTTCTTCACTGTGTAATGTACAAATTCCTTATCAAGGCTAAGGTCAATGTATTCCTGGTAAAATAAGTTATGTCATGGTTAACAGTTAGCTCTCAATGTATAACCATACAGGCCATAACCTCTGACTCACTTGTTATCCATCTTGGAGTAGCACAAGGCTCAGTTCTTGGACATATGATTTTGCTCCATTCCTAGGTCTAAGACATGTTGGACAAATAAGTATCTAAGACATGTTGGACAAATAAGTATGTAGATGATTATAAGACTGGGTCAATGCATAAAATGAAGCTGATATTGAACATTTAAATTCTTATATGAGGCAGATCCATGACTGGGGACACAACATAGGTATACATTTAACAAACAGATGGAGTGCAAGAATGGACAGTTCCAAAATATGAATCTATATCCTTTATTAACAACTGAGACATCACAAAAAAAGATTAGTGCTTTCATCCCATTTGGGAGACTTCATCAGAATGCCAACAACTACCTTCAAGCACATTTTATACCATAGATTCCCCTCATTAAAACTCATTACAGTTGATATTTATTACAATTAATTAAAAAACAAAACTGAATTTAAAGAGGCATACACATTAAACAGGGTATTTTTCATATGATTGTAAAGCCTTTCATTAAATTGGATTTATAGTTCTTATTATCCTAATTTATTTTAAGCTAATATTTAGTTGAATGTTTTTTAAAAAAAAACATTTTATGAGCCAGTTTTAACTTTTGTGGATTAACAATTCCTGAAATAGTTTTTGCTTTATATATATATATATATATATATATATATATATATATATATATATATATATATATATATATATATATAAAACAATCACACACACGTATTTCATTCTACAGTAAAAATGTTTTATAAATATAGGAAAAAAAAACACCATTTTATATGCATGCTTTTTAAATTTATATTTGGGTTTTAAGTTATCTTAATTTAATGAAAGGCTTTAGACATAGGAAATGCCCTATTTAATGTGTGTGTCTATTGAAATTCAATTCTTAGGTTTTAATTAATTGTAATTAATGCTAACTGTAATTAGTTTTAATGAGGGGACCCTGTGGTATAGAATCTACTTGAAGGTAGTTGCTGGCATTCTGATGAAGTCCCCTGAATGGAATAAAAGTGCTTAATCTTTGTTTTGTGATATCTCAGTTAATGAAGGATTGTTCTTCCACTCCATCTGTTTATTATTGGTTTTGGAGTGAAGTGGCCATTTTTTGGAGGCTAATAGATATAAAATAGAAATCAGATACATTCAATATTAATATTTATTTTTTTTTACGTGTGTTTGCTTGCGCAATGTAGTGCATTGCTTAACTAGGCGTAACAAGGCATACTTAAGCAGTAGACATCTGCTAGATAGCTACAAACAGAAACCAGATTAATTCAATTGTTGTAGGTCTTGTGCTTAGCAATGCGCAAACCCATACAGTGAAGTTGAACTAGGCTTACAGGCACATTCACAGTATATCTGAAGATATTTGAGTTCCCTTCGCTATTCCCGTGGTTAGATAGGTTGAGTTATGATCTACAGTGTAGTAGGTTCTGGCTAGTAATGCTTTTTAAATATAGTGACGTGAAACTGTGTCAGATGACTGAAACATTAATTGAGTTTAAATTAAATAATTGTTACATTTAGAAAAGCTGCTGGATGCTAAGCAGTGTATAAACATGGTCAATAGTCTTTTCCAGTTTGTGCATTGCTAAGCTTTGCTTAAACATGGTTTGTGAGAGTTTGCATGGTACATTTTTGAAAGTTACAGTAGGACGTGCAAGGGAGGGATGTAGCCTATTTGCAAGCCAATAGATGGGAATTTCACATCATTCCTTGGAACTTGACATTGACTGTGGGTATGGCTACTGTTCTTGGTGAGGGAATGTGGTTTAGGGCACAAAAGTGAGGTGTGCAATAGCCCAGGGTTTTTATTGGATGCTTTGTACAGCACCATGAACTCCAGCAGTTGTAGGGTGACTATCAGGGCTCACAATGAAAGTCTGAAGCCTGGAATAATTTGGTCAGGGAACTAACCAGTGCAACTGGTATCCCCTGCACTGCTGAGCAGTGTTGTCACCACTATGATGACCTGAAACGTAGGAAGAGGTGAACCTTGGACACCTAGGTCCAAAAGGCTAGGGATGAGCATATCCTACAGATATGTAAGTATGCTTCCCAGTAATTTATAAATATACAAGCTGAATCTGTGGGAAACTGGTATGCATAATGGTTTGCTTCTCTTACCACAGCTGCAGAAGAGAGGGCTTGCAATCTATAGACCCATGCAAGGTGTTTGGCCAG
Organism: Protopterus annectens; assembly: GCF_019279795.1. Taxonomy (NCBI): domain Eukaryota; kingdom Metazoa; phylum Chordata; order Ceratodontiformes; family Protopteridae; genus Protopterus; species Protopterus annectens. The sequence continues at coordinate 752,366,483 of NC_056732.1, read as the reverse complement.
GATGCGGCAAGCCCGTGGTATGTAAGAAAATCATTAAAGTAATAACTTGATGCATAACTTAATAATACGATAAAGTAAATACAGATTTTGCAGTCTTAACAGTCAGTTATGAAATACCTAAGACATCAGACATTTTTATTAATGTGTCAGTGCATATCTGAAATGGTAAAGCAAGTAAAAGCAAGTAAGCATGCAGTACTGTGTAGCATAGCTTCCAACCATCAGTTAACTCATTACATCTAAGTTACGGCTCCAGGTGCATCTGCAGTTAACTCCTACTGACGCCTCTACGTGTCAAATATTGTGTGTTCAAATTTGCATCAATAATTCTAAAACCACACTATGTACAATATTTTAAAAGATTTTATCTTAAAGCTTACATAATGGCAAACTCAACTGCATTGATATTTGACCTTTGTCTGGTCCAGGTAAATAGATATTAACTGCTTTTATGATATTAATTTATATAGATACAATTTTCACATTTTCCTAAATATCTCAACAACCAAGTAACACAGCCAGAACTCCTTAGCCTCATATGCCAACTCTCAGCTAGATGAATAAAATGCTGCTGACAGTATTTGTGTAACTTTAGTGGTTGCTGAGATATTGTAAGTTGTTTACAAAATATTACAAATATAATAGTTACTGTGTTTACTGTGACTTATAAAGCCAGTTTAAGACCTAGAACCTAAAGAATACTACCACTATGAAAAAAAGTTTGTGCTGAAGTGTTTACCATTTATACTTCTTTCATAAACCCTATGGTTTCAGAGATATGAACATTTGTTTGAAATGTGAGGAGATAATTTGATTCTGTGAAAAGGCTTAGGCTCCACCCATTGGAAGTTACAGTGCACATTTCCTGAGCTCCGTTGGAGTGGGTGAGTTTATGTTGTGGTCTACCCAGATTAAGAGCCACTGTTCTGATCTGCTCATTGTGTGAAATATGCTTTATATTGCACTCAGTAAATGAACAGAGTATATGGGTTAGTTAACAGAAGTCCTACACAGCTATCCATGGCCTAAATGCCAGAGTTGAAGTGACATTAATCAATACATTTTAAAATGTGATGGTGCTTTGATAAGTAATGTTTTCAAAAAAAAGTATTCATTATTCCTGTATTCACTGTATGTGTGTTCTAATCCAACACCAGTCAACTGGTACATGTGAACTACTAAATAATGCACCAACAAATGTCAGAAAGAAATGCAGAGCAATGCCCAGATTAAGGGTCAAGCTTGTGTTCTGCTCATTTTGCCTGAAATATGCTGTAGATAGCACTCAGTGAATGAACAGGGTATATGGGTAATTTAACAGAAGTCCTATACACCTATCCATGTGTGTAAATGCCAGATTTGAAGTGACCTTAACCAATAAAGTGTAAAAGGAGATGCTGCTTTGATAATTATTTTTTTTTTCAATAAAGAGTTCAGAATTCCTGTAGTCACTGCTCAAGGGTTCTAATCTGATAACCAGAAAGCTGATAAATGTGAAGTACTAAATAATGTGTCAACATATGTCATAAATAAATGCAGTGCAATACCTAGATCAAGGGTCAAGCTTGTGTTCTGCTCATTTTTGTCTGATATATGCTGTAGGTTGCAGTTAATAAATGAATAGGGTAAATATGTAAGGTAACGGTACACCTGCACAGCTATGCATGTGTGTAAATGCATGATTTGACACAACATGAATCAATAAAAGTTTTAAAGGAGATGGTGGTCTGATAATTTACTTTTTAAAATAAAACATTCAGTATTCCCGTAGTCACTGCTTGTGAGTTCTAATCCCACACCACCCAACTGAGAAATGTCCAGCTGTGTAGTGTAATTTGTGTACATGAACATACCTCTTAACTGTCATGATTTTTGCAGAATGTAATGAATATTGCCCCATATGTCTGGTCCTTGGATTTACAGATACATGGCATTACTTGAAATGCAATTTAATGGCAAATCTGTAATCAGAACCCTTGCTAATATTGTATGAGCACACTATGTAAAAATGTTCCCTGTCATTGTGCCTTTGTACCACTATTATGTATGATCTGGCTCATAATGTCCCATGGTAAGAGGTTGAGGGCTATGTATGTGGCACATCATATATACAATATAAGCAGTCAGTGTTCTCATAAGTGAAATTTAACAAATCTAGAAGTATGTAGTTCTACTTTGTGTAGTTATATTATCTGTGAAGTTACTAATGTTCTTGCTTGTCCTCACCCCATCCCCTTCTTTTCTTTTATTTATTAATTATATTTATTATCATTTGATATTATATTATTTGCAATTGCTTCTTATGTTGGCCTTATGTATAATTTAATATTGTTTTGTTCTTCAAAACTTTCATTTACACTGTTTATGGTTGAGCTCCTCATTATATTGTTTTCAATTTGTTTCCATTGTTCATTATTGTGTTCTTTTATGTTATTAATTACATTTGTTTTGGTTAAGTTTATTTTTCTTATGTTTCTATTTCATTTATCACAGTGTGACAAGGTAGGCTGGTTCCCGGTGATCCAACTACCTTGGATCCCCCGGCTGAGGCATCGCGGCCCAGCACATCTTGGCTGCAGCCTGGTGGTGCCCCCTCTGCTGCTCCTGCACTACCTGCTTCATGGGTTAGTTTTGCCCCAAAGGCTGGGGGTGGTCTCCCTTCTGACAGTGGAGGTGAAGGGGGAGCTTTCATCATCCAAGATCAACTGCCAGGCATGGTGTGTAGGCTTGTGTGCCAAAGTATTGGTGCCCACCTACACTGGATGGAGAACGTACTGTCCATCCTGGTAGGGCACTCACCCCAGGTACCGGCATTGACCACTGATTCCACAGCAGCAGTGAAGGTGCAGTGGTCACAGTTCCATGGGTGAGGACTGGAGCTACACTGCTATCTTGCCTAATGCCCATGGTATTGGGATTCCACAACACCTCCCAAACCAAGGTGTTCACCCCCTATTATGTCACACACTAACCCTGTTTGCTGTCTTGTCTATCTTGTCTGTCTGCAAAAGCTTTCTCACCTTCTAAAGTTATCTTCCCCACACATACCCATGTTCCGTAGCCAGCATTGCATGCTCTCCACCTGTCCCCAAAAAAATATATATATATTTGTCCCATATTTAGTTCTCCATTTCATACATGCATTCACTGGGCACACTTAATTTAGTCCAATTGGCTTGACAATGAACTTATTTTGTAATCACCCTTCTGTCTCTGGGGGGGTGACAGTCCAAGCACAGTCATTGCCGTTGAAGAAATGGATAGCTATGTTTTTCTTTCCTACACCTGTCCTGCACATACCTACCTGCCTTTCACTATGTTTTCCCCTGTTTGCACCCCATTTCACCACTATCTTATGTCCTCCATGTTTCATTTCCTTAAAGAAATTTTGTGTGATGCTGTGTGTAATCTATCCTAAACCACGCTATATTGATATATGTATTTGAAAACATAATAATCAGGTCCAAAGAAATGCACCTGCACCATATTTCAAACCCAGTGCCATTGCACCTGAAGAGCAATGCCTCAACCCACCAAGCCACAAAGCCACTTGATTAGCACAGCTGTTTTAAACAAAACATAGTAGTAGTCATTTTCTTAGCATTAAGTGTTTTTAAGCAATGCTGCACTTTGCACAAAGCTGCTAAAAGATTAATGGAAAATAAGGAGTTTAACTGGGACTCTGGTAGAGTAATACATAGTTATAAAGCCATACATATTATAATACATGTAAGTGAGGTATGTAACAGCAGGTATGTGTTCAATTATATCTACATGTAAAAATACACCTGCTAAAGGATTAATGGAAAAATAGAAGTTTACCCGGGACTCTGGTAGAGAAATACATCACTACAAAGCCATACACATAATAATAGATGTAAGTGACATATGTAACAGCAGGTAAGTGTGCAATTACATCTGCAACATGTAAAAATACACCTGCTGTAATAGTGACTCAGTAGCTCAATCTATTAATTGCTTTGAAAACAATTTATGATCCTGGGTTTAAATACAGCTGTGTTTAGCATTTTAAATACATGTATGTCTACATCACCACTGTAAATTCTGATATGTATGACTGTCTCATCAGCTATTTATCCACCCAAAGCAGAACAGATTGAATGTCTGCTTCTAAATAATGGAAGTCAAAGGCCTACACATAGGACCGCATTTAAACTATTCCTATTACTACATTAGAAAGTGCATAGAATGTCAGGTCATGCATTACTATGAATTCCCAGAGGATTTGGAAGTATGTAAGTCAAATGAGGCCCAGTCATAGCATACTGCAGCCCAAAATAATTTGCTAGTGATATTACAGACAACTACAGCCACACAAATACTATACATATATGGAGATTGTGCTAGAGGCAATGGTTGCCAAAGCAGATGTCCCAGATGACTATCATGACATGACACATGACTTGGCAGTTATCCAACTGGTTGATATAATGGTTATTGTGCACCTTATTTGTTCTAGGACACACCAAACATGCTGCCTTTCACTCTGTTAATGATACGTTTGGCTAACATAAGTAAGCCTACACATACCCAGTCCCCCGTGGCCACAGATATTGGGCAGTTAGAGGGTGGGGACATTGAACAGTGAAGTGTGGCTACTGTGGCTGCAATGACTGTTGACACTGGCCATATCCAAACAGTTGTCTAGGTTCCACACAGGTGGATTGATAGGGGTGCTCGTAGAAGGCCTGCTGTCCCTCCACCACCTGTTGCAGGTTCCTCATCATGTGTCACTTGGCGTATGTTTTGGGCTGTCATGGAGGCACAATCACATTCAAAAAGGAACTCCCGATGAATGCTCAAGGTTATGGATGCAGCACAGTCTGACATCTGTTACTGCCTCCACCATGTTTCTGATACCTTAGAATGGTTGACTGATGCAGTGGAAAGTCATTGGTCTGAGACACATTGCACACTATCTGCCTTGGAACGCACATTGTCTGTGATGAATCATCTAGTTGGAGTTGAGCATATGCCGTGTGGACATAGGTCAGCAACTACATCTGCTGAGAGTCAATGTGGCCATGCACAATCACGCAACTGTAGTGGCAGTACATCCAGCACTCCAGAGAGGAGTGCACTGTCCACAGCCAGATGTGGCAGGCCATGAGCTCATGGTCCTGGGCAATCCCATGGAGGACACATTCCCAGCAGACAGCATTCACCCTCAAGTAGTAGCATAGTATCTGACCTTGGGTATGGAGGTGCTAGTGCAACTCCAGGCAGAGCCAGTTCACACATTGGGGGTGGATACAGTGAACTGTCAACTCTACGAAGTGGGAATGATCAAGATGGTTGCAGACTAGTTTAGTCCCTACTCCTTGAGCTCCTCACAGCTATTTAACTTTTGGTTTTTTACAACTTTATACCAATCTTTTTCCTCAGTTTTTTTTTACTAAAAGATTTTATAAATCTTTTACTACGAATTTGGATTATTTTTTACTCTGGACTTCTTATCCTGGGATTTATTTTACCTCAGAACAATTTTGTTCTCTCTGCTGCTGGGACACCTGCTGCTCCAGTCTATTCCTGGTTCCTGAAATCCTGTCAATTGCAGTTCATCTCTGGGCATGGCTACAAAATCCGACTCCATGGAGACTCAGCCTACAAAGGCCAAATTTTCTTCAATGCTCTCTCCTGAAAAAGATTCCAGTTCAAAAAGACTAAGGACATCTAAACAACCTACTGAAACTTCCAAAGTAAGTAATAGACTTAAATTATTCAAATTTCCTTTTAGACGAACTAAAAGTAGCATTAAAGCCTATCCAAAGTGCTATCCAAAACTTTTCAGAACAATTTGCTGACTTTAGTAAAACTTTAAAGCAAATAAATGATAGAATGGATATGATTGAAAACAGAAATTCAGCTTTAGAGTTAAAAACAGATTCATTGGAAAGTGACCTTAAGTCTAAAGACAAGATTATTTCTGATATACAAGCTAAACTGTTGGATTTGGAGGCCAGGAGTCGAAGAAATAACATCATTATTCGTGGTTTGCCTGAATCTTATGACAATAAAAACTTGCTATCTGTGACTAAGAATATCTTTGAAACATTGTTAAACTGTGAAACATCTTCAAAGTCTATAATTGTAGAGAGAGCACATACAGCATTACGTGCAAAGCAAGATTCTTCCACACCAAGGATTATTTATACTAAGTTATTAAACTTTCAGGATACTTTCCAGATCCTGGAAACAGCTAAAACTAAAAACAGTTCATATGGAAGTCTCACAAACTATCTTTTCCCAAGATCTTCCTTCTCAAATTAAACTAAATAGACAAAAACTTGCCCCCTATTGTGCTGACTTGATAAAAAGAGGGATAAGATTTCCTATGTCCTATCCAAATACTTTGTCTTTTACAGTTAATGACAAAAGGTTTGTGTGCTCAGACCCCAAAGATGCTAAAGACATTTTTCTTAAAACATTTAAAAAGCATCCTGACACTGTATCATAATATGTTACTGTCAATGGAATACAAAAGTGTTATTTTTCAGACAATATTTATAATATAGGATGTACATGTCTGTTATGACCTAATCCTATTTCACTTCAATAACTTGTTTTGAATTTATTTTGTTTTAATTCTGATAAGTTTTAAATAATATTGTGCTATGACAGGCTTTCCAGATTTATAGATTTACTATAAGTGCTACAAACAGTCAAATAGTTATGTTTCTTTCATTTCCTTGCTTTGTGTGAAGGCAGTATACTAGTTTTTTAAAAGCTTTTAAATTACAGTCCCCTGTGTCAGTTATAAGATTTATGGAGGGAGAAACCGCGCCTCTCGAGACTCTTGAAGGAAAAATCTTCTGCTCATAGCTTCAGCTGCTGTTCTACATGATCGCACCCACTACAGACTCTCTGAGATGGATGGTGATGTCATCATTTGTTGCGAAGCACGACAACCGCATACACAATTGCGCTTGTTTTCAGCATGTATTCAGCATCAGGAATGTTTTATTAGGATTTTCTATCATTTACAGTGTTCCTCTTCACAAGCGAAGGATGTTTTTAAGTTTAAATATGTCTTTCTCACACGTTACATTCAGCGATCCTATACATGTCTCTCTCGCTCCAAAGCGAGCAGTTACCTTCATGCATTAGGATGGAAATTGTTCTTGAAACAAATGAACAGGTTAGTTTCATTTATTACAATTCCAGAAAATGGGTAAAGAAGAGAACATATATTTTCCTACAAAATGTTATTTTTTATGTTATCTTGAAAGATGCCAAAATGTTTAAATAGACAAGTATTACACTGTACACCTGTTCATTTGAGAAATGCATGCATTTTTTTTTCAGATGCTTGATTAGGGGACTGCAGTTGGTGGTTTTGTTATAGAAAGCCTTTACACAAATGTAATGCTTGGAATGGATATCTTTAAATGTTATTAGCTAAACTTACCTGTCTATATTTAAACTCCTTGATTTTTTGAGTTTAGCCTACTTGTTTTTGTTCTATTTAGATGTTATAATGAGTATATTTATGAACACTGTGTTTTTACATCCTGTTTGCTGTATTGCTTTTATATTTTAGAAGGACAGTTTAACTATATAATTTAACAGAGCCATTAGTATAAGTATTCTAAAATTTATTTAAATTCATATGAAAGTACATTAATATTCATTTAATCTAGTGTACATACTGTAGTTTAAGGTACTATCCAATAGTTCTTATTTGTATTTATCTTTGAACATTAGATGGCGGAAAACCTATTTCAATTTATAATATATCATTGTGAGCAGATGCTATATTACTGCTATTTAGACAGTTAGCTTACATCTATATTGAATTGTTTTTTAGAGTATGGTCACTTGGAGGACAGTTTATGCTTTATTTGAACTATAGTTAAATGCTCATTCTATAGTTATTTGAGTTTTTTATCACACTTATTGTCTATTTGACTACTGGGAAAAAGTTACTAAGCATTAAAGAGTGTTTATTGGATAGTGCATAATTTTATCTGTTTAGCAATGTTTATGGCTTTTTATATATATGTATATCTAAAACATCACCTTATATATGATACAACTATCCCTAGATTTCTCACTGTTTTGTTTACATATATGATAGTGTTATTAGATGGGTTTCTTTATATTTATTTACATTACCTAACATATGTTCTGTTTTAATTGTAATACTTGTTATGCCGTATTGTTTTAGTTAATCAAAATTTATTCTATTTTTTTCTTCTTTGAAATACTTGAGGAAATGCATTTAATCACTATAATTTTACTTAATAATAGGAGCTTTTAGCTTAGTATTTCAAGTAGGGATTGAGTATGTTGGACATCTTGAATTTAGTTAGTCTTGTATATAGTTTTAGTAGTATTACTCTGGTTTTAATTTGTGTTAGGCTTCCTTTGAGCAATTTTTACATTAATCCGATGTTATTATTATTTATAATTACAACTTCTATCTTATTCACTTCTGATCTTCCTTTATCACAGGGTGATTGGTGGGTAGGCACTAGGGTTAGGATAAAGGATATTAATATACATTTTATTTCTCTTGAAAATTTTTTTTTCTTTATTTTTCAGCAAATGATATTTGTTGACCCGATTGCATATTCAAATGCTGCTTTTTCTTTTTTTTTTCTTTTTAAAAGTATTATTGGATTTTTACTTTGAGTTCACCTTTATAGCATCAATAATGATTGTATGCCTTGAATATGCCAGTTGATATAATATTGGATTCTTGGAATGTTAGAGGTATTCAAGGCAAAGCCAAAAAGTCATTATTATTTCATTTGATTTTTAAGTCACAGGCAAATATTTGTTTTATTCAAGAGACCCATATTCCGCGTCTTGATTGGAATAAAGAGAGAAATAAAAAAATGGATCAAAAAGATAGTAGCTTCAGGTGACTCATCTAATTCCAGAGGAGTAGCTATAATCATTAAACAAAAATTCATGGGGAACATTATTGATGAGAAATTTGATAATGAGGGGAGATGGTGCTTATTTACCACTTCTATTGTTGGTCTGGACAAACCTCTTTTAGTCTTAAACTTATATGGCCCATGTAATTCACAACATTTGTTCGTTTTAAAAATTTATAATATTCTCACATCCTATAAAGACCATCATATTATAGTGGGTGGTGACTGGAACGCAGTAATAAATCCAGTAATTGATCGATCCCATTCCACTGTTACTTATAATTATCAATCTACTATGGCCCTTAATGATTTGATGACGGAATATCATTTAATTGATCCACTTCACAATGTTAAAGTCTCAAATAAGAATGATATCTATACTTATTACTCCAAGTGTTACCATTCGTGGTCCAGATTGGATTTCTTTCTAATTTCTGATTATATCTCAAAATATATTTTGGATTTTAACATTGAACCTAGATTCTTTTCGGACCATTCAAGAATCTCACTAAAATTAAACATAAACTCTAATATTAAAAATAAAATTGACTTTAATAAGTGGTCTTTAAATAATAATTTACTGCTAAATGAAGATATTTGCAAACAATGTTCAGAAATATTACAGGAAATGGAAAATAACCTGGGGTCATCAGACATTCCTTATGACATACAATGGGCTGCATGTAAAGTGAGATTAAGAGGATTATTTATTAGTAAAGCAGCTTTTTCAAAAAGCAATACTTTAAGAAAGAGGAGTTCTTAAAATCTAGAATTTTTCCTTGGAAAATCATCTTAGACTGAATCATGACCCTACTATAGAAAAACAAATTCTCGACTGTCAGAAAGATTTAATTTTGCTTCACCAAAATAATCTCTCTTTAGCTGAACAAAAATTACTTGCCTCATATTCAGAATGGGCCCAGGTTCCTTCTAAATTATTAGCGAGAATTATTAAAGTTAATTTTGAAAGACCAAAATCTCATCTTTATCTTATAAAAATAAATTATATAACACGGATGAAGAGATAATTCAGCTATTCACTCTCTCTATACTGATTTATATTCAGGTTCTTCTAATTCAGTTAATGATAATCACTTAAAAATCTTTTTAAATTCTCTACATTTCCCTAAATTAAATGATAGTCAACAAAAATTACTTTCTGCTCCTATATTGTTACAAGAAATCTCGGATTCAATTGATAATCTTAAATTGGGAAAATCTCCTGGTCCAGATGGTTTTACTCCAGAATTTTTCAAAACTTTCAAATTGGTAATTCTTCCCTTTCTTCTCAAAGTATATAATCATATAAGAGTTAACGATATCTCAGATATTCATTGGAATACATCTAAAACCATCCTAATTCTAAAAAATAATAAACAAAAATCTGACCCAATAAATTATAGACCCATTTCTTTAATAAACGTAGATATTAAGATTTTATCATCTATTTTGGCTAACAGATTGAAACGGATTTTACCCTCAATTATTTCCCTAGATCAATCAGGTTTTATGTCCCACAGACATGCTTGGGATAATACTCTGTCCTTAGAGTCTATCATTCATCTCATTAAAAAAAAATTCAAACCCTATATATGCTCTGATCATTGATGCATCAAATGCCTTTGACAGAGTCTGTTGGAACTTTCTCTTTCAAACTATGTCATTTTTCAATATTCCTTTATTCTTTATAAATTTTTTAAAAGTTTTATACAAAGATATGTTTACTAGACTTTACATTAATGGTCAATTTTCTTCTCCTATAAAGATTACCAGAGGAACAAGACAGGGTTGTCCATTGTCTCCCTTTCTTTTTAACATTTATTTAGAACCTTTGTTGTTGTATATTATTCAAAATACTTTTCATAATGTCCCCAGAATTCTTAATACCAAAATGCATTTTTCAGCTTTCGCTGATGATCTAGTTATTTACTTCCAAACTCCATTATCTGATTATAGAAAAATAACAAACTCCATTGATTACTTCTCTTCAGTTTCGAATTATCTTTTAAATTCTTCTAAAACTCATATCTTTCCCTTAAATCACTTAGCACATAAATCATTTTTGTTTTCAGATCATCATTTTCAGTTTACTTATAGTATAAAATATTTAGGTATCAATTTAGAACACAATAATAAATCTTCTTTTCAAAATAACATCAATAAAGTATGGAACTCAATATTATCTGATATGGACAGATGGAAACATCTAAACCTTTCACTTTTATCAAAGGCGGCCATAATTAAAATGAACATTCTGCCTAAATTCCTTTACCAGTTCACATCATCTGATCAGATAAATCCAAAATCTTTTTTTGAGTCTGTAAATAAAGCTTTGGCAACATTTTTATGGTTTCCTAAATCTGTTAGAATTTCCTATTCCAGATTGTCAATTTTGAAGGACAAGGGTGGTTTAGGCCTTCCTAATCTATATCTCTATTATTTTATTGTCTCATCTAATAAACTTCTCACCATATCTAATTTCAAGAATATTTCTTATACAAATCATTCTTTATGGATAAAATTATGGTACAATTACATCATTTCAAAAAATATAAATCCAGAAGCTATTCCTTTTATCTCTTTGGATAGTTTATTTATTAAAAATATGTCTACTGTAATTAAACAAAAGATTAGAGCCTTCCAAACCTTACTCAAACTATGTAATCTAGAAAAGATTTCTCACCTTATTCAACCAATTCATCTAAACCCAAATATAATGATAGACAACAAACCCTTTAACTTAACAAAATATCCTTTAATAAAAAATTTAAAAGTTAGAGATGTTTTGAAATATCTTGACTTATCTTTACCCGATTGGCGTAAAATTTTGAAAGTAAATTGGAACTATTCACCAATCCTTAGTCAACTAAGAGTAATAATTAAAAACAAGTTTTTATGTTTAGACCACATAGAACTACAAATGAAAAACCTCGACACGATTATCAAAATACTTTCCTCATCAGATAAAATGCTCTCAAACTCTTATAAGTTAATCAATAGCTTAATAATGGACCATAATTATCTTTTATCAAATGTTTGGTTAAGTTATAACTCCCAATTGTCAGAGTCTCAGAAACTTTTGACCATTAGATATACAAAGGAATTTATCCCTTTTAAAAAATTATCATATACACAATTAATGATTAATAATGATGCCTACTATACCCCATACAAATTAAATAAATTTAACCCAAGTAAATCCCCATCATGTTCATGTTGTTCTCACCCCCAAGCAGACCTTCTACATATCTTATGGTATTGTCATTTTTCTCACAGATTATGGACCTCTTTGAAAGTCAGATTGCAGAAAATGGGGTACCAAAAGTCTACATTGTCCTGGGAACTTGCTATTCTTCATATTCCATTAATTCATCTTTCAAAATTAGATATTCATGTTATCATTTTTATTTGCTCATTACTAAAACTTTACATAATACAAAATTGGCTGGATCAAACCAAACTAAATTGGGTTACTTTCCAGAAAATGGCTTTTTCATATATTGATGCTCAAAGGCACTTAGTTAGAAGTCCAAAAAAAGCATTAAAAAAGTTAGTGTTAGAAAAAGTCTTAAATATAATAAATAGTTAATGTTTTTTTTTTTTCAGGTTGCCTAACTTGTATATAGTGTACATATTGCGTATTGCTTTATTACTTAATAATATGTTAAATCTCCTGAAGGATTGTTTTCTCATCTATGAGTCGAAATATGTTTATTTATACCTACTGTTCATGTATAAAACTTCTAACTGTCTTGTTATTTATATATTTAATAAAAAATTTTTTGAGAAAAAAAAACTCTACGAAGCACGTCTCACAGCTGTCCAACATGTAGACATGTAGGGCTAGCAACGAGCTTGGCTTTGTTCATGCAGACACACCACTGTTAGATTTATTTCACCTACAGACAAACACGCCACATTTCCATGGTTCATCTTGACTGCTTCCCTTCCTGTCTCACATACACGCTTGCCAACCTATTGGGTCAGCCTAGGCCTCCTGCACCCCCACACAATACCTGTGCAAGTGATGATACCTGTGCTACATTCCTATCATCTAGCTCAAGGATGCAGGGGAAAGGAAGCTATGTGTCTGATGCCCAGGGAGACTATCTACATTAATATGAATTTGCTTTGTACATAGTTGCTTTTGACATGCTACTTTTACTGGTCATTTACAGATGTTGTAAGTTTTCATTTATGAGTATACCATCATAATGTGTGCACATTACAATGGATGCTGTTGTAATAGCTGTGTAGTCACACAATGATAGGTGTCTCATGGAAATGTTTGCATTTCAGTTTCAGGATTGTGTAAGACACACCTATGGGTGATTATCTAAAATCAATCCATCGACAGACTACAAGACTAAATGTCAGCAGAGAAGAAAAATATCATCAGAAAGGTAAAGCAGTATAGGTTCACAGGTTCATAGGTTCATATGTGTTTAATAGGCTAACAAACACAAAGACTTCTTTAAATCTAGCTATGCATCCCTAAACCTTGTTAATGTCTGATACCCTTGAGAAGTATAACCAGGGTTTTGGGAGCTGAAACATTCACAAGCCAGGGCATGGGGGAGGAACCATCCACAGTTTCCTTGTATTCATTAAGACATTGGTCACAAACCACATATTATTGTCTTGTTCATCATCCAATTGTGTAACTTTCACTTGATTTGTGTTAGGGCAGAACTCTGCTTCACATTGATGGGGTGCCTGTTCCATATAAGGTGTAGCCTCTGGGTTACACATCTGTCCTATTTATACCACAGGCAAGATGTATGCCTGTAGAACAGGTAATTCTGGTGCTAGTTGTTTTGTGGGTATGCAGGAGATCCACAGTGGGGTCTGACACCACCCTGTATGGCAGGCATATACCTCCCCTGCAAAGTATGCAGGAGACATAATACACGGATAGGCCTTGATAAGGTCTGCATTGCACATGTTACATACACTGTGTTGTGGTTTTGGGAGGAACATCTGTGAATGTTACAGTTGTCAGATAGGCATGGTTAGTTACATACCAAAGATGGCATTGTACTCGATGATAGATCTGATGAATGCCAAATACACTGGAACAATGGCTTCCTTGGCTTTACATACCATACCTTTGTTTATAGGTTGCACAACATAGAATAATTTCCCCAATACTACAGACATGCGACAGTCAAAGGGTAGATCACTATCTATGTGTCCATATGTCCCTGACTACCAGGTCAGCTGTTGGAAGTGTGCTATAAGTATGATACTTACGAGTAGTGGATGACTTCACAAAGGAGAGTATTGTGCATTTCTTGGCCTTTACTGTTAGCCCGTGGCTCTGACAACAGCTGAATGTCTGTGTTAGCCCCTCCTGGATAACATTTGTATCAGTGTGGGATGCAATGACAGCTCTTAATTTGCAGTCATCTGCAAATTTAGTCAGCCAGAGACCACTGACAGTGGTTGTGACTGCGGAGAAGTAAATGCTTTAAAGGACCAATCTGAGGAAGGATTTGTAAGGGAGTCCACTGCTGACTGTCCTCATTGTAGAGGTGGACATCTTAATGCTAACTTCCTAGATCCTATCTGTCAGCCACTTGGCTATCCACTGACAGACATACTAGTCTGTACCTAACCTGTAGAGTTTGTCAAAAATGCCTGATAGGGTTATCGTATCAAATGCCTTGTCAGAACATGGTAGGTGGAGTGAATCATTTTCCCTTATCCATTGCTTTAACTACCTTCTCAAATAGGCCCATCAAGTAGAGTAGGCATGATCTGCCCTTGACAAAACCAAACTGAGTTTGGTCCAGTGTCTGTAGGTGCACTACATCTCTAGTGATCATTTTTAGGATAAGTTTGTTAATGGCTATTCTAGACTTTTGTCTGGCAAATGGCTTGAGAGTAGCCAACACATGGTTCAGGAAGAAAGGCAGTCACAAGATCACATACAAGAGTAGCCAACATGCAACTCAAGTAGACTTCCTCCTAGTAAGAAAAAGGCACTGGGGTAGAATCCATGATTGCAAAGTCATCCCCAGTGAAGCAGTCGGCCCACAGCATAAACCAATAGTTGCCACAATCAGCTGCAAGCAGTGGTCACAGAAGGCTCTAAGGTCAACAGAGACAAGGTGGAAGACCTGGAAGTTGACTGGAGAGAAAGTACAACAGTTCAAGGAATTAGTGAGGGCTCTAGCACCCCAAGAAGAGGAGGAAGTAGGTGGAGCTGAAGAAGAATGGCAGCGCCTAAAATCAGCATGTGTTAGGACTACAGAAAAGATATGTGGCCGAGCCAGGTATGGAAATAAGGTACATAAAGAAAGCTGGTGGTGGAATGCAGAAGTCCAGGAAGTCATCAAAAGAAAGAAGGAGTGCAGGAAGAAGTGGGAGATGGAAAAGAGTGAACAGGCTAGGAAGGACTACTGGTTGGCTAACAAAGGAAGAAGTTGCAATAGCAAAGAATAAGGCATCAGAGGCACTGTACTAAATTCTGAAAAGTGACTCAGTAAGGGGCACAAAGAAACTATATCAGGTTGCAAGGCAAAGTCAGAAAGATAAAGAAGGTAGACAGACACCCTTCATAAGGGATGCCAGCAACAACCTGCTCACCAGTCCAGAGGACATCAAGGCAGATGGAAGGAGTATTTCCAGCAGCTTCTGAATGTAGAAAACCCCACAGAAGCTGTACTGCCCCAAAAACACCCTACAATGAGAAAAGAAGAGAAGCCCACCCTAGAAGACATAAGAACAGCACTAAGGAAGATGAAGGCAGGGAAAGCAACAAGCTCAGATGAGGTCACAGCAGATATGGTAAAGATGTTGGGTGAGATAGTGTAGAAATGGCTTTTGAGGGTACTAATAGCAGTGTGGAGAGAAAGGCATATATCGGATGACTAGAAGATAAGCATAATCATGCCAGTGTACAAGAACAAAGGGGATATCCACAACTGTGGGCAGTACAGAGGGATCAAACTCCAATCACATTGCATGAAAGTTCTGGAGAGGGTGATTGATAAATGGATATGCAGAGCAGTAGAATTTATGATGGGAGATGAGCATCTTGGATTCAGATCAGGATGCAGCACAATTGACCCAATGTTTGCATTGAGACAGATACTTGAGAAGAAGCTAGAGATGAGGAGAGAGTAATACCACTGATCTTTGCAATCATAGTGTAAGCAATGGCTTCATCCCAGCTGACTAGAAAACAGCGACCGTAATTCTCTTGCACAGAGGTGATGCATCTACTGACCCTGAGAAATATAGGCCTTTTAGCCAGACTAGCCATATCTGCAAGGCTATGGGGCAAATCCCTTACCCATTTCTTAGACTAGACTTACTCTCAGAAGATGTCTATGCAGTCATTGACACATGACTTAAACCCATGGATCTGGTACCAGTTGTTTGCCTCTGTCTGCCCTTCTTGAAGAACATTTGTGTCAGTGGGTGATGCAATGGCAGCTCATAATTTTGCAATCATCTGCAATGTTAGACAGAGAGAAGCCATTGACATTCACCTTGACTTAAAAGAAGTAAATGCCAAAAAGGAGCAGTCCCAAAACCAATCCCTGAGGGACTTCACTTGTGACTGGCCTCTTGGTAGAGGTGGACTCCCCATTTCTAACTTCCCAGATCCTGTATGTGAGCCAGCTGGCTATCCACCAGGTTGCATAAAGGTTTGTACCTAACCTCTTAAGTTTGTCAACAATCCTGGTTTGAGGAATTGTGTCAAAGGCCTTGGCCAGGTAATGTTAGGCAATGTGAACCATTTTGCCCTCATCCATTGCTTTGTTGTCCTTCTCAAGGAAGTCTAAGGTTGAGTATGC
The DNA here is from genome assembly GCF_019279795.1 of Protopterus annectens. NCBI lineage: Eukaryota > Metazoa > Chordata > Ceratodontiformes > Protopteridae > Protopterus > Protopterus annectens. Next base: position 752,349,769 of record NC_056732.1, on the reverse strand, counting down.
ATGACCTGCCCTTGATGAAACCAAACTGGATTGGGTCCTTTGTCTGGAGGTTTCCTATGTCATTATTAATCATTTTTAGGATCATTATTTGCATAGCTTTGCATATGAGACTAGTGAGACTTATGGGTCTGTAGTTTCCAAGGTCTGCAAATGGCCCACCTTTGTGCAGAGAAATGTATGTTGCTGTTCATTATACATGATACACAAAGCCTATTTGGAGGCAACAGTTAAATAGGAATTCCAAAGGGCCTGATACATCATGTTTCATGCTATTTAGAAGGCATCTTGGGATATAGTCTAGGCCCAATTGATGCAGTGTTCTTGGCTTTGAGAGAGCATTAAGGATATGTTCCCTAGTTATAGTAGGGGGAGTTATATTTGATGATATTTCCTGAGGAAAGGTTGAGCAGGAGACAGAGGAAAAGTTGGAGATGAATTTATCAGCCAGAACCTTTGCTATATCTTCTGGCTCACTACAGGTGGATCCATTTAGAATGGGCTCTGCACACAACTGTGTATTGTCTTTGAGGTTGCAGACATAGCTAAAGAATGCCTTGTGGGTATCCTTGGTCTGGAAGACCAAATTTACCTCAAATTTGGCTTTGGTATACTTTATTTGTCCTCTGCGTTGTTTGTTTAGTTTGAAGAGAGTGATGTTATCCTGCTCAGTACTGCACCTCTTAATTTTTGACTTGATTTTCTTCCTTCTGTTATCTAGCCTATTGATTGTGTGATTCCACCAGGTTGGCTTGTTTTTTTAACTTAATTTTGTACTTCTTCCTAGTGGGTACAGCTACATCTATACAGCTATTAACATGATTGTATAGGATTTCTGTGAACATTTCTGCATAGGTAACAGGGTTCTCAGCATTTATGGTGTCTTAAAATGTTGCCATGTTATCACTTAACAGTAGGAAGTTAAGCTAAGACTAGTTCCTGAATATTCCAGCATTAGCTGGGGTTCCAGATTTTTTTTTTACTTCAAATAGATGATTTTGTGGTCTGAACTTATCAGAGAAGATTACACTAGGGGGTGTACAGTATTCTCACATATTAGTAAGGACCAGATCCAGTATGGTTGCACCCCTTGTTGGTGTTTTGACTATCTAGTCCAGGGAGTTTGTGTTTACAAAATCCAGGAATCACTGTGCCTGTACGTTTGGTGTTGTATATCATTCGCAGCTAATGGTAGAGTAATCAAAGTTGCCCATTAATATGGTATTGGGTTGGATGGTGAGTGTTTCCAATAAGTTTAAATACATGGTATGGGCTTTCTTAGTCATACAAAGGGACCTAAAGCTTGCAGGAAGTGGTATTGGATTTTGACTATGGTGATTTGAATGTAGAGAAGCTGAAGTGCATTGCCCTGTTTGACCAAACTTGAGGTATATTTATTTTTGATGTACATTGAGACATGTCCACCTTTAGTCCCTGTCTGTGTAGTAATGGTCTAAATATGTGGAAGGCATTATAAACTTGACTGTCAGTGTGTTCGTGTTAACAGACTACCCATGTGGCAGTGATGATGTAGGCATCTGTCAATTAAATTAGGATATAGTCAATTAATAATATGTACTTTTGTATAAGCTATGCTGTGCCACTTGGCACATAGCACCACATTGTGAAATAAAATAGGGTCTTTAAATCAAGTCAATTACATTCTAGGCAGGAGAACTATACCATAATTAGCCAATCCCATATGGTGAACCTACACCACAACTGTATAAAGTATGCATACACCCTACATTCTTATTTTCCCTCAGTACTCTGAACCATTGAAGTAAAGGTTTGGAAATTTTAACTGAGATAATGCTAGGGGTTGCTGCAACTATTCTACATCTGTATGTGCTAGATGCTGAAGTCAGTGCTGCTGGTGCTGCTGACAATAGGCCTAGACCAAGAAGGAGAAGAGTGTTCAGGCCTTGGGTAACCTTCCAGGAGCTACATGAGCTGGAGATTGTAGAGCACTACAGGGTGGACAGGGACATATTACAAGAGCTCAGTGACCACTGCCATCCTCAACTCAGAGCCAGAGCCAACAGAGTGGAATACATCCCAATGGAGAGTAAGGTATGTGTAGCCCTTAGGACACATGCTACAGGTACTGTACTTTCAAAGACCAACTGGGGACATGATGGGGGTGTCACAGGCATCTCCATCCAGAATACTCCACCAACTTCTGGATGTTATTCTCCCACATGCAAGTGAACACAAATCTTTTCCCCATGACCCAGAGGTGAGGGCCAGCAATATGCAACACTTCTACGATGTAGCACACTACCCTTAAGTACTGGGTGCCATAGATTGCACTCTTGTACACATCAAGGCACCACCTGGTGATCAGGGCAGAATCTATGTTAACTGCAAGGGATGCAACTCCATCAACTGCCAAGTCATGTGCAGTGCTCAGGGGATTATCATGAATGTGTGTGCTGGCAACCCTGCTGTAATCACAACTCCCATGTCTGCATATATCACAGCTGCACCGGATGTTTGCTAGATGGGACATCCCACAAGGCCATTTATTGGGGGATGCTGGCTATTCCCTGGAACTGTGGATGATGACAGCCATCAGAAATGCACACACACCCACGGAGGAATGCTATAATGAGGCATATGCACAAACTAGGAACATAACAGAAAGTGTGTTTGGGCTTCTGAAGTCACGGTTCCTGTGCCTCAATATATACATAATAGGTTAATACTAGTATAGCATGCATAGAGTCACAGTCTGTAAAACAATACGTTTTACCCATTAGCAGGCAAAATATCTGGATATCTCAGGATTAGAGCCCTACGTTAAGTACAGTGATCTGTACTGTGTAAAACTAGATAGGTAGGGGTCTAATCTCTCTCCAACCAACGGTGTGTGTGCTGTGCAGTGTCCTGTAAACATAAATAGGTAGTGATATTATTTTCACTGCAACCAAGTTGGTGTGTAGATGTTAGTCAGAGCATTTTATATCAGCCTATGGGATCATAGGATCATTGCAATTTACTAGGCTAATGGCCCTTGGGCCCTTACAATCCTAGCCAAGTTTAATTTACACGATCAACACCTATTGCCCCTGTCCAAGAGGGACACAGGTGGAACCCTTGTGGCTAAATTATGGTCACCTATCCAACTGTACAGATTGGATCTGAAGAAGGCCAATGAGGTGGTCTGTTTGACATGACGTGGGAGTCTATTCCAAAGGTGTTTTAAACTCTGGTAGACAACCTTCTCCCTCCAGCAGGTTTTATTAATGTCACAAACCAGGTTAAGGACTTCAAAGCGAGTAACCCATGTACAATTTGACTTATGGATATGCAGCATTTCCAATAAATCACGATCACAGATAGCATCATATGCAAGGCAGAGATCAACTCTGAGTAGTCTGTATGACACACAGTAAAGTAACAGTGATTCCAGATGATCACCATAGGACAGATGCTGAAGACGTGAATTACCCTGCTAAGGAACCTTTTTGGTTATTTTCATTTGCTACAGGTGCTTGAAAAGGTACATGTCAAAAGGGAAATTGCACTCAAATATTGGTCTGATCAGGGAAGAGTACATGGAGGTTATAACTTCTTATTTTCTGGAGACAATGCCCTCACTTATGACATAAGCAAGATCAAATTACCTTCTTACCACTGTGGAGACATGTTGATCTAAGGTAAGGTAGCTGTCAAACTGTGTGCCCAGGTCTTTCACCCCTGAGTATTTACAATGGATATAAAAAGAGCACACACCCCTGTTAAAATGCCAGGTTTTTGTGATATAAAAAAACGAGACCGCAATAAATCATTTCAAAACTTTTCTCACCTTTAATGTGATCTATAACCTGTACAAATCAATTGAAAAACAAACAAATCTGTTATGGGAAAAATATAAAAAATAAAAAATGTACAATAAACTGGTTGCATAAGTGTGCACACCCTTAAACTAATACTTTGTTGAAGTATCTTTTGATTGAATTATAACATTCAGTCTTCTTGGGTACACACCTGCCATCAATTAAAGAAACTCTGATTAACCTCAAATAAAGTTCAGCTGTCCTAGTAGGATTTTTCTGACATTTACTCAGTTGCCTGCTATAGCAAAAGCCATGGTTCGCAGAGAGCTAACAAAATATTAAAGTATATCATTGTTGAAAGGTATCAGTTAGGAGAAGGGTACAAAAAAAAGTTCCACATCATTGGATAAACCATGGAACACATTGAAGACAGTCATCAAAAAGTGGAGAAAATGTTTGGTCTAGGGGCGTGGCCAAGGATGAACACAGGATAGCAGCAGATTTCTTCAGCTCCACCAATTTCATTACACTGATAGGAATTAATTACTTAAAAAAATAATTTTTGAAGTAATTTTCTTTCTAAATATGTTTGTTTTATATAGTTCTTGAACTATATCTAAAAAAGAAAGGAAATTTTAACAATATTCCTGTCAGAAATCACTTTGGAAATTTTCCTGTCAGTTTATCAGTCTGAAATGAGTTCCAGTAAGACAAATTCTCAAGACTCCAGCATCAAGAAAGAACTTCAGTCTCTGATAACTATAATCCAGCAACTTACTGCTAAGATGGATAAAATGGATACTAAAATTGATACCTGCATAGAAAAAACTACAAAACAAATAGACTTGTTACATATAGACCTGCAACAACAGAAGATCCAGATGACAGGCATAGAAGAAGCTGTGAATGACATGGAAAATAGAATCCAAGAAGAGGAAATCAACATTGAGTTTCTGCTGTACAAACAAAGCTGGATGACCTGGAAAATAGATCTAGGCGCAATAACATTAGGATTTTTGGACTGCCAGAAAATATTGAAGGTAATAATATTACTTCTTTTTTAACAACATGGCTCTCTAAAACTTTAGACTTACCAGAAGCATTCTCTTTTGGTATAGAAAGAGCACATAGATCTATAGCTAATACTAACTCTAACAAAAACTATCCTAGATCAGTTATAGTTAGATTTCTATCATCTTTTGATAAAGAGATGGTTCTTAAATCTGCTTGGGCTAAAGCTCCTGTTAAGATTAATGAGGCAACTGTGCATTTTGACAATGACTATTCTTCCTTGGTAATAGCTAAAAAAAAGTTTTTCTGCCACTAATATGGGAGCCTAAAAAAGCACAGTTTAAAACATACCTTCTGTTTCCTGCCAAGCTAAAAATCTTCCTTCCTGATGGTCCTAAAATTTTTGATGACCTAGACTCTGCTTTACTATTTATCAAAACAAATAAGATTTTGGATAGAATAGAGGAAATGGAATGGGCTAGTCCTTCATTAAAGAGACTGGCAACTGAAACTTCATGGAAGACTTCAGAGAAGAAGAAGAGACTAAAAAACAAACGATTTGTTCTATGTTTTTTTTTCTCTTTTTTTCTCTCATCATTTTACTTCATTATTAATCTTTTTAAATATAGTTCCTGCATTTCCAGAAAGCCACAAATATTCTGAAAAAGATTTAATCAAAGTTATTCTCTGTGTGCAAAGAAATGTTTTGTTTCATAACCAGTCAAAATATCTGAGGAACTAATAACAAGCTATTATTCCATTTGTTTCTCTTTCTGAAAAGAGAAGTAAGGTCAGTAATTTGATACTTTTTTCTTTTTTCTCCTTTTCTTCTTTTCTTTGTTTAAACAATGACATTCTATTTAGATTATGTAGTGGGTAAAGGGTGGGGAGGGCAGGGAGAGAAGAGTAATGAAAATATGATAAATGGAATAATAACATATTTATTCCTTGTAAAAAGTTTATATGTTCTTCAAATGCTATTCCTAATTATACTTTCTTGATTATACTGCTTATGCTTGTTTATAAATAATCTGTCATGCTTTAACTAATAATAATTAGAACTAAATAATAGTAAATAATATGTTTTATTTTTAACTCTATTAATATAAACAGTAAGTAATATTCCATTGCATATACTTCTTATAGCTTTCTCTTACATTTTTTTATCTCTGCTTTACACTCTTTTATTTTCTACTCTCTTTTTCTTTTCTTTATTCTTTCTCTTTATTTTTTTTTTCATATTAATATATAGAAATGCTTTTGATCATATAGACACAGTAAATAATACAATTTGCATAAAAATTGAGTTGGGACAAAAATATTGAGTTTTATTACTTATTAATAACTTTGGGCTTAATTTCACTTACATAGAGGCTATAATAACCTGTAAAATACATCGTGAAGGTTTTGTCATGTTTAGATGCATTTACACTGCTAAATGAATGTTTGTCACTAGTTTTTAACAAGTTTCCCGCCAAAATGTTAAGGGAGACAATCTGGGATGTGGGCTACCTCATGAACAGTGTCCTCGAGTTGTTTTAAAAGCTTCAACTCTCAGAATTCTCACGGAGAAGCTGAAAGCAGTCAATCTGACCTTTGACCCAGATATCACACTGACACATTGCAGATTCAGGAAGAACACTCTACCAGGAAGTAGAACTGATGCAGATGCGACTATGTGAAGGAAAATGAACTCTTTAACATTTACATGTGAGTTATTTTATATAATTACTTAAATATCTATGTTATAATTCATAAAATATGTCAGTTATAATGATTTTAAATGATGCAGTTTCTTGTAGTAAGTAAATGTCTTATTTTAGAAGGCATAGAAAATGAAACATTTATTCAAGTGTTTTTGAAAATCTACTTGACTGCAGCATACTAATCTGTGTTAAAAACTTATGTTCCAAACATATACATTACTATAACTCATTTAATTCATCTGATTGACAAGCATAAATAACTTTATAACTCTATTCTGGAAGAAATTGTCATGTGATATATTTTAAAGCAGTAGTATAGACATACAAAATACAGATGGCTTTTTTTACAATAATGCAATGTTTCTGAGAATTTGCATAACTATGCAGTATGATTTATAACAATTTCTATAAATATAATATTTTATTCTATTGACAATAATGAGTATGAGTAAAATGCTCATATACAAGCAATTCATGGTTTTTTTTGGAAGCTGTTGACTGCATTTACATGACAGAAGATAGATGCATCTTAATATATGTAATGTCTGAATCATATTAGCTAATGTTTTTGATTTAAATGAATGTTAGAACTTATTTTTACATACTTTGAATAAATTAATATGTAAATATGCCTTCCTTTTTTTTCTCTCTCTCTTTCTTTCACTCTCTCTCCCTCTTTCACGTCTTTTATTTCTCTCTCTCCTCTTGGTTCCTAACATCAAGATTATTTGAATGCTATTTGAATACAAGTGTATTATATTACATAGATGTATATAGTAGTATGAATAGTTTTTTTAAAAAAAAAGTTTATTTTAGTTTATATGATGCAGTTTTATCAAATGTGTAGTCTTGTCTTGCTAGATAATTGAATTGAAAGCTGTTAATTTAAGTTAAATATAACCAGTATTAAATTGATAAGGTGGTAGCTGAGGTACTGCTGCTTAGGGTAGGGGATTAACTTGAGTGGTAAATACTACTCTAAGTTGGAGTTTTTAACTCCAGGCTGGATGCAAGGTTTAATCCTTACATTATTTTCACTTGTTCATTGTTATATGTATATAGTTTTGACATCCACAATATATTTTGTACACTCATTGTCACTACAAACAAAATTGAATCCTATACAAAATTCCATAAGAGAATCAATAAATACAGCTATATTTAAAGGTATACCTAAAGGAGGAGATGTAACATTACTTATCTTGTTATTTGTTATTTTGATCATAAGATTCTTAAGTTTTAAAAATGCCAAATGACATCTTTAAAAGGAATTTCTTTAAACATTAATGGATTGAATAATCCGTGTAAAAGGGCAAGCCTAATAAGATACATTAATTTACATAAGGCCAACTTAGTCTTCCTGCAAGAAACCCATCTCTTGAAAAAGATATTGATAAACTAGCCACAAACAAATATACAGTATTGGTTAGTTCAGAGCACACTCAGAAAAAGAGGAGTGGCTATTTTATGGAATAAAAGTATGCCCATTCCTAAAACCATTAAGTCTTACCAGGATGACAAAGGAATGTTTTGTATGGTTACAATACAAATTAATGGGAAGACTTACACTTTAATTAATGTATAATGGATACCTGGAATTGGTATTAATACAGTGAAACATCATCTTGATAAGATCATATCATTCTCTATAGGAGATATTATTTTAGCTGGTGACTTTAATTGTATACTACATGAAAGTGATACTACCACTATAGGAAAAAGAAGAATTACATCTAATGCAAAACATTTAAATGATTTTGCTAATTCTTATCATTTGAATGATATTAATAATCAGATAGATTCAAAATCATTACCATACACCTTTTTTCTAACAGATACAAAACTTATTCAAAAATAGATAGGGTCTTTATTTCTAACCAGATGGTAACAGATTTAATTAATTCCAAAATAATTTCATGTCCTATATCTGATCATAATTCAATTGTTTTTGAATTCATGATAAAAAATTCTCATAATGTTCAGATCAAAAGGATACCAGCATACTTAACTCAACTAAAAGACTATAAAGAATATATACTTTCAGAAGTAAAACATTTTTAGACATAAATAATACTCCTGAAGTTTCCATTGTCTATGTTTGGGATGCCTTAAAATCATATCTATATGGACAAAGTATCAGATGGTATAATAATAAAAGGAAATCTTGGGATAAGGAATTGTTAGATATTCAAAGTAAATTAGACTCATAAACATAATAATAAAGAAAATATTATAGACAAGAAAGTTATTGAAGAAAAAAACAAACTAAATGAGAAATACAAAGAAATTTTAACTCATAAAGTTAAAATAACTTTAGAGAATACAAATTTTGTCTTATTCAATAAGCCCCAAATACTTACATAGACTTAAAAATAAAACAAAAAGGTTGAATAAACAAAACCATATCAAAGAAATCTTTTCTCTAAGGAAAAAAAAGAATGTTTCTAGTATACCAGAAATACTAGATGAATTTAGAAATCACTTTCACAAAATTAACCATAATAACATTAACATGGAACCTAAAGATAAAATAAAGGAGTTTATAACCACAAACATGAATACAAAGCTTAATAAACAACAGATTAAACTATTGGACAAAAGCATTTCATATACATAGGTTATTACACAAATAAATAAGCTTAAATCAAACAAAGCACCGGGTAATGATGGTATTATACCAGAGATATATAAAATCCTTTCTAAAAGTACATATTCATTAATACATAAGGTTTTTATTTTGGCCCAAACTGAGTTAATAACCCCCCCCCCCATCTTGGCAATATACATTTATTTCGCCAATTTTAAAACCTAATAAAGATCCAACTAGATGTACTTCATATTGGCCCATCTCATTACTTAATGTTGATTATAAAATATTTATGAGTATTTTTGCTGATAGATTGAAGACAATCATCCCCGGCATTATAGATATAGATCAGACAGGCTTCATTGTAAACAGAAATACTTTTGATAATATAAGAAGAACTTTAACATTAATTGATTTTGCAAATAGGAAAAAGAAAGATTTAATACTTATTAGTCTTGATATAAGTTCAGCATTTGATTCAGTAAGTTGGGACTATCTGTTTACCTTACTGAAGTGCACAAACTTCTCAGATGCATTTGTAAATCTAATTGAGCATTTATACAAAGGAACATTGGCTTATATTAAGGTAGGAACATATGTTTCACAAAAATACCCATTTTAAAGGTACAAAACAAGGATGTCCACTTTCTCCACTATTATTCACTTTAGTAATGGAGCCTTGGGCTAATTTGATCAGAAACAGTACTGACATAGAGGGTTTTGAAATAGATGAAAATACAACATCCAAAATTCAACTTTTTGCAGATGATGTTCTAATTACATCAGCAGGATCTAATTCTTCTATGCAGTCTCTATTTGATAAAATGATGAATTTTAAAAGTATTTCTGGTTTAATATTCAATGAAGAAAAACTAAAATACTACCTATATATACACGAAAAAATATTCTCATTAGTGATTTTACTAAATATGTACCCAATTCAGGTCAGATAACTTATTTAGGTATAATACTATCTAAAGATATTAAATCTATTATATATAATAATTATAATACCTGTTTTCTTAATATACAAAATCTTTTTAATACCTGGAATAATATGTTTTTACTATGGAGGAGAGACTTACAATTATTAAAATGATAATATTCCCCAAGATTTTATACTTAATACAATCAATAATACTTCCACCTACAAAAATAATTATCAAGAAACTGAATACACTAATGTTAAATGTCCTATGGGCACCTAATAGACCTAGGATTGCATTAAAGAAACATACTAATAGCTGGTCTCAAGGGGTATTTCTTTTCCAGACTTTAATTTATATACTATCTCTTCTATTGTAAAAGTTATTACTTTATTAATAGATCAGTCATATGTCACAAAATGGAAAGATTATTGGGAGCTAATTAGTATGCACTTCATGAAAATCTCCTTAACACATAAAAATATGATTGTAAATAACTCCATGTTATGGTTACTAAAGGAATTTTGTACTTCACCTATTACACCTAAACATGTGGTTTGTTACCCATTAAATATTATTATTAGCTATCGTAACTTTATATTCATGCACCCTAAGTATAGGGAATGGAATTTTATTATATTCCCTATAATGTATACTCAGGGTATGCTTTTGTCATCTACTTCTGAAGGAACTCATTTAGCTATAGATAATGACCTAAAGTACTGGTATCAGTTGATATCTGATAATAAAGTTAAAAATCTAGATTTCTTAAAACAAGAATTTGATCTAAGAGAAACTTGCTGGTTAGAGGTTCAGACCTTTAGACAACATCTCATTGATGAAATAGATCTAATGTCTATAACAGTTAAATAATCTATTCCAACACTGATTGATTACTTGATATTAAATTTACAACATAAAGTTTCTGATAAAGGTAAACTTTCATAAATATATAAAATTATCAGACAAGAAACTTTTTACAGTGTAGATACATACTGGAATTATTTCACTTCTATTAATGGGGACCCACCAAATCAACAAGATAAACAATATATATTGGAATCTGCTTATAGAACTACGTCTTCCATTGTCTGGAGACTTTATACATGGAAATTTTTACATAGATCTTTTTATACACCTTTGATGATGAATAAAATAAATAATAAAGATAATCTATGTAAGAGATGTAATGTAGAAATTAATGCTGACTGGGCTCATATGTTTTATGACTGTATAAAATTGAAAGAATACTGGAAGTCAATTAATGAATTTGTGCAGGCTCTTTTTACAGATAATTTAATTATTTCTAAATCTCTTATATTATTCAACACACCTGTACCTCAAAGTGTTAAAAAGGTTAAGCTTCCCTTGTTATGGTCTATTCTAGCAGTGGCTAGGAAAATAATAACCAGAAATTGAATTTCAGATACACCTCCTTCGTTCAATTAATTTAAAAATGTTATGAATATAGTGTGCCATATGGAAATAAACACAATTAGGTCAAGAACAACTAGAAAAACATCTTATTACATTGTATGGGATAATTTACAAAATTTGTTAAAAAAATCCTAATTTCAATAGCATGGTATTTTAGTTTAATTAATTGATCTGATTGTATTGGATGTCTTTGTAAATACTTTAGTTGTTTTGTTGAATGTTATAATCATATCTATTTTTAATTACTTGTATAAAATTGTTATGATATTTCTCTTGTATGTTAAAACAATAAACCTGTTTTGAAAAAAAAAAAAAGTGGAGAAAATATGGGACAACAGTGACATTGCAAAGAACTGGATGTCCCTCCAAAACTGATGAAAAGACAAGATGAAAACTGATCAGGGAGGCTGCCTAGAGACCTACAGTAACACTGAAGGAGCTGCAGGAATTTCTGGCAAGCACTGGTTGTGTACTACATGTGACAATAGTCTCCCGTATTCTCCATATGTCTGGGCTATGGGGTAGAGTTGCAAGACGGAAGCCTTTTCTAACACAGAAAAACATTCAGGCCCAGCTAAAATTTGCTAAACATTACATCAAGTCTCCCAAAAGCATGTGGGACAATGTGTTAAGGTCTGATGAGACTAAGGCTGAACTTTTTGGTCACAATTTCAAAAGGTACTTTTGGTGCAAAAACAACACTTTGCATCACCAAAAGAACACCATCTGCACAGTGAAACATGGTGGTGCAGTATCATGCTTTGGGCTGGTTTTCTTCAGCTGGAACTGAGGCTTTAGTCAAGGTGGAGGGAATTATGAACAGTTCCAAATACCAGTCACTTGTGGCCCAAAACCTTCAGGCATCTGCTAGAAAGATGAAGATGAAGAGGAATTTCACCTTTCAACATGACAATGACCCCAAGCATACATCCAAATCTAGAAAATAATGGCTTCAACAGAAGAAAATTAAAGTTTTGGAATGGTCCAGCCAGAGTCCAGACCTAAATCCAATAGAAAATCTTTGAGGTGGCCTGAAGAGGGCTGTGCACAACAGATGCCCTTGCAATGTGACAGATTTGGAGTGTTTTTGCAAGGAAGAGTGGGCAAATATTGCCAAGTTAAGATGTGCCATGCTGATAGACTCCTACTCAAGAAGTCTGAATGGTGTAATTAAACCAAAAGGTGCTTCAACAAAGTATTAGTTAAAGGCGGTGCACACTTATGCAACAGGCTTATTGTATGTTTTTTATTTTTTTGTACTTTTCCCCCTAACTGATTTGTTTGTTTTTCAATTGAATTGTACAGGTTATAGGTCTCATTAAAGGTGGGAAAAGTTTTGAAATGATTTATTGTGGTCTCATGTTTTTATATCACAAAAAATGGCATTTTAACAGGGATGTGTATACTTATTATATCCACTGCACCTAAGGTGTTGCTATTGATGTGGTACTTAGCAGGAACATCGCATGTTAGTGAAAGGAATGATAATGCATATATTTGCATTGAGTTTAAGGACATGACTTTGGCAACAATCCTTTGTTCATATAAGACCCTCTTGTAGGATGTTTGACATAATTTGGAGTCTCTATGACTACTCCCTGTGTGCAAGCATCAGCAAACCTTATTTAATTTGTGCTTGTACTTTGGAGAAATTAATTTCAAACAGTAGAGGACCCAGGACTTATCCCTGTGGAACACCACTGTTTGCAGCTCTGCTATTGGAGGTGGACTCCCCTATTTTGAGTGTATGAGTTCTATCAGTGAGCTAGTTAACTACCTCTCTAATGATATAAGAGATGATGCCTAGTTGGGTGAGTTTGTCAATGATGTCTCAGTGGGGGATAGTGTCAAGTACCTTGGCTAAGTCCAAATAGGCTGTATGCACAGATTTCCCATCATCCAGGTCCTTGGTGACCATCTCAAAGAAGTCCACCAGGTTTAACAGGTATGATCTCCCTTTGACAAATCCAAACTCTGTAGGGTCAACTGTTTGGAGATTGCCAATATCTGTGTTGATAAGGTCCATGATGATTTGCCCCATGGCCTTGCAGATATGGCTAGTCAGGCTAAAAGGTCTATATTTCTCAGGGTCAGTAGATTGCACCACCTCTGTGCAAGAGAATAACAATGGCTGTTTTCTAGTCAGCTGGGATAAAGCCATTGCTTACACTATGATTGCAAAGATCAGTGGTGTTACTAATCCATGTTAGGGCCCATGTAAGATGCAGCCTGGATGCTATCAGGTCCCATACATACTGTGTCTTTGTCCATAGTGAGGACAATTTCCATCTTCTTTTTAGAGATACAAGGTAGGGGACAGGTTGCAGGGATATCATGGGGTACATGTGGTGGGGACAATGGCATGACGTTTACACAGACCTTGTTGGCCAGTAGGTTAGCTATGTTTACAGGCTCAGTATACATGTGATATCATTAACTATGAGTTCAGAACAAATCTGGGCCTTTCCTTTTAGGTTACAGATGTAACTATAGAATGCCCTGTGGTTGTCCTTTTTGGAGAAGGTTAATTTGGACAGACTTCACAACTCTTATTTGCTTGTTTAAGCTAAGGAGGGAGTGTTTCCAGTTTAGGGGTGCTCCCTCCCTCCTACTCTTACAAAACAATGTCTTCCTCTTATTGTAAAGCCTGTTAATGGCAGTTATCCACCAGGCTCTTCCATGCTCTTCCATGAGGAACTTGTCTACCATGCTCCATGAGGAGCTTGTTTTGCTCCTATCACGTAAAGCCGGGTCAATGCAGTTATACAGGTGTTTGTATAAAGCATTGGTGTAGAGCTCATCATCATTGTCATTTCCATCTGAGTGGGAGGTGCATTGAAGCTATTTACACCATCCCATATGAAGTTATAATCCGCTTTTATGAAGTTTTTTAGTTTATTTGCTGCAAGGAGCAGGTGCCAGGTGTGATACTTACTTTGAATGAGACCTATTTGTGGTTAGATATCAGCAGGGAGGACCTCACAGTGGAGGTGCTACAGTGGTTCACCATATTGGTGAACACCCGATCCAGTATGATGGCTCCCCTTGTGATGGTGTCAATCAGCTGGTCCACAGCATTGTAGTTAATGAAGTCAAGTAACCTTTGGGCAAGTGAGTTTGACCATGAGTACTCTACTCAGTCGGTGGATAGTTAAAGTCACCCAGAACCATGGTGTTCAGCTGTACCTTGATAGATTCAAGTAGAGCCAAATAAGGTGTCCTGATTCATGGAGGTTCTCCTCTAGCTGGCAATGACTTGAATAGCTGCCCTACAAGCAGTCAATACCACCTGAAGTGTATCCAGGGAATCATGCTGGTTAACCAATCTGGATGTGTATCTATATTTAATGAATATTTATATACAGCCTCCATTACATTGCATGGCTTTTCAGGTTGACGTCTGAACGTGTGGAAGGACGTGTAACCTGGTATGGCTGTGGTGCTTTCCACAGCCTTGAATCAGATCTCTGCGACTGCACAGATGCCTGTATATTCCAAGGTGAGAACAGCTTCCAGTGAGGGCAGTTTTGTGTTGATAGTCCTAACGTTTAGCAGCATAATCTTGATGTTGTTTGTACATGGAGTTTTACATTTGAAATGTTGTCCTTGAGACGACACCTAAAAAGGCCACTATGTGGTTGGCAAGAGCCTTTGCCAGTAGTTGAAATCCCAGAGGTGACAGATGAAGACCATCTCTGGCAAAGCGTTGAGGTATGTAAAGCATGTCATCACAGGCTGACAGATAGTGGAGCTCCTTGTTGTGTAGTCACAGTGACCAGGTTCATGGCTGTGGTGAGCACCCCAACCATACTGGGCAACACATCTTTCCTCACTTTCAGACATAAACTGAAAGCATGAAAATTTAAGTAGGCAGTTTTTCCATAATCATTACAGATGAGTACACATCCAGATTGGTTACACAGTAAGATTCCATGGGAATACTTCCAGTGCAATTAACTGTTTGTAGGACACATATTCAAGTCATTGCCAGCTACATGACCCACTCTGTGGATTAGGACAACCAATCTTTAGAGCTACTTGAGTCTATCAACATACATCCAAGCATCCTGGCTTTGGGAGACTTTAAATACCCATCCACTGACCAGGTAAATTACTCATGGTTCCTCAACTTCATTCACTCCAATGCACTGGACCTGCTGGTTGACACCCCCACAAGAGGTTCCAACATTCTGGATCTGGTGCTTACCAATATGGGGTGCCACTCTAGCACCCCCACTATGAGGTCATCCCTAGTGAGATCTGACTACAAGTCACTCACATGTGCACTGAGTATCACATGCCCCCCACAAACTTAAAATAAACTAAAACACTATCTCCAAATCACATAATTACCTTGCATGGGATGGTATAGATAGTTGTACTGCACCCCCAGATGGAACCGGGAACTATGGCCAGGTCTACACCAATGTGTCATACAAACAACTGTTTAACTGCATTGACTCAGAAAGGACCACAACAAGCTCTGCAAAGAAGAGCACACCTGCCAGGTGGACAACTGCCATTAACAGGCTTTACAATAAAGGGGGGAAATAGCTGTGTAAGAGTAAGAGGGGGTGTGTCCTAAATGGAAAACACTCCTAACTCAGCTTAAACATGGCAATAAGAGTTCTTGTGAAGTCCTCAAAAGCAAACTGTAAAGTCAAATTAGCTTAATCCACAATGGACAACCAAAAGGTGTTAATTAGGTACATCTGTCATCTAAAAGGACAGGGCCAGATATGTGCAGAAGTGGTAGTTAATTATAGCACATATACTGAGCCTGTGTACATAGCTCACTTGTCAACAGACAGGTTCTGTGAATACCTCACCCATCTGTCCCCACCACATGTATCACATGGCATACATACCACCTGTCCCCTACCTTGTATCTCTAAAGAGCAAGTCATAAATGCCATCTTTAAGGCCAAACACACAGCATCTATGGGACCTGAAAACATTCCAGGATGTGTCCTACATGGCCTCCAACATCAATTAGCAACACCATTGGGTACTCCTTTCAAACGTAGTCTAAGCACTGACTTTGTAAACATAAATGGAAAACAGCCACCACTATGCCCTTATACAAAGGTGGTGCTTCCACTGACCCCAGAAAATATAGAGCTATTAGTCTAACTAGTCTTATCTGCAAGGCCATGGAGTGAATCATCATGGACCTTACACAATGCAAACAGTCACATACCTTGTTGCTGGTTGTGACATACTAATGGCAGAAGGACTGCATACTGAAAGGCATTATAATGTAGCAAAACTGTTGCACTGGGGATTGTGCAAACATTATGGTACTGAAGTAGCCGATAAACACTGGAGGCGTGAGCCACAAAGAATAATAGAAAATAATGAAGTTGATATTACATGGGCTCACCCACTGCCAACAGTTCAAAAGATAAATGATATTAAACTAGATATAGTGGTCCAAGAAAAAAAGACAAAAATAACATTGATCATTGAAATCACCACACCCAGTGACTACAGTGTCCTGAGTACAGTTATAAAACATCAGGATTTGCAAGGAGAAATGAGAGCAATATGGAAGAAAGATACCCAGATAGTTCCAACAGCAGTAGGAGCAATGGATCTTATAAAAAAGAGGCTGCAATCATATTTAGATATGCTACCAATATATGTAACTCCATAAGAATTGCAGAAGGAGTAATTAATGGGCTCCTTCTGCATTGTTTTTAGTCATTTTTAATTTAATTGCATTTTTAAACTGTTTGGTCTAACATTGCTACATACTCAAGTGTGCTAGCTTGCACTGCATTTGAATTGTTTTGACTGCTGTTTTAGCTACTTTTCTGTATATATATATATATATATATATATATATATATATATATATATATATATATAAATACCCTTCCTGTAACTGGTGTAGTCCAGATTCAGATTTGCTGTATCCAGGACTGTATGCAAGCTTCTCAGCCCCCTCCCCAAGCTTTCTGTGTTGGAGGGAAGCCTTCTAGCTTATCAGTGGGAGTGGTAAGCACTAGGTAACCTATCTACCACATAAGGAGTGGTTCTGGGCCAGAAATTGTAGTTATTGGCCATTTGGACAGTTTTTCCATCTCTCTCAACTTTCTGATTTAAAAGCCCACATTTGCACTTGTTTCCCCCCTTTCCTGTAACTAGTTTAGTCCAGATACAGATTCTTACTTTCAGCACTTGAATTTGCTTATTTGTGATCGGCACTTCTTCAGAACTTGTAAGCACTAAATAACCTATTAATTACTACAGCAATCAACCTTCCTCATTACCTAGAGGAAAACAGTTTTGGTACTTACTTTCCTCACTTGCTTACAGAAAAACAGCTCTTATACTCACTTTCCTCACTTATCTAGAGGAAAATAGTTTTTTTATTCAGGCATGTCCAAGGGTCAGCTCCCAGTGTTCTCTCCTGTCTATCTGATGAATCTGGGCATCTTGGGGCAATGGAGAAATTGCCTCATGTACACAGACAGCCCTCTCCACCTACCACCCAACACTACAACCTGTGAGAGATGCACTTATCTAGCCAAACTGTAGGTAAAGCTCTCTCCAATCAAGACGGAATTTGACAGTCAAGAGGAGAAGGTAAACACTTGCACCACACCACACTCATCACATAGTCTCACTAAATCTACACCACCAATATCCACACATAGAAACACAAAAACATTTGTGGAGGCTCTCGATAATAATCTGCTCAAGCAACAGAGACCACCAAAGCAGAAATGCAAGCAACCTCCACCCCCCCAACATTCTCAGCCCCCCTCCCCAAGCTTTCTGTGTTGGAGGGAAGCCTTCTAGCTTATCAGTGGGAGTGGTAAGCACTAGGTAACCTATCTACCACATAAGGAGTGGTTCTGGCCCAGAAATTGTAGTTATTGGCCATTTGGACAGTTTTTCCATCTCTCTCAACTTTCTGATTTAAAAGCCCACATTTGCACTTGTTTCCCCCCTTTCCTGTAACTAGTTTAGTCCAGATACAGATTCTTACTTTCAGCACTTGAATTTGCTTATTCGTGATTGGCACTTCTTCAGAACTTGTAAGCACTAAATAACCTATTAATTACTACAGCACTCAACCTTCCTCGTTACCTAGAGGAAAACAGTTTTGGTACTTACTTTCCTCACTTGCTTACAGAAAAACAGCTCTTATACTCACTTTCCTCACTTATCTAGAGGAAAATAGTTTTTTTTTTATTCAGGCATGTCCAAGGGTCAGCTCCCAGTGTTCTCTCCTGTCTATCTGATGAATCTGGGCATCTTGGGGCAATGTAGAAATTGCCTCATGTACACAGACAGCCCTCTCCACCTACCACCCAACACTACAACCTGTGAGAGATTCACTTATCTAGCCAAACTGTAGGTAAAGCACTCTCCAATCAAGACGGAATTTGACAGTCAAGAGGAGAAGGTAAACACTTGCACCACACCACACTCATCACATAGTCTCACTAAATCTACACCACCAATATCCACACATAGAAACACAAAAGCATTCGTGGAGGCTCTCGATAATAATCTGCTCAAGTAACAGAGACCACCAAAGCAGAAATGCAAGCAACCTCCACCCCCCCAACACAACCCAAATGACACATAGCCCGCAGACTCAGTGTGCCACTCAACCACAGCCAATAAGGTGAAACAACGTACCAAACACACTAGTCATAGGCGACTCTATAGTCAGGCACACTGATGTCCCACTCACCAGGCTAAACAAGGAGAAGGTTACTGTCAGCTGCCTGTCGGGTGCCAGGATCTGTCACATAACCCATGCACTCAGGTCACTCCACAACAAGTACAAATATGACTCTGTCATTGTCCATGTTGGTGTGAACGACCTGAGATGTACCTCCCTGGACTACATGAAAAGAGACATGGAAGAGCTCTCTGATCTTGTAGCCCAGGCAGGTATGACCCTAGCCTTGAGTAGCATTCTGCCATCACCCAGTATGATGCCGCAGTACAAGGACAAAATGATTGACTTCAACAATTGGCTAAGCTTCTGGTGCCATTCTAAAGGGATCCAGTATCTGTCTGCCTGGGATGACATGGTCGACAGACCATGATGCTTTGCCAGAGATGGCCTGCACATGTCACCCCTGGGATTCCGGATACTGGCTAAGGTTCTTGCCACTCCTATAGTGCCTTTTTAGGCAAGGTTCAAATGACAAATTCACCACCATAACAAAAACAGGCACCCCTGCACTACCATACTATAACTCATGCCACACTTTTTGGCCATGAAACCTGGACCGGAACACCAAAGGCAGAGGTGTGTCCATATTCATTAAGGATATCCACACCTCCAGGCTAGTTGCTCAGCATAATGCAGCCAAGGTTATCCAAGTGCAACTAACTCTGGGCTAAACTGCAATCCAAATTGTAGCTTGCTACAGATCACCCACCATGCCCCAGGATTCCCACTCCTCTTTTCTTGATGTACTGGAAAATATTAGGGTTCAACCAAACACCCTAATAATGGGCAATTTCAACTATCCCACCATTAACTGGGAAAACTACTCATGTACCAACTCCTTTGCTCAACGCTTTCTGGAATTCATAAACTCCAATACCCTGGATCAACTTATCCACACCCGCACCAGGGGCAACAATATCCTAGATCTAGTCATTACCAATATGAGTGACCGGTGTTCCACACCTGAAGTCAACGCCTCATTGGTCCGATCCGACCATAAGCTAATTACCCTAGATATCCACATCCTGCTTCCACCCCCCATTAAGGAAACCATGGTAAACAATTTCTCCAAAGCCAACTTCATGCTTCTTAAGACAGAAGTGGTGAACTTCATGACACCCATGCAGATGGACAATGCAGTTACGACTACTGAATCCTACACAATTGCACTTTATAAGCACTTACATGAGTGCATGGATCGTGCTATCCCAAACAGAACCAAGATGCTATCCTCCAAAAAAGGAAGCCAATATGGTGGCCCCCTGCCATAAACAAACTGTACAACAGAAGGAAGAAACTCTTGCAAAAGAGAGTAAAATCCCACGAGTGGAGGAGCTCCCTGGTCAGCCTCAGTAAAAAGCTGAGATCCCTGATAAAATCCTCCAAAGCTAGTTACGAAAACAAAATCGCCACTGATTCTAAAGACAAACACAAAGCATTCTATAGCTATGTCAAGAATCTCAATGGCAACACTCAGATCTGCTCTGAGTTACAGCACAATGGCACTAAATATACAGACCCAACTGATATTGCCAACATCCTGGCAGATAGGTTCAGTGCTAACTTTACCCCCCTCTAACCCCCTAAAGAGCCTGTCTCTATACCGGAAGAATGCAAAGTTCCTGTAATCATGGCTGCACAGGTAGAAACCACACTCTCCAAAGCCAAGAACACAGCATCCATGGGACCAAACAATATCCCAGGCTGCGTTCTACATGAACTACAGAACTAACTGGCACCACACCTAACTACCATGTTCAATCATAGCCTCACCTCAGGCTTTGTGCCTGCTGAATGGCGCACAGCAATGATTATCCCACTCCACAAGGGGAGAGCCACCACAGACCCTGGGAACTACCACCCCATTAGGCTGATGAGACTGGTCTGCAAGGCCATGGAATGTATCATCATGGAACTTATAAACAAAGACATTGGTAATCTCCAAACTCCAGATCCCACCCAGTTCAGGTTTGTAAAAGGCAGATCATGTCTCCTAAACCTGATAGACTTCTTTGAAGCAGTCACAAAAGCCGTAGATAAGGGTAAGGTGGTTCACACAGCCTATCTAAATCTTGCCAAGGCTTTCGACACCATCCCCCACTCTAGAATTATAGATAAACTCACTAAACTAGGTATAAATCCCTATGTCACAAGTTGGGTTGCCAACTGGCTCACTGATAGAACCCACACTGTGAAAGTAGCAGACTCCAAATCCGACTTCAGACCAGTGACAAGTGGAGTACCACAGGGTTCAGTCCTGGGTCCTCTCCTGTTTGGTATCTACTTCTCTGAAGTACAGGCTAACGCAGAAGGTCTTTGGCTAATGAAGTTCACAGATGACTGCAAATTAGGAGCCATAATCGAAACTCCTAACGATGTGGACATCCTACAAAAGGGCCTCACTGAGACAGATGCCTGGTGTCAAATCCATGGCCTCAAGCTCAATGCTAAAAAGTGCATTGTCATCCCCTTTGGTAAAAACTCTGTGCCCATGAACTATAACATAGGTGGTAGTATACTTAACACTGAAAATGTGATAAGAGACCTTGGGACACAGGTGGACAGTAGTTTCTCCTTTGATAATCACATTGTCACAGTAGTCAGGAAATCCTTCTACGTGGCACACCTCATCACAAAAGGTTTCTCATCCAGAAAAAAAGAGGTCATTGTTCCCCTCTGCTCATCAATCATTTGACCCATTATAGAGTACAATGCCCCTTTTGGTATGTACCTCACAAGACATCTACAACAACTGAAAATGCCACAAAAATACCTCACAAAGATTACCGGCCTCAAACAGATGCCCTACGCAGACCATCTCAAAAAACTCCAGCTTTACTCCATCGCATTTTGCCTACTCAGAGGTAATCTCTGCCTAAGATACAAAGCTATGTCAAACCCAGAGCTGTTGGACATGCTCCACTTAAAGAAATCCCAGTCCCTCCGAGCTACACACTCTAGTGACCTAAACCTTGTCACCACAATAAACAGAACATGCCAGAGGGGTAGATTCCTGTCCCAGAGACTTCCCATACTCTGGAATAAACTACCTATCTATATCAAACAAAGCTCCTCATTAGCACTCTTCAAGAAAAATCTTGATGATTGGATGGGAAATAGGAAATTCACCCTGGGGATCACCTCTGTGGCTCTACTCGACATTGGCACATGAAAATAATGTTCTTGGGTGGCAAAAGTCAGGATACATTTTTGGCTGGGCTTATATAGGCCCCAGGGCTGATAGCCTAGTACCTACATATGAACCTATGAACATTGCAATTGCTGAGAAGAGCACTACTGGCTGATATTGAGGAATGAAACAATACTAATTTCATTAACTTTAATTGTACTTTGACTTAGTAATGTCATCCATGCCTGTCACGGTATTAGAAACCCAAAAGATTTGGAGAAATTAAAAAATGGAGAGACCTTATCAACAAAGACATAGGTAAGCTCCAAACAGCTGCCCCTAGTCAGTTTTGATTTGTAAAAAGGGAAATAATGTCTGTGAAACATTGTGGACTTCTTCAAGACAGTCACCAAGGACCAGAACAAGGGGTAATCTGTTCATACAGCCTACCTAGACATTGCAAAGAAATTTGATAGTATCACCCACTCAGGCATCATTGACAAATTTACATAACGAGGTATCAACCCTTATATCATTAGATGGGTCACCGACTGGCTCACTGTTAGAACCTATAGTGTGATAATAGTGGAATCCACCTCCAGCAGAAGACCTGTAACCAGTGTTGTTCCACAAGGATCTGTCCTGGCACCTCTACTGTTTGGAATGTTGTTCTCCAAAGTACATGCTAAAACTAAAGGTATGTGGCTAACAAAGTTTGCTGATGACTACAAACTGGGAGCGGTCATAGAAGCTCCAGATGATGACAATATCCTACAAGAGGGTCTTGGACACACAGATGATTGATGCCATCCCATGGCCTTAACATCAATGCAAAAAAACTGCATTAACGTCCCTCTCAGTGAGTGCAATGTTCCTGCTAACTCACATATCAATAAAACAATCCTATGTATGCACTCACTGGTGAGAGACCTGGTCATTCAGGTTGACAGTAACCTTACCTTTGATCACCATGTCTCCACAGTGGTAAAAAGGGCATTCTATATTATTCATCTCATAAGTAAGGCCTTTGCACCCAGAAGAGTAAAAGTAGTTATAACTCCCTGTACTGTCCTCTCATCAGGCCAACAATGGAACTAAATGTCCCTTTTGGTATGCACCTTTACAAGCAACTGCAGCAATTGGAGAGATCACAAAGGTTCCGCACAAGTATAATTGAAGGTTTGCCTTGCATATAAGGCACTCTGTGACCAGGCATTATTGGAAATGCTGCATATCTGCGAATTTAAGGATACACAGGTTACTAACTCTATACACCTCAGCCTGGTATGTGATAGCAATACAACATGGAGGAGTATCATATTTGATTCCCAGAGGTTACCACACAATTGGAATTTACTCCCACTGCATGTCAAACAGAGCACCATATTGGTACTCATCAAACTCAATCTGGATGATTGGATATGTAATCATAAATTCACCCCGGAGGTTCCACCTGTGTCTCTTTTGGATGGGGCAGCTGTTGCTGATCATGGAAATAAGGGTAGAATTTGGATAGACTTGTAAGGGCCCTAGGGCCATTAGCCTACTAAGTTCCTATGATTCCATGATATGACCCAGTCATAGATTATGTGGGAGTACATGATCTGTGACACCCCTTGTTAGACTATACTGTTAGACTGGTTTATGACATCATTAAAACCTGCTGGAGGGAAGCGTTTGTCTACCAGAGTTAAAAACACCTTTGGAATAGACTCCCACGTCATGTCAAACGGAGCACCTCATTGCCCTTCTTCAGATCCAATCTGTACAATTGGATAGGTGACCATAATTTAATCATGGGGGTTCCACCTGTGTTCCTCTTGGACAGGGGCAATAGGTGCTGATCATGTAAATTAGCTGAAAAACTTGGCTAAGATTGTAAGGGCCCTGAGGCCATTAGCCTAGTAAAATGCAATGATCCTATGATCCCATAGGCTGATATAAAATGCTCTGACTAACATCTACACACCATCTTGGCTGCAGTGAGAATAGTATCACTACCTATTTATGTTTATAGGACACTGCACAGCACACACACAGTTGATTGAGGAGAGATTAAAACCCCTACCTATCTAGTCTTATACAATACAGATCACTGCACTTAACACAGGGCTCTAATTTTGAGATATCCAGATATTTGGCCTGCTAATGGGTAATAAGCATTGTTTTACAGACTGTGTCTCTATGCATGCTATACTATTAATCTATTATATATATATTGAGGCACAGGAACTGTGACTTCAGAAGCCCAAACACACTCTCTGTTATGTTCCTAGTTTGTGCATATGCCTCATTATAGCATTCCTCTGTGGGTGTGTGTGTGCATTTCAGATGGGTGTCATCATCCACAGTTCCAGGGCATAGCCAGCATCCCCCAGTAAATGGCCTTGTGGGATGTCCCCCCTAGTAAACATCTGGTACAGCTGTGATATGTGCCAGACATGGGAGTCGTGATTACAGCAGGGTTGCCAGCATACACATTCATGATAATCCCCTGGGCATTGCACCTGACTTGGCAGTTGATGAAGTTGCATCCCTTGTAGTTAACATAGATTCTGCCCTGATCACCAGGTGGTGCCTTGATGTGCACATGAGTGCAAGCTATGGCACCCAGTACTTAAGGGTAGTGTGCTACATTATAGAAGTGTTGCATATTGCTGGCCCTCACCTCTGGGTCAAGGGGAAAAGATTTGTGCTTACTGGCATGTGGGAGAATAACATCCAGAAGTGAGTGGAGTATTCTGGATGGAGGTGCCTGTGACACCCCCATCATGTCCCCAGGTGGTCTTTGAAAAGTACCTGTAGCTTGTATCCTAAGGGCTACACATACCTTACTCTCCACCAGGATGGGTTTCCCTCTGTTGGCTCTGGCTCTGAGTTGAGGATGGAAGAGATCAATGAGCTCTTGTAATATGTCCCTGTCCACCCTGTAGTGCTCTACAATCTCCAGCTCATGTAGCTCTTGGAAGGTTACCTTGGGCCAGAACACTCTTCTCCTTCTTGGCCTCAGCCTATTGTCAGCAGCACCAGTAGCATTGACTTTAGCATCTAGCACATACAGATGTAGAATAGCTGCAGCAGCCCCTAACATTATCTCAGTTAAAATTTCCAGCTCTCTACTCCAATGGTTCAGAATATTGAGGGAAAATCAGAATGTAGGGTGTATGCATACTTTATACAGTTGTGGTGTAGGTTCACCATATGGGATTGGCTAATTATGATGTAGTTCTCCTGCCTAGGATGTAATTGGCATGATTAAAAGGCCTTATTTTATTTTACAATGTGGTACTATGTGCCAAGTGGCACTGTGTAGCTTATACAAAAGTATATAATATTATTTGACTATATCTGGCTTTAATTGACAGATGCCTACATCACCACTGTCACATGGGTTGTCTGTTCATGCGAACACACTAAGCTATGTGGCACACCTCACAGATATGCCTGCTCAGCACTAAAAGATCCTTAAAGTAACAAGACACACTCCCTGATGTCATCTACATCCAGTGGGGGTAGCAACATTGTGTAAAAGCTTCCACGGAGTGGATATGCAAATATGGTTGCTCTTTTATCGATTCAGCAAAGGATCCTTATCTGCATACATATTCAAGTTGACATTCTGGAAACTACATGGTTCTTAGCCATGTAAACTGGGTAACAGCATAAATGCACCATTGTACAGACATAACTCATGGTCCTACAGTACATTTGTGTAAACTACATTTTTGTGTCTTTCGGCTTTTCCCGGTTAGGGGTCGCCACAGTGGAACTCCTGTCCGCTAATGATTGGCTGTTGATTTTTATGTACTGGCTTGCCAGACCTGACGCACAACCTTCAACAAAGGTACGCCCATTCACGCATGTCTCCAAGCAGAAGACGCTCTAGCTGAGAATCGAAATGGACAGCGTCTTACTGTGAGGCGACAACACTACTGCAGCACCACCACCGCGGGTATTTGTGTAAACTACATTATACATGCTATTTTACATTTTCTTTTTTTATTTTTTCTGTTAAGCATGTTTGCACAATGTGGAGCATAGTGAAAACAAGTGACAATTATTTTAAAAATTATTATTAATTTTAGATATTCCCTTTCTTTTTCAGACATCCATGATGTATGTTTAACACATTTATGTACGTGGTCTAACATTTTCAAGGGAGTTATGTCCATATTTGTGTACTTTTACATACTCTTCTGTCCATGTAGATTCCTGTACATGGAAATTTTACCTATACCCTACAAACATTGACATAGAGTCTACATGTATGCCTTTCCACTTATTGAATCACTGCATCTGGCTAATTTCCATTAGATTCACCTCCTTTTGGAGAAATTTGCATTACATGGAAGTTTCCCTGTTTGCATGTGCTTGTGTGCCACTAAGCGATGTTTACTGAATCTAAAAATGTTTGTGTCTGTAGGCTTTACAGAATTCCTCCTCTTATTTTCTTTTCTTGGTTGATTGCAGTGTGCATTTTTATTTTAGCTTATTTAAAATAATTTCTCTTGCATGTTACAATTTCCGTTTACGAAACAGCATAAAGGTGTGTTTTTTAAAGTCTCGTGTAAAACAGTGACAAATTATTGGTGAACTGTTGGTGAAGTTAAAAATGATTGCTATTTCCCCAGTTTTTTTAAATGTCAACATAAATAATTGAATATGCAAAATAGTACGAATATTCCAACAATAACAAGAAAGGTACAGCAGTCATCAATACTTCAGCTTACATATGTATTCTGTATAATGTATGCACTAAGAAAATTAGGAAAATGAAGTCACTGCTCCTTTTTCCAGTATTCAAGAATTTATCTGTTTGTAAAAGTGGAGGCCAGAATGATTTATGGCCAATCACACAAATAAATGCTACCAACATAATCAAATAACAATACATTAGAGAAAGATGAACCTTAATATTTGCAAGATCCTTCAACAGTGAAATAGTATGTGTCAATCAAATGTGTACTTGAAAATAGAGTCCCTAAAATGAGTGAGGGAAACAAGACAAAACTCTGCAGTGCAAATACCTCAGAGCAATATCCAGTTTGCAAAGAAGAGCCATATGGAATGCATACACTATATTAAATTGAAAGTAAAAAATTATGCATATTCCAATTATTATTTCCAATGTTAAGAACATTTGAAACACTGCATAGTACTCGGGTGGATGATTTAGTAAATGACCCATTTTGTCTAACTTATACAACAAATTATAAGACAAAATTCCAAACCATAGTATAAGTTCCAGAACTGAGTACCTTTAATGAAACTCACTTTTGAGACTTCATCAGATGGTGAGGAAATACAGAACATTGCAAACATAAACAACATTATACCAAAACACATGACCTGGTATAGCCAATAAAATATATACATATTAATTATCTGACATCTTTACAAGACAAATAGCATAAAAGTCAATCTTATAGGCTTTTAGAACATGCAACAGAATTAAAAGTTATCATATCTGTATGCCTGAAGATGAAAAGGAACCTAATTTGACCTACCACCTATATTCTTTTATGTTGAAAAGTTCTACAACATTTTTGTCACTAACACTCTAATACATAACAAGTAAAGCAGAAAAAAAGACAGTTTAAGTGCTGAAAAACTTTTGGTAGCTTATATGAAGCATTATTTGTATTTAGAGACTTTTTGCTAGAATATATTCATATATTAATTGCTAATTTTCCTTTAAGTTACACGAGATAAAATGAAGAGTGGCTGGTGGATGAGGCAGCATAAATCACACTTCTTATATACAATTAAATAAGCTAAGACTTCCAATTGTCTTTCCTTTAATATACGTTCAATCTTTTCCTCAAAAAAGTAAAAAAAAAAAAAAAAAAAATACTGATTATAATGGTTATACCTGTCCATGTCCTGTTTTCCCTAACCAGTATTGCTATAGTTATCACCACTCTGTTATAATTACAATAATGCTAATTGCTCTTTTCTAACACTGGGTGTAGGTTATTGACAAATTATTTTGAAAGCAATCAGCCAATTAACCAAGAGATTTAATATATGATTTACATGAAAAGCTCACACAGACTCTGCCACAAATTTCTGTGAGGGAAAGGTTAGTTTGTTTTTGCTTTCTTGTATTCTCTTTTGATATATTGCCTTCTTCTATTTTGTATATTGTGATTTGTTTTCTTTACACTGTGTTTTACTTGTATTCTGCTTTTAATTGCATATTTAAACTAGGAATGAGACCACAGCTGTGTCTCTTGTGAGTCACACAAAAATTAGAATAGGTCAATTAAGGTTAATTACTTGTGAGCTGAGAGTGGAGCTAGGCATCAAACCTTCTTTTTAAGGGGTAAACTGTAACATTACAAAGCTTTACTAGAAAAACTCAGTTAGACTCTGCCACAACTTCCTCTAAAGGTGTTACTGCACAAAGCTAGGGGTCTAAACAAAAAACTCCACTCCCTAGAAGCACCCTTCAACCTAGTGAAATCTGATGTCTCTGTGGTGACTGAGACATGGTTTAAGGTGGCTGAGAGCACACTGACAGTCATGGTTATAATGCCTTCCACATATTTAGACTAGCTACTACACAGACAGGGATTAAAGGTGGACATGTCTCAATGTACATCAAAAATAGATATACCTCAAGGTTGGTCAAACAGGGCAATGCACTTCAGCTTTTCCACATTCAAATCACCATAGTCAAAATCCAGTACCACTTCTTGCAAGCTTTGTGCCCCATTGTATAACCAAAAAAACTTATACCATGTATTTAAACTTATTGGAAACACTCACCATCCAACCCAAAACCCTATTCATGGGCTACTTTCATTACTCTACCATTAGCTGGGAATGATATACAACACCAAACATACAGGCACAGTGATTCCTGGATTTTGTAAATACAAACTCCCTGGACTAGATTGTCAAAACACCAACAAGAGGTGCAATCATACTGGATCTGGTCCTCACTGATATGTGAGAATGCTGCACACCCCCTAGCGTAATCTCCTCTGATAAGTTCAGACCACAATATCATCTCCTTTGAAGTAAAAAAACATGGAACCCCAGCTAATGCCGGAATATTCAGAAACTAGTCTTATGTGAACTTCCTACTATTAAATGATACCCTGGCAAAATTTCAAGACCCCATAAACCCTGAGAACCCTGCTACCTATGCAGAAATGTTCACAGAAATCCTATACAAGCATGTTAATAGCTGCATAGATGTAGCTATACCCACTAGGAAGAAGTACAAAATTAACTTAAAAAAAACAAGCCAACCTGGTGGAATCACACAATCAATAGGCTAGATAACAGAAGGAAGAAAATCAAGTCAAAAATTAAGAGGTGCAGTACTGAGCAGGATAACATCACTCTCTTCAAACTAAACAAATAACGCAGAGGACAAATAAAGTATACCAAAGCCAAATTTGAGGTAAATTTGGTCTTCCAGGCCAAGGATACCCACAAGGCATTCTTTAGCTATGTCTGCAACCTCAAAGACAATACACAGTTGTGTGCAGAGCCCATTGTAAATGGAGCCACCTGTACTGATCCAAAAGATATAGCAAAGGTCCTGGCTGATGAATTCATCTCCAACTTTTCCTCTGTCTCCTCCTCAACCTTTCCTCAGGAAATATCATCAAATATAACTACACTAGGGAACAGATCCTTAATGCTCTCTCTAAGGCCAAGAACACTGTATCAATGGGCATAGTCTTTATCCCAGGATGCCTTCTAAATAGCATGAAACATGATCTATCAGGCCCTCTGGAATTGCTATTTAACTGTAGTCTCCAAATAGGCTTCATGCATCATGTATAAAGAACAGCAACACTCATCTCTCTGCACAAAGGTGGGCCATTTGCAGACCCTGAAAAGTACAGAGCCATAAGTCTCGCTAGTCTCATATGCAAAGCCTTGCAAAGAATTATCTTAAAAATGATTAATAATGACATAGGAAACCTCCAGATACAGGACCCAAACCAGTTTGGTATCATCAAGGGCAGGTCATGCATACTCAACCTGGTAGACTACTTTGAGAAGGTCAACAAAGCAATGGATGAGGGCAAAATGGTTCACATTGCCTCACTTTACCTGATCAAGGCCTTTGACACAATCCCTCAAACTAGGATTGTTGACAAACTTAAGAGGTTAGGTACAAACCTTTATGCAACCCGGTGGATAGCCAGCTGGTTCACAGACAGGATCTGGGAAGTTAGAATTGGGGAGTCCACCTCTAACAAGAGGCCAGTCACAAGTGGAGTCCCTTAGGGATTGATTTTGGGACTGCTCCTTTTTGGCATTTACTTCTTTGAAGAAAAGGCCAACGTCAATGGCTTCTGGCTATCTAACTGTGCAGATGATGGCAAACATTATGAGCTTTCATTGAATCACCCACTGACACAAATGTTCTCCAGGAAGGGCTGACACAGACAAACAACTGGTACCAGATCCATGAACAAAAACTAAATGCCAGTAAATGCATGATAGTATCTATCATATTGACAACACATCCCTAAGAGGTGACCATACAATAGTGAGGAAATTATTCAATGTTGTCCAACTTATGAACAAATGTATGGCATCTAGGTCCAAGGAAGTAATTATTTCACTATATTCAGCATTCATCATATGTATCATTCAGTACAATGCTCCCTTTGGTATGTACCTAACCAGGTATATCCAACAACTGGAATGTCCACAGACGTTCCTCACTCGAAGAATACAGGGCATAAGCAACATGTCCATTTTAGAATGCATCAAGGTTCTATCCCTGTATTCTGTCTCCTACAGGCTGTTGAGGGGACATCAGGTGGGGAATAGGAAATCTATCGCTGGTTTGGCACCAATATCTTTAATGGACATAGGCAGCCTGCAAATGGTTCATCTCTTAGAGCCCTGCTTGTAAATGTTTCACCTTCTAAGCCCCCAACTTACACTTATATCAAGGGTACTAGAACTTTTCAGCATAGCTAAGCTTAAAAATGCCCTTGTAGTCATTAGCCTAGTAAACACATATGAACCTATGATTGGTGATAAACAGAGGTTACTTAAACATGACAGATCAAAGTTTTCATATCCCAGTACAATAAGTCTTAATAGTAAACAGGCCATATGAGTGTGAACATTTAATAGAATGAGACTGTCATATGTGTATTATAATAAAATCATAGTTAAAATTCAATGATAGGTACATGAGTTGCAAGACTGCAATAACAGAAATTAAAACAGAAGCTGCTAATTAAATTGAGGACGTGCAATAAGTGATAAATTATAAAAGTATAAGTCATTTATGTTGAATTCTTTGTAATGCAGATGTACATAACATAAATATATATCCTCTGGACCTAGCCATAAATTTAGTTTTGGTTTATATACCATTGACATGGAAGTATTTATTTTGTAAACATACCTTAATAACCTTATTCCCTATCTGAAGGTGAAATCATTCTGATAGGAAGCTTTAATTAATCCTTATTCAAATTGCCTATTATGCAATTTTATGAAAATAAGAACGGGTTGTTACAAAAACATTTGAAAGATGGACAGTTAGAATAATTGCCATCTATTCCAATGATGAGTAAACCTATTATTTACTTTGGCACCCTCAGTAAATCATATTGGTGCACTTTAATTAAAAGTTATCACGCTCTTCTAGGTAGTGACCATGAAATAACTGACTAGATTAAACATCAAAGT
The DNA here is from genome assembly GCF_019279795.1 of Protopterus annectens. NCBI lineage: Eukaryota > Metazoa > Chordata > Ceratodontiformes > Protopteridae > Protopterus > Protopterus annectens. The sequence goes on along the minus strand of NC_056732.1, from coordinate 752,317,810 downwards.
ACTTTCCTTAAAGTTATCAAATGATATTATTTTTAAATTATTACAAACTACTTGTTTCTATTATAGAAAGGTAGTTTAGAAAGATTAACAGACTTGTTATCATATTTAAATAGTGTTTCTAGTTATTTAAAATTTGTGTATAATGTTAATCAGAAAGAAATTCATTTTCTAGATTTGAAGATTTATAAATCTGCCAACAATTTGAAGGTTAGAATATTAAAGAAAGAGTTGCATAGCAATAGTTATTTGCATTACAACAGTATGCATAATAAAAATCCAAAAAGAAATATTGTCAAAGGACAATTTTTAAGATTAAGTGAATTAGCAGAAGAGAAGTATTATTTTGAGGTGGAAAGTGATTTAATGGAAGATAATTTCTTAAGTAGGGGGTATCTGAATGGGTTAATAAAAGAGGTTAGAAATTAAATGAAAAACATGAGGGAGTTAAGTGCATCAATGAACAAGTTGGTTGAAAATAATATGAAAACCAAGAGCTATGCTTTAGCTTGTGTATTATAGAATTCAGTAGATGAAACCAGTATAAAGCAAATTATTAAAAATAATTGGAAGTTCCTTTTAAATTTTAATGAGATACGTCATGTTATCGGAGAAGACCCAGTTTTGTTACAAAAAGGGGGAACATTTTAAGGAACATTTCTATGGAAATAATTATGATAGTTTGAAATTAGATGCTAAAAAGAAATGACTAAATCTGACAATTGTAAGTTTTGCCCAGTTATTCTTGGGGGAAATGAAATTAAAGTAATGGTTAGAAAGTATAATATAAAATTAGGTCATGAATACAACTGCAAATCAAAATTTGTAATATATATAACTTTGCGTAGATTATGTCTAGCATTTTATGTTGGGAGAACTTGTAGAGAGTTTAATAAAAGGATGTATGAGCATCTAAGGGAGGTTGACATCAAAGAAATCAGTAATAGCTTAGCTAAGCATGTTTTACAAAAGCGTGGTTCGAAATATGATAAGGTTAATTTTAGGTTTTCTGTAACAGATTGAGTTTTCACCTATAAAACTAGGACTGATGCAGAAGATAAATTAAATTGGAAAGAATATTGTTGGCAGATAAAACTGAATGCATGTAATTTTCCTGGTTTGAATGAGAGGGAAAATTACAAGGTGGTTTTAAAAAGGAAAGGGTTAACTCATTAATTAAAGTTTAATCATGTGATTGTGATGTAATGTATTTAATAGGGTTGTTATTTTATGTGAACTTGGTCTCAAGAAGTTCCATATCAGGAAGGAAAGTGCTTACCAGGTGTATTTAATAAAGTGCATGTTTGTTTTATATAGACCATTAGTACATTTTTTATTTGTTTCAGTATGGTCCGTTTTTAAAAGTATTTGTGAGGCTTTTTGTGGATGACTACAAACTATGATGAGGCACAGATACATTGGCCATCTGTTAGCAGAAGGAAATTAAAGGAAAAAGACTGCAGATAATGCACAGGAGGAATTTAATAAAAGCATCACACCATTAAAAGTGATACAAAAGATGAAAGTATGAAATACTGTTGTGCAGATTCAATAAGCCCTACACAGTCTGCTAAGATGAGATGCACTAAAGGTAGAGCACAGTTTTTTACTCAGTAAATGGCTATACATGGTGTGTAGAACCACACAACCACTGTAAACACAGTGGAATGTTAATACAGCATAAGCAGCTGAATTGTATACTAATCAATGAATCCAAGATGGAGGAGCTATTCAACAAGCTAAAAGCATCTGTGTAAACTCAGTGTTGGTTTTCCCTGTGAATTCCAAAATCTATTGGAATACAGCCATGGAAAGGAGTCTACACAGAAAGACTGTTAGGGGCTGCTGTTGCTTTAATTCATGTGAATGTGCAACAGGCTGAAGTCAGTGCTGCTGCTGCTGCTGCTAATAGACCATGACCAAGAAGGAGAAGATCTTTTTAGGCTGCAGTCAACTTATCACAATCTGCTTGAGGTGGAAATTGTAGAGCACTACAGGGTAGATACAAACACACTAGAGGAACTCTGCAACCTCTGTTGTCCTCTAATCAGGCTCAAGGGAAACCAAGGGGAATCAATACCAATGCAGCCAAATGCATGTGTAGCACTTAGAATTTTAGCTACAAGAACCTTTCAGAGAATAACATGGAACATGCTGTGGGTGTCACAGGCATCAGCATCTAGGATCCTCTATCAGTTCCTGAATGCTATGCTCCAACATGCCAGTGACTACATATATTTCAACATACTCCTGAGGACAGGGCCACAAATATGCAAGAGTTCTACCATGTAGCACCCTACCCTGAAGTACCAGATGACATAGATTGTACACATATAGAAATCAAGGCACACTCAGGGAACAGGAACATTTCTGTATAAATAGAAAGGGCTTCCACTCTATTAAATTCCAAGTCATGGGTAATGCTAAGAGAATCATCTTGAATGTGTGTATGCTGGCAACCCAGGAAGTTACCATGACTCACATATCTGGCACACCTCTCAACTGTATCAGATGTTTAGTACGGGTCATATCCCACATGGTCACTTATTGGAGGATACAGGTTATGCACTAGAACTGTGGCTGATGACATCTATCAGAAATTTACACACACTTCCTGAAGAATGCCATAATGAGGTACACACTCAAATAAGAATATCACTGAGGGTGAGTTTGGGCTGCTGAAGTCATGATTCCCATACCTAAATGCATCTGAGGGAGCAGTACAATCCATGTACATATACTGAAATATTCATTATCTGTGCCATGCTTCACAACATCATCCTGATTCAGCAAGATCAGGTGCACACAGGTGAGGATTTCAGAGGTGGCACCAGCAATTTATGTGGGTGTAGGCAGATATAGGTATGCTTAATATACCCTTGCATTGGCTAAAAGGAAATACACAGCAGACTCACCACCTAAGGGGTAAAACCTTCATCCTACATAAATTCATATCATGTGGTTGCAGCATATTACAATCACAAACAAAGCAATGTTAGATGCAAAACAAGGAGAGTAAGAATAGCAAATTTTATTTGTGCCAACACAGAAATGGAACTTAGCTTCCCCACCCCCAAAACAGCAGACAAGTGAAACATTTTGTTAACAAACCGTCAGTGACCTGCTAAAAGTGTAATCGAATAAACTGTCCCTGAGACGTGTATGCATTTAACACAGAAAATTAAATTTTATGCAAGTGCTAGTCATGTCTACCTGTGGCCAGCACTCCCCTAGAGGTGTGTATGGGGCACTTATAAGGATAATAGTCCTGTGTCATTAACAATGTAGGAGATTTATATTTCATGGAAATAAAAACAGAAGAGTGCTAAGAGAAAAACATTTTTAACATTAGCACTCGTGATGACAGTTAATAAGGCTGCGAATCTGAGGAAGCAAAATGCCCTGACAAACATACCTATGCCATCAATACACTTCTAAGAAACACACATATATATATATATATATATATATATATATATATATATATATATATATATATATATATATATATATATCAGATTTTCTTACTGATATTTCAGCATATTCAGTATATAGCTGAAGAATGGAAGCATACCTTATCAGTATCTTCTATGCAGATACATCACAAAGTAATATCTTCTTCTCTGTTATTCATATAAAAAGTCTCCTCATCTTCAGGTTCCCTAGCTACACAGTTCCCATTTTATAGTGTAGGTTTAGGGCTATGAGTATGGTGAAGAAGCAAATGAGGTGTGTCATCATTAGAATTGCTGAATCCCCAGTTCTTGGCTCCATGTAGAACATGTGAACATAGTGCAGGCATTCCCTTGGTGTTTGTTGTTAATGGATTGCAACCGTGGACGATTACTGGTAGGGAGATGGAAAACACAGCAGCAGTTCAGACTCCCTTACCTCCAGTGAGTGTGTGTGTGTGTGTGTCAGCCAGGTAAGACTTGCAAAGTGTAGAAGTAATTGTATCAAAGTTTTAAATGTAAGTAAGCAGCACACATTTCACAGTTTCTGTTCAGTAACATCCAACCTGTGATTTATTTTTTTTGACAACCATATATTATTGCTGTTTAATATCCTTACACATTTTAAGGACAATGATACAGAATGCCTTACAGGCCTTACAGACTGCACAAATCAGATAAGACAAGAATGATCAAGAAACACAGATAGATAAGACAGAGCTGCATTTATGCAAGCAATAGTTATACATGGTTATATGATCACTCAGTGCACTACATCTGAAATTCATACATGTACAAACAACTGTCATATATTTTGTTAGTATTGTGGATGATGTTGCAGTTTGTTGTATGCACAATGGTTTTCATTCTCTGGTACAAAGTTATTTCTGTAGCAAAGAGGAATAAGACACCCTTACGTTTTGAAGGTTCATTAGAGTGAGTGTTCAAATCCAGACCTTTGAGAACATATTTCATGTGTACCACTATGAATTTATGTAGTGTTGTTGATTTAATTGGTTTATTTTCTTCCTTTTACATAATTTTGCCCTTATTTTATTTTTTTTCAATGCCAGTGTTTGCATGGTGCGGAACTTAGCACAAACAGGGGAAATGGAGAAGCACAATGAATATCATTTTTATCTTTGCTTATTTTGTTTGCACAGTGCTTAGCAAAATATTTATTGGACTCTTGGTAAAGCACCAAAGTCAAACAGTTCTGCACAGGGACTATTCTGGCTCCCAGTACAAATCTGAGGCTTGGAATAGTCTGGCCCTCAGTACGAAGAAGTTTTAGAATTTTAGCATTGAGGTTATTGTTTGTTCATCACTTAACTACACATAAGCAGAAAATGTGTAGAAATATGAATCTCGCATGCTGAAACACTTTGCCATCCATCAGGCAAACCCTCTGATTGGCAGTGCACTATGCAAAGTGGACAATAGCATGAATTACTTTTGTTTACTGCCAATTTACTATTTATGGCATGAAGCTACATATGGAAAATGAAGGACCTATCTAAGAAAATGTCACATAATTACAATGCAGCCATCTGTTACCTCTACCCATGCACTGCAACCTTAATATCTCATTATTTGTTCACAAATATATCAACTACACTATATTATTTGATAAAAAAATGTTGTCTTATATAACATGCGCACCTTTAGAATGACAATACACATTCAGATTTTCCAGTACTTGTAGTAATGTGGACACCTGTTTGCATATAGTTTGTAAAGCTGTCTCTTAAAGTATATTTGCACATTGGAACACAGCCACCAAATACTACACATTGCACACTTATCAATATTTACCACGCAGAACTTTAATATCTTGACAGCTGAACATGGATAGCTATTCGTTTTATGCAGTCCTTCTAACATCTTCTCTCCAGCAACCAGTGCTGATGTCATCCAGTACAAGTTGGCCTGCAGCCTTGTAAAAGTCAGACTGTGTACTTAAAAAGGTATGGGTTCTGTTTTCAGTGAAGTGGGAGGTGTGTGTGTCTAGCTAGGCAGAGGAGCATAATTGTGTATCCTACAGTTACCACTCCAGTCCCATGGATTGCCAAACCTTTGACACTTGGACATGCCTATGCATCCATTTCATGCAAGCCTCCCAACATCTTGTGCTGATGTCATCCACTATAAGTTATCCTGTAGACTTATAAAGGCCAGACTTGTGTTGTGGTGCCTGTGTAAAATACAGAGTTCTGTAGTCTGTGTATTTAGATATGTAGGGGTTCTGTTTTCACTGCAATCAACTGGTGTGTGTGTGTGTCTGTGTGATTGTGCACTTTCTTGACATTAGAGAGAGCATTTTCCACCAGCAAGTGGGATGCTGCTATTACCATTTTGTCCTCACCAGACACTGCTGATGTCATCACCTATGAAGTGCTGCCTGACACTCTCCAAATCAGACTTGAGCTGTAGTGCTTGCCTTACATGCAAAGTTCTCTAGTTGGTTTATCTTAGATAGGTAATGGTTCTGATCTCACTACAGTTGACTGGTGTGTGTTTGTGTGCTTGCTTGACATAGAGAGAGAATTTTACACCAGCATGTGGGATACTGCTATTACCATCTTCTTCTAACTAGGCTGTGCTGATGTCATTAGCTATAGCTGATTTGTGGATGTGCAGTATTCCCATCAGGGCAGGGTCAGAGACTGTCCTGTAGGCCAGGCACAAGTCACCTCATCCTATATAATACAGATTACAGTGATAGGGCTTTTGTTCTATTCACATACATCATGGCATGGTTTATAGGCCCTGTATTTCCTTTGTGAGGAACCCCCGTGGTCTGTCAAGCTACTACAGGTGTCTGGTGAGGTACATGCAAAAGGGAGCATTATACTCTATTAGTTTTCTGATGAATTTTGAGTACAGTTCTGTTATATCATCCTCAGATCTGGATATGATATCCTGATTTATGAGGTGCAAGATGTAGCCTTTCAACACCACTGTGGACTCATTGTGGACAAAGTTCATATTGCTATTTGCGTGTGTTCCCAGGTCTTGTACCACTGAGTTTCAGCATAGGGGGAGTGTTGTCACTGCTGTAATTAGTGGGGAATCCCACTTTGCAGAAGTCCAAAATAATGATACTTTATTGCATTTATTTGTAGACTATGTGGCTTTGGTCCCAGTCATTTATCTGTGTTAACCCTTCCTGTAGTATGTTAATAGCATTAGTGGACTCAATGATTGCAGCAAATATACAAGAATCAACAAATTTGGTAAGCCAAAGACAGTATACTTTAGCCTAGACTATCAAGAAAGAGATTCCAAACAGTAAAGGACCCAGCAAAGATCCTTGAGGTATGCCAGTGGTGACAGCTCTTCTGGTAGAGGTTGATTCATCAACTTTCACAGTATGTGTTCTGTTGGTGAGTGAATTGGTTGACCATCTAGTGATGTAAGGGTTAATCCCCAGCTAGGAGAGTTTCTCAATGATACCTGAGTGGGTGATTGTGTCCAAACCATAGGGCAAATCAGGACAGGCAGAATGTACTGCCTTACCTTCATCCAGGCCTATAAGACTGCATCACTGGGCTATGACAACATCACAGATAATCTATAGTGTGACTAAAACATATACCTACCTCTCATGGTTGGATGCACATTTCATCACACCCTTCAGATGGACTGTGTTACATTAGAAGGGTGTACATTAACATGTATCCATCTGAGTGTAGGGTGGGGGACACCTCTTGATGCATGCATGTATAGACACATCCTAACTCTCCTCATCTGTGAGGTAGATCAACATATCATCAGGAACCTTTACTAAATGGGCACTAGTAATATCCCAGTTGTGTGCAACAGACATGCGTGTGTTGTTAATGCCACATCCATATCTCTTACATCTGTTAGATGTCCTCAAAGAAGTCATCAAGGGCATGCATGATGACAACACCATCATCCTGTGGAACTTGACCAGGCCAAGGCATTTGACACAAATCCACACTGAGGTTTTCCCTCATCACTGTCAGATGTGGCCATAAACATCCATATCACCAAGTGAATAGACCACTGGATCACGTAGATGGCATCTAAATATGTTAAAATGTGTGATATGGCCTATATCTCAGGTCCAGTGATCAGGTCTTTACATCAGGGCTGTCTACCAGGCTCTTTTGTGCCCATTATTTATGTCGCAGTCATCAAGAATAATATTTACATCCTGTGTCCAAACAGCTGTCTGGAGGACTACCGTTTGTGGGCAATCATTGACTCCAGTGGTGATATTAGTATAATACAGACAGTATCCATACACACCAAAAGTTGCTGCCACAGCCATGACAACACATGAAATAAAACAAAATCATGGAGGGATTTGCTACATTATGAAAACAAACACACAACCCAAGGATAATGTAGGCATCACACCCTATAAGCAGACCAATTGGTATGGGATCTGTGTCCTGGGGTGGATGGTATATGGATCATTCACCAGCATGTGGCCATAGTGGTGACTGCTCCCTTATATGTAACACAAATACTGAGTGTGTGGAGGACATCTACATCAGAGGCTATAATACCTCCATAGGGTACAGCATTCATCACACCAATAACTGAGTATAATGCACCCTTCTTCATATACCTCCCTACACATCTTCTAGTGATGTGAAACTGAAGTGTACCACCTATGCCACAGTGAGCTCCCACACATCTTATTGGCCATACCTTGGTATTATTTTTGTTGTATGAACATTAATGTCTGATAGTGTGGAACCCCCATCAAGGTGTTATACCAGATGCATGTGTGATACCTGTTCCAGTGATGCACATAGTACATACATAGCCACTTGGTAAACGGTGAGGGGACCTATAGCTAACAATGATATGGAAAGGGATTTTACCTCCAGTTAGTTAGAGCTAGACTAGCTCTAAGCAGTTGTACTGTTGACCACCCTTGAGGTGTATTTGTCTTTAATAAAGATGTATACACCTCTGCCTTTGGTTCTTTCATGCTCATTCTGAAGTCAGAACATGTGGAAGGCATTGTAGCCTTGCATGGCTGTGAGGCTCTCTGCAGCCTTGAATCCTGTCTCTGACTGCACAGACATGAGTATTTTCCAAGGTAAGGAGTGCTTTTAGTGAGTGCAGTTTCTGATTTAGACTCCTTGCATTAAGCAGCATAACCCTGAGTTTGTCTCTAGTGGACTTTTTTATGTCGAGAATGTAGTTGTTCTGACATTGCCTAAATAAGGCACTATAGGGAGGCAAGTATCTTTGCCAATAACAGAAATCGAAGAGGCGACAGGTGAAGACCATCTCTGACAAAGCAGCGTGGTCTGTCAACCATATCTTCCCTTGCTGACAGATACTGGATCCCCCAGGACTGACACCAGAAGCTAAGTCAGTTGTTGAAGTCAATCGTATTTTGTTTATATTGATACATCATCCTGGGTGAAGGTGGAATGCTTTTTAGGACTAGGGACATACCTACCTGGGACACATAATCTGAGAGATCAGTCATGTCTCTCTTCATATAGTTCAGTGAGGTATGTGTCAAACTATTCACTCCAACATGAATTACGACAGAGTCATAATGGTACTTGTTATTTAAAAATTTGAGTGCATGCATGATCTGATGGATACTGGCACCAGACAGGCAGCTGACCAGGACCTTCTCCTTGTCCAGCCTGGTGAGGTTGACATCTGTGTGGCTCACTATGGAGTCACCTATGACCAAGACATCTGGTTTTGAAGTGTTTTGCCTTAGGGAATTATTGACTGAGACACTATTGTGTGTATTATTATGTGTAGTGGATTCTGTTTGGTCTGCAGTGTGTGTGCAGTAGGTTTGCACTTGGAAGGTCTCTGATCTTTAGGTAGGCTGCTCGCAAATACTTGTGTGAATGTGCGTTTATGTGCTGTGAGCTTGTTACGTGAAAGAGGTGAAGTGTGTGTGCTGACAACCTGTTTGATATCCAGTTTGTTGTTATGTAAGAGAATTGATTCCAAATTCATAGAATAGATACAGCTCTCACATGTTGTATATGTTTGTTTTAGAAGTAATGGTTGTCAGTATACATAAGGCAATTGCTACATTGCTTCAGGATACCCATGTCAATCAGACTGGCTGGAGAAATGTTGTGAAACTGTCCATCCATTATGGCAGGTATATACTGTAATAACTAGTGGAGAATGGGCTAGATGGACCAGGTATTGCTGTAAGAATGGCAAAAAGCAGCTATTCTATGGAGGGCTAGGGGCAGAAACTGTATCAGTGCTTCAAGATGCACAACTGAGTCGCTCACAGGGCAGTAGTACAATCTCTGAGCAGCTCTGGTAAACTGAGTGCAAACCCGCTCAAACATGACGCTGGAATACAAGTGAAGTTAAATGATTTTAAAAAGTAAACAAAGGGAAAGGCCAAAACTGAGCCTTATTCTAGCAATCCCCAACTTAGATGGGTCCTTGGCTGCACACGTCTGCCACAAGGGTGCAAGGGGCCTTCTTAATGTAAGATGGCTGGTTTTATTGCTCAAATGATACCAAACAGTCTAGATTGAGCATGTATGAATCTAGGCTATGCTATAAAAATAATAAAGCAGCAATTCAGTAGAATACGCCAACAAGAGTGTAGACCACAAACCTTCCTGGTGTATAAGTGGTCTGGAGCCCAAGTGCTTAAACCATAACAAAGGCACTTAGAACAACAGGCATAATAAGCATTCAACCAGCAATTCCCAGCTCAGAAGGGCAGAGGCTACTGCCTACTCCCACAAGAGTGTAGACTACAAACATTCTTAATGCAAAACAACTGGTCTGAACCCCAAGTGCCTAAACCAAAAGTAAAAAGCTTCGAATAACAATTGCAATTTAATGTGATACCAGACAGATGACATTTACATGCTTTTAATCTACCCACATACATCATGTCATGGTTAGTAGGCAGTGTGTTATCTTGATGAGAAATCCCTGTGGTCTGTCCAGCTGCTGCATGTGTTTTATGAGGTTCATGCAAAAGAGAGAATTATACTGTATTAGTGTTCTGATGAGTTTGACTACAGTGCTGTCATACAATCCTCAGATCTGAATGTGATGGTGTGTCTTAAGACGTGCACCATATGCAGAGTCACCAGATTTCTGAAGGGCCAGTACAGACAAAAAAAAGGTCTTTCATGCTAAGTGAAGACCAAAAAAAAAAAACCCCCAAAAAAAGGTCTTTCATTTGTGCAGAACAGCAGTTCCGCATTAAGCAGAAGTGGCTCTGGTTTGCAATTTTTGATTTGCTCGTATGGCAGTATATAAGCCATTCAACAATTTGCACAGGATAGCCTCTTCTGTTCAATACAGAATACCCTACTGTTCCACATTGAACAGAAGTGGGTCAGCTTTGTGATTTATGATTGGCCTGTATGCTGGCATACAGGCCAATCAAAAATCACAATGCAGAGCCTGTTTTGCTGGGATTTTCAAAAGGCAGTGCAGGACTCAGGCTTGGGCTACTAATCTTGGAACAGTCCCACTCAAATAGGGATGCCTGACATCCCTGACCATATGTATGCACTGGAAAACATTAAAAAAAAGCTTGAAAGTAATGAGACACATTGCATTTCCTGACTTCACAACCCTTACAAGAGAATACACTAGAAAGTATTGACATGAGGATGCTATCCACTGTATAATTTGGCAAAGCAAATATGAGTGACAGTTGCAATTATCAGTTCTACATCACAAATGCAGATATACTAGGAACTAATGCAGCTATGCACCCTGAGCATCAGACATAAAGCTTTTGTACCCCTGAATCCAAAAGATAGAAAACAGGGATATGATACAATTTATCATCACTTGCACAGGGTGTTGTGGGGAGGGAACAGGAGGCCTAGGCTGACATGAAAGGTCAGTTAGTGTGCTTGAGTAAGAAAGGGAGGTAGGCAGGCTGAACCATATAACTGTGTTGTGTGTGTCTGTAGCGGTCCTCCATGTGACAGTGGTGTGTGAGAGTCTGCAAGAACACAACCAAGCTCAATACTAGCTCTATGTTTTGGTATGTCGGACAGATGTGAGCCATGCATGGTAGAGGTGGCAGTTCATCATTACCCCCCCCCCAACCATGAGAACTGGTTCTTCCAGGAGTTACACTGACACCTCCATGCCCAAGGTCAGATGCAGTGCTGCTACGTGACTCTGACTAATATCTGCTGAAAGTGCTTCCATCACGGGAATGCCCAGGACCATAATCCCATAGGCTGCCACATCTGATTGTAGAGACCACACCCAGTGATGGAGCAGTAGAAGTACTGTCACTTTGGGAGTGTGATCAGGCATAGCCATCTTGGCTATTAGCAGATGTGACTGACCTACACCCACAAGGATATAGTTCCCCTCTCAGAAGATTCTCCATCACAGACACTGCTCATTCCATGACTGACACTCCTCAGTCCATCACAGACACCCCTCATTCCAATATGTCATTCATCTGATCCAGTGAATCAGTGACATGGTGGAGGCAGTCACACTTGTCAGCTTGTGCCACATCTACAACCCTCAGCATTTGTCTGGAGTACCTTTCTGAACATACCGGTGCCTCCGTGATGGCCCTAAATATGCATTGGGTGACAAGGGAAGAGACACCTGCAGCAGGTGGACAGGACAGACAGAAGGCCTCCCTGAGCACCCCTATTAACCCTCCTGAGCATCACCTTGCATTGGTTATGGCCAGACTCAACAGGCACTAAAGCCACAGTAGGCAAACTTCCTTGCTCAATGTCCTGCCTCTCCATCTGTCACATACCTGTGGGCTCCCTGGATTGGGTAGGCAGAGGTCTACTAGCTGTGTCTGGGGAAAATTAAGAGGGGTGCCAGGATGTCAACTTCTGTGTCAGATTCAACCTCTGCACTCCTCAACTGTGCCTCAGTTTTGCAACCATCATGATTATTGTCTGGTGAGACACTGACATCAGGTGGCTCAGGGCCCACACTCTCACTGTCATGATAATCTGTGATAAAAAGGGAGAAGCACAGGCATACATTAATACCTGCACTACTATTGTGCAATATATGCTAAACAAATAGTGCTCCCACTATTACAGACGGTACAGCAATACACACAACAGGCCTAAAATGACACATTATGATATTTCTTTAAATTGATCTTCAGTACTGAAATACATTTATTTGGCTTACCATCTGCAGAAGGCATACATCACTGGATTCCTGATGGCCCTGAAATAAGCTAAGCAAGAGGTAAGGGCAACATCATCACATTTAACAGTAAGACAGGGGGTACTACATGTACTCCTCTATATCTGCATTAAGTGTACATTCAACAAGAACTTTGCTGACAATTCCAAACTGAGCTTATCACTGTACTTCAATCACCCCCCAAAAGACATGTAACAGAGAAGTAATTTTATTTCAATTGTTTTACTGTACAACAGTATTCAACTGGTCATATAACAAAGCCTACCTCGAAGCTCCTCTTGGGACTCCGAAGGAGTGGCACCTATGTCAATTATATGTTGTGGTCTACTCTGTTGTGAGTTGTCCTGTTTTAATGAATATTTGCCAGGAATTCCTCATTGGGGGTGAGAGGTGGCCCTACCACAGGACCACCCCTGGTTACCCTCTGGTCTTTGGCAACAGCAAGTCCATGCCTTCATGCAGAGGTAATCATGTCAGTGGCCCTGTGGTGCACCTGCTCCTATGCCCATCTGTGGCTGCCCACAGAAGTGATTTTGACAACAATCTGCTGCCATACTCTGAGCCTTTATGGCATATTGGGATGACCCCTTCTCAGAAGAAATGCCCCATGTTGATGTAACGCATCAACAATGATATTATTTTTGGCTTCACTGAAGGGAGATCTCCACATCAATAATATTTTGTGTCTTAAAAGACAACAGAATGATAATACACATAAGTATCACATAAATACAATTTAGATGTTACCAGATAAAATAGTAAATGTAGGCAGTCAGTAGAACCATCTGAAAAACAAGAAGCAAGGCTATAGATGTGAAATACTAATGACAGGCAGGATACAAAACATGGAGAGTAGCAAGAGCAACATATCCTTGTATGTGCCATAGCAGTAACTCAACTATCCACCCACAAAAACAACAGTCCATTGTAGTTTGTGACATAATATTAACTTTTCTTTGCTCCCCCCACCCACAAAATAACTAGCACATGGACCATTTTGATGATAAAACATCTTTGAAATACTAATCATGCTTTCCTAGGACCTGTCCCTGAAACATTTGTACATATGCATCACACAGCGTTCTATTTTCATATATTGTCAATCATGTGTACCTCTGAAATGGCTTGTCAAACATGACCATGCCATCAGTACTCTTCTAACTAATGCATACAGATAACTGTGTAAAAGGCTTTACTCCACATTATTCATTAATATTTTTCTAGTATATGCATTATGTAGGTAACAAAATTTGCATATACTTTCTGGACAATCTGATGGAGCTATTTAACAAGTTATAAAACAACCATGTAGACTCCATGCTGGTTTTTCCTGTGGATTTCAAAGGTAGTGGAGCACAGACACAGAAGGACTACACAGACAGAATGTTAGGAGCTGCTGCTGCTTAACTCCATTTATGTGTGCTACAGGCTTCAGGAAATGCTGCTGCTGCTGCTTCTAATAGGCCTAGGCCAAGACAGAGAAGAGTTTTCAGGCCACATTTAACTTATCACAACATACATGACATGGATATTGTAGAGTGCTATAGGATGGGCAGGAACACAATACAGGAACTCTGCAACCTCTGTCATCCTCAACTCAAAGCCAGAGCCTTTACCTCCCCATGTATTGACTGTGTACTGCTTGTATCACAGTCAGCCCTGAACTAACACTGTTGCAAATGCTGCATTTACAAGATAAGCCCTGAACATGTACTGTATTGTATAATAATATTATGGTATGTCCTTGCATTTCATCACTTGGTACAGTAAATAAGTAAAAGGTGGGAGATTTGCTTGTATACTAATTAATGTAACATGTGACAGCAAAACAAGGAGAGTAACAAGAGCAACATATCCTTGTTTGTGTCATAGTATTGGCTCAGCCAGGGTCTACCCCCATCAAAAGAACAGTGTACCCTTGCAGGTGCCATAACAGTGACCCACCTTTGCTCTCCCCAAAACAGCAGTCTATGCTTGTTTGTGCCATCCAACCTGCCCTTCATTTCATGGAAACTACATATCATAGCATTCCCAGTTAATATCCTCTCGCATTTTAAGGTAAATGATATAGACTGACTTATATACTGCATGTCTCTAAGTACTGGTCAGGTAACTGATGAATGACCAAGAAATCCAGAAAGTTAAGAATGAGTTGTATATTTGCAAGGAATAATCATAACAGGTGTGTGATCACTAAGTGCATTACATCCAAATATATTAAATATAATACATTTACATATAACAGGTCATGTCCTGATATCAGTCTATATTCAGTTCCACTTGGTTGTGTGAGGAATTACTTCAATTCTTTTCTGCAAACCTGTTTGTGTGGCAAAGATGGATGAGTCCCCATCCTGTTTTCTGATGATGCATTGGAGTGAGAGTTGGGATCCAGACCAATGTAGTTATATCTCATGTGTACTAACATTCTCTGCTGTGTATATCATAAAATGATTTTCCTCATTTCAACAATTTTTCTGTTTTTTAATTATTTTTTTCTTTTGGGGGCTATTGTTTGCGCCATGTGTCACTTAGCAGAAATGGCTTTGGTTGTGCTAATCTAGTTTGTGCATAGAGCAGCAGCGCATAAACTGGATGAACAGACTACCCAGGTAGCAGACAGGACCCAGACAGCCACAAACATACACTGGATGCATTCAATTAATACTACTGACCATCATGCAAACACATTTTCAACCAGTCCGCAGCCTTGTGCACCATATTTGTGTGATGGTAAGTGATGCACAACAAATGTTACAAATGTTACAAAACCAAAATGTATGCACTCACAGTAAGCGTGATACCTACAAATGGTGGGAAACATCATTCTACATTGGTCTTGATCTGTGGTAGGCATGGCAGGTGTTTGTGGAGAGGTTTTGAGATTCCATGCTCAAAGCCAGGTTGGGTTTGCTGGACTCCTAGTGAATGAACATGGGCCCAGGCTTTTGCAGAGAGTCTATCAAGGCTCGGATTACAAGGCAGATGCATGGAATAGTTTGGTGGGCTCAGACCAGTGCTACCAGTATCCCCTGCTCAGTGAACAATGCAGGGATAACTACAAAGTCCTCAAGATGAGGAAAGGGGATACCCTTGACTATTGGATTGAGGAATGTAGGGCGGTGGGCATCCCACAGATGTTTATGTATCACTTACAGAGACTATTTGTAACAGTTAAAAGCTGTATATATTCATGATTGGTATCCATAATTATATTCTGTTCTGTTTTTTTTCCACAGCCTTCACAGAGCAAGAACTGACTGCATGGACCCATGCTACTAGATTGGCATGGATATAAGAAGCATGTGGTACGTATGCATCAGACAAGTATTGTTATTTTAGTATTAAAAGTAAAGTTATCTTTATTGGTTTATTATACAGTTCTATCAAATTATGTATTCATCTCTCAAGTGTAACCGGAAAGTATGCATGCATTAGTCTGGAGGCCAAAACAACAGCTCACTATTAGAAAGTAGTCAGAGGTTGTGGGTCCAAAAGCAACACTTCCCCAATATACAATACTATTAAGTTTTAATTAATACTGCAATGTAATGTCCAAGCTCTGAAGAAGTTGCACCAATGGCCTCCTGTGAACTGTAATCAGTATAACTGGAACACACATATGTGCAATATATGCACACATCAAGGATTGCTTACTGCATTCTTTAGTATATTGTGCATCTGTTAGGAGCTGAGTAATCTTAACACCAAATAAGTACTTGTTAGGGTTCAGAAGTCTTAAAAGCAAAGGTAACAGAACATAGTCAAATAATTGTATCAATGCTTTGTATGTCACATATGAAGTTACAAATATTCTCCCTATTTTTTCCTCTCACCCTTTTCTCTTGTGTTTTTTTTTTTTTTTCCCCACAGCACAGTGGGGTAGGTTTGTCCCATGGGATCCTCCTTCCTCCTCTCCACTGGCTACAGAACTGCTGCCCAGCACATCTGGTGCACAACTTGGTAGCAGGCCATCTGTTGCCCCTATACTACCTGGCCCCCTCAGGTAGTTCTGACCCACAGGATTGGCCAGTGGTTCTCACCAAGAGAAGTGGCAGAGGTGGTCAGTTTATCACCTATGATGAACTGCCAGGATTGGTGCATAGGATTGTGCACTACATAGTTGTTTCACACCTACACCAGATGGAGACACTGCTCTCCATCATTGTATTGAATAACACAAGGAGATGCAGATGTCAGATACTGCAGCCATCAGTGCATTAAGGTGACAGTGATGAAAGTTCAATGGGTAATGACTCAATTCTGTCACCCAGCTTGACGTCCATGTGTTTGTGATGTCCCCACCTTCACCTCAAACATGGTATTCAGCCACCTCTTGTGGCCTTCATTGTGCCTCTCTTGTCTGGTTTGTCTTGTCTGTCTGCAACTGCTTCATCACCTGCCCAACTTACCTTACCCAGGAATTCCTACAGCCATTCCCTATCATTCCTCTTTCTCTCCAAAACAACAACAAAAAAAAAATAATGGGCACCTGTCCCACAAAAAAAAAAATAATTCCCACACAGAGCTTTCTATTTCACACACGTCTTCATGATACACTTGATTCTGTCCAATTGGCTATACAACACAATCATGTTATGGTCACCCCTCTCTCTCTGGAGGTGACAGTCCAAGTTCAGCTAACATTTTGCATATGTGATCATGTTTTATTGTTGAAGAAATGGATAGCTATGGTTCAGTCCTACATTTGATACTACACATTTCTGCCCTCCTTTCACTTTGTTCTTCCCCCTGCTTGCTCCCCACTTCACCACTTTCCTACCTTTCCCATTTCTTTTCTTTAAAGCATAATTGCAAGATGATGCGCATCGTGTACTGATGCATGACTATGGCAAAAAGCAGTTATGAGTCTATATATAGTTGCATTGCAAACCTGTAACATCTAGCCTTATTTTACAGACTCCATACCAACTATCACGGTTCATATTTTGGATTTTTATGTAAAAGTATTTGAAACTGTTACCTAGTGCCTGGATTCAAATCCAGTACCATCTGAACACAAAAATTAATGTATCGATGCATTAACCAATGGTGCTATAGACTCAGTTGAGTAGAAGGTGTATTTTAGAGTCAGAATAGCAAACGGCAGACTTAAGTGTACTGAATCTCTGGCTGTAGGTATTAACAATGCAGTGATAAGTTCCTTTGTAGGGTCATATAGTACTGGTTCCAAATTAGCTGTAGCTAATACATTTCACTACTTTTGTAGCAGCTTTGCTTACTGATAGTGCACGATGTGCAGTATTCTAATCTAATGCTTTATAAAACTCAATGAGTATCACACAATAATGCTTTATAAAGCACTACTGAGGATGGAACAATGCTGATTCATACAAATTAATGGGGAAGATACAACATTGGTGATATGGGGAGCAAGCACATGGGAGTACAAAGGGAAATGTTTGCTAAACTGTGTCAGTTAGTATTGATTGTTTAAAATACATCTGCTACCTAAGTGACTCTGTGGCAGCCCATGTTAATGCATTGTTGCTGGAGGCAGATGTTACTGGGTTTGAATATGGGTTTAAGTATTAATTCTACGAGTGTGTGTGATACTTTAAATGTATCTACTTATACTTCTGCCATTTACTGTTGCCTTGCATTCATCATGATGCACACCATCACACAATAAATTCTTTAAAGAAAAGAAATGGGGAAGACAGGAAAGTGATGAAATGGGGAGCAAACAGGGGAAAGAACAAAGTGATAGGAGGGCAGGAATATGCAGGAAAGATGTAGGAAAGAACCATAGCTATCTATTTCTTCAACAATAAAACATGATCATATATGCAAAATATTAGCTGAATTTGGACTGTCACTTCCAGAGAGGGGGGTGACCACAACACAACCATGTTGCATAGCCAATTGGACCAAATCATTTGTGTCATGAAGACATGTGTGAAAAACGAAAGCTATGTATGGGAAGATTTTTATTTTTTGTGGGACAGGTACCCATTTTTTTTGAGAGAAAGAGGAATGTTGGGGAAGGGTTGTAGGAATGTCTGGGTGAGGTAAATTGGGAAGGTGAGGAAACAACTGTAGACAGACAAGACAAACAAGACAAAGTGATAGGAAGGTGCAGGATACAAGAGGTGGGTAAACAACATGGTTGGGGAGAGGGTTGAAAATCCAGGTCCCATCCACATCAAGCTGATTGACAGTAAGAATCTAGTCATCACACAGTAAACTGTCATCACTATCACCTCACTGCACCATTGGCTGCAGTTCCTGATGCCTGTGTCTCCTACGTGTACTCTGACCACGGATGGAGACCAGGCACATCATCCAGCATAGGCATGCACCCACAGTGTGGCCCACAATTCTAGACACCAGCTCTGTTAGTTTCTGTTGCAAGATAAACTCACCAGCTCCACCATGGTTTACTATCAAAGGCACGAAGTTTAGATGCGCGAATGGTGAGAACATCAATGTATAAGACCGACATCATGAATATTAAGTAGGTTAGTTGATCAACAAGGAAATTCGACATTTTCTTGTCGATGTAAATGTTGACTCCTTTTTTATTTTTCATTGCTATAGTGACTCAAACAGTGTGCCCAAAGTCCCAAGTTGTGTAAAGCATTACAGAACATATCCCTTAGTGTATTAAAGCAATTGTACAATATTGCCATGTGCCAGTAGCATGTCCGTGTATCACCCTTGCAATAAACAGTTACACTTCACATCAGTAATCACCATCAACCATGTCAACACAGTCCTCATTGCAATTCCATCACCAGTTATACACACAGTTCCCCTTGCATTTTCATCAGCAGTTACGCAAACAGTCTTTGTTGTAATCCCATCAGCAGGTGGTTGGTTCAGTGGTAAACAGAAAGCATTACAATAATTGCCAGCATTACATAGCTGAAATGACATCCATGACACCTGTACCCATTTCCTAAAAGCTGCAGTATTTAGATACAAGCTCAATGAAACCTTTATGGGTGAAGTCATCCCTCTTGTGCAGCATCCTGAGAAATACCTCCACCCTATCCACAAGCCACCTATGCTTAGGGGATGATGGCAGACAACTCATAAGTCTGGCCCTCATATCCTCCACATGGTTCTGTTCCAGGCAAATTACATGTAGATCATCATGTAGAAATAGCTGTTTCTTGCCAAGCAGACACCTTAACTTCCTATGCCAGCCCTCAACACTATTCTGTGTACATGGATATCCCATGGTACATGTATGCACTTGATTCCAAAAAGCCACTTCAAACAGCAGTGGTATGACTTCGGTGGAGGACTGCCTCATGCCACTTCTCCACGATCTACCCACTAAGTAATTCGTACTTAAAGAACTCACATAGAGGCTTCCCATGTGTAGGCATGTCACTCTGGATTTGCTGGAATGTGTCCATTACATTGTTAGGGGGTACAATGGCCAAGGATGGGATCTGCTTACACAATGAAGCAAACTGGATGTCATTGCCAAACTCCATGGTAAGTCTCAACTTCTGTATCTGACACCATATGATCTGACAAAAGTGGAACCAGCTCCCCAGATCATGTGAATCTGGCAAATTCCTTTTAACACTATTAACAGCAGCCTTCTCAAAACCTCTCAGAACAATGGCAGGCTTGAATTATAACCCATGTTCCTGACAAAGTTGCATTAAAACTCTACAAAAATAGTCATATGTTTGCTCATATTTTGATGTCAACACCCCATACACTGCAGGAAATACCTTTCCAGTTATACTCCCCTGTAAATTACAGTGCACAGTATATAGCTACTTACATTCACGGGTATTTAAGGGGAATGTACCATTCATGAGTATTACCTCACTAGAACAAAGTGTATGGAGGTTACTCACAGTAATAATGATGACAGCTGGTGGGGTACCCTCACTATGTTCACCCAGGCTTATTAGGAATGACCCTGACTTCAATGGCAACATATCTGCCATCAGATTCCTCAATATTATCTTTTCTGTGCCTTGCACCTCCCTACTCTTTCTACGTAGTCTGCGTACAGACTGTTTAAGAGCATCTGTATTTAGCAGAGTGGTAGCTATATCAGGAGAGGTGCTTGCCATCACCTCTGATGCTATCCTGCAAGGGTCCACCTGACAGGAAGCAGCACATCTCTTAATGTCACAATGTACCTGTGCCTTCATCATATCTCTCCAGAGTGGGACCATGGAAATGGCCAGTACTTTTTAATAGCCGTTCACCTGCAGCTATAGTCTCTCCTACACAACGGCCCTTACATTTAGCCTTAACTTTCATAGTGCAACACCAGTAGCTCTTGCTACCTCTACTTTCCAAGTAGTACTGGTAGCCATCAACATTCAGCAGCTTCTTGCCCTTCTGTGTTTCTGTGGTGGTGTACGTGGAACCCACTACTCCTGGGGTTGTGTCCTTGACATCCGACATGCTGACTATTTTCTGTTGACCTACATGTGGAATATATGGGTATCTCTATCTTGGTCTAGCATTTCAAATGTACAGGGCTTTACAGTTCTGTTCAACTCATTTACACTTACCAGATATACTCAGCCATCCACTGTTGTAAATCCACTCACAGATGTTATCCACCGATTGTTGATTGCCCTTTAAATTATGCACCTCTGCAGAATACACTCATTCATAATGACGTTACCAAGACAACCGGTTGTTCGTCGGTTATATGTTCGACAATACAGGATTGACGGTGTTATAACTTTCAGAGTTCTGATGTTCGTAGACATTAATTTCGAATTTCCGACTGCCAACCATCCAACTGTCATGCATGTAAGTTTAGTGCTTTTGATAGTAAACCACTCCACCACTGCTCCCGGAGGGAGCCACTGGCCTATCTTCCATTGTAGAACTACCTGAGGGGCTGGGGTAGTGCTTGGGAGGCAGAGGAGGTGCTACCAGTTTGCACACCAGATGCACTGGGCAGTAGTGCTGTAGCCTGTGGAGTGAGGACAGGAAGATACCATGGGACTGGCCTACCCCACTGTTCTTTGGGAAAAAAAAGAGAACATTAAAAATTAAAACAAATAAATAAATAAATAAAAAGAAAAAAGGATTGGGGTATGAGAAAAAAGGGAGAACATTAGTAACTTCATATCTGACATATAAAGTATTGATACAGTCATTGGCTCTGTTTTGTTACCTTTACTTTCAGCACTACAAAATCCTAACAACTTTCTATATTACTTTTAAGACTACACAGTTCATAACAGAGGCTTACTATAGTACAGATTGCAGCCGCCAATCCATGCTATGTGAATATATTGCACATATGCATGTTCCAGTTATACAGGTTACAGTTTACAGAAGGCCGTTTGTGCCACTGGTATAGAGGTATGAAGTCACATTGCAATAATGATGAAAACCTAGCAGTATTTTTATTTGGGAAGTGTGGTTTTTGAACCATCAACCAGTGACTACTCTCTAATACTGTACTGTTATTTTGTCCTAAAGACTCTGCATGGATACTTCCTTTTACAGTTTAGAGATGTATGCTCACTGTTATTTGAGAATATGGCACTGTTTCTTTGTGCTACAAACTAAGACATGTGTAGTTTTTTTTACAGTTGAGATATGCATGCTTCATTTGATACAACGGTATTAAATGCCAACTAAGCGGTCCTTAACTTTTAATGGTACTAAATTACTATAACATTATTATTATTATTATTATTATTATTATTATTAAAATGCCATTTAGAACAGCACTGTTCTGCTGCATATATACCACATGCTTCTCAAATCCTTAACAAATGCACGGCATGGGACCTGGCATTCGAGGTAGCTCCATAGCAGCTGTGGAAAAAACAGAACAGAATACCATTATGAGTATTAGTCTTGACTAAATTCAGCTTTTAACTTTTAGAATTGCTCACTGAGATTGATGTTTACACATCTGTGGGCTGTCCCCTGTACTACATTCCCCAATACAATGGTCGAGGGTATGCTGCTTTCTGTTCCTCCAGAGGTCATCAAAATTATGCCTGCATTGCTCACCAGTGTGTCGGATACCTGTAACTCTGGTCAAAGCCCTGGCAGTAGTATTCTAGGCTTCAGACTTGTATTCTGAGCCTGAATAGTCTTGCCACAGCAACTAGGGCCCGTGGCCCCTAATTAGGAGTCCAAAAAAAACTTTGGAGTTCTGGACACTCTACCTCTGTGCCAGAAAATACACTCCCTCACCATGTCTACTATAGCTCAAACTCAATGTAGATTGAGCATTTCCTGCCAGTTGCATTTTATATCCTGATGTTTTCCCACCAATTGCGTGTCTCACGCTTACTGAGAGTGCACACATTTTGGTTTTGCAACATTTGAAAACATTGCGCATTGCTTACCATCACTCAAATGTAGTAGATAAGGGTGCATACTAGCATGCACCATGTTTGCATTATGTTAAGCAATTCTCAACAGTGGCAAGCACTGTAATTTCAAGATTATTTGGTATGCAGGCACTTGTGTAAATGGGCAACCATGTCTACAGTTCTCCTACACTTACAGCTATTACCACAAGAAGGTTGAGAAAACAGTCGTGTATGTTGCACTTCATTGCTATAATCAGCAATCTCACAACAGTAAAACAAAATCTGCACATCCTGTACTTAAACTCCAGACCATCTGCACTCTACATCTACACTTAACACCTACTGCAACAGGATTAGTGATATGGTGTGCTCTACCTTAGTATTTATTGTAAAGTTCTTGCTGTTAATCACAGAGCAATGCTGCTTACCGTGTTTGCACAATGGCCAGTAGTATTAATTGAATGCATCTGGTTTATGTTTCTGGCTGTCTGAGTCCTGTCTACAACCTTGGTTGCCCATTCCTCCAGTTTGTGTGCTGTGGTGCTTCGTGCAAACCAGGTGAGCAGAGCCAAAAAAAAAAAAAAAAAAAGGGAGACTGTCTAGATATTTGCAGAATGTCTAGATGTTTTGCAGCATATTTTTTGGGCTGTTCCTTGTAAGATGTGCGGTTTTCTGGAAAGTTACTGAAGATTGAAGTTAATACATAATGACATACATTTCAGTTTCGTGCTTCTCATGCTTCACTAAATGCATGCTAATGCAAATCCTATTATTCTACCTACTTTCTACGGTTGTCTGAACAATGTATCTGCCCCTATTTTTGGCCCTTTTTTGCCCCTTTTAGTTTAGTGTTTGTCCAGAATTCTTGAACTAAAAGGTTGTGTGGTGCAATCCACATTCAGATGACAGGTTTTGCAACCAGTAACACTGGTGCGAGCCAAAGAATCTTGCTTACGCATACAGCACATCATTAATATTCAAGATGCAATGCCACATGATGAGCAGTATCACTTCCGTGAAAGCACTCCGTGTAGGCTCTACGTGGAACCTACATGGAGTTTATTGAATCCAGACCTTGGTGTGGTGGCCACCTTATTGAAATTGATTCATTCTTGATTACTGGATCAATCTTGGGTAAATACAGGCAGATGACCATTATTCAGAATGGTGCAATAAGGGAAGAAGGATTCTTCAGGGATCAGTCTTTAAACCACAGTTATTTCATTTATATTTGTTGCATTTTAGCTTCAGGAAAGGGGTGTTTTCCTCTTGTTTTTGGACAATATTATAATAGGAACAATCATAGTTAATGCATTTGGACCATATGCATTGCTATATAATATATGTTTACCTGTGTACAGGATAGTCTAGAGTAGTTGCATTTTTGGATCTAGAAAGCAAAATGTAAATCCATAATAATAAAACAAAGTATGTTTTATTTATTTATTCATACTTTGTTGATCATGTTAGTTCTACTAGACCAGTGGCCTCTCTTTAGATGAGACCTGAGGTAGAATTTATACTTCTACAGGAAATTTGACAGGGCATCAGGGAAGTTACTCTACTGTTTTCTATGGTTGGATGGCTGGAAGGCAGAGATCAGAATAGAGTGTCGAGCCAAGGTGTCAGACAAATGAGAAGATGTGACATGCATGGAAGCTATTTAAGATGAGGTTGCTGATGATGAAATTTGCATTGACTATATTGACAAAGACTGAATATAGAATACAAACAGTGTGTAAAAGGATTTAGCATACCTACAAGTTATAAATTAGCAAGACGTAGGGCTGGATACACAGATGTTATGTAAAATGTTCAGTGAAGGGGAATCATTGGATAAGCAGGCTGTGTCATGGGCGGAGATAGGTTGGAAAAGAAAAGGATGTTTTGTGTGGTGATGATGTAGATTACAGTGGCTGGCATTTTGTAAGAAACATTTTGAAAAGATAATTGTTAAAACTTATACATGTGTGACGGCAGGGGCAATGGAAAATGAAAAAAAGTAAGTTTTATGAAAGGCAGAGAAATATAGTAAGGATTGAAAATAAAAAGGATGAGGCAACTGACAGGTATGTGGTGTGGGATGAAGTAATGGTCATGCCAGGTGTTAAATCAGAGGAGTTAAGAGCTTTTATACTTATTGAAAAGAAAACATTTTGGGAAGCATCCTCTGAGGTTTTTTAAATGCAGAAATATTTCTCGTCTGCATATGAGTGAAAAAAAATGACAGGAATCATAGAATAATTATCTTGTGAAAGGAAAAGTGGGAATGTTAAAAAAAGAGTTAAAATATAATGCAGATAGAAGTGATTCATTTTGAAATAAGAAATTTTCTAGGAAAAATTATAAGCAAGTTTTGGACATTAAAAAAATATTGATGATATGTTTTTATGGACAATGGGATGGCAGGTAATGTCATATCTGGAGTGCAGAAATAGTCACATAGGGTTGAATTTAATAAATCCTTTATGACTCAATGCACATATGGTAGCATGCTGATTTGTATTCAGTACATGGATCTATATAGAGTGTAGAGCTACACAAACCCGGTTAACATCATGGCATGCTAACTGCAGCATAAGCAGCTGAATTGTATGCTAATCAACCAATCCAAGATGGAGGACCTATTCAACAAGTTATAAAGCAATTGTGTACACACAGTGTAAATTTTATCTTCGAGTTTCAAAACCTACTGGAAAGCAGCCACGGAAACTACACTACATGCAAAAAAGGTTAGGGGCTGCTGCTGCTCATCTGCATGTGTATGTGCAACAGAATCAAGTCTGTGCTGCTGCTGCTGCTACTAACAGAACTCAGCCAAGAAGGACAAGGATGTTTAGATCCCATTTAATGTTTCATGGTCTGCATGAAGTGGAAATTGTAGAGTGCTACAGGGTTGATAGAGACACACTACAGGATATCTGCAACCTCTGTTGTCCTTAAATGAGAGCAAGGGCAAACCAAGGAGAACAATACCTGTGGAGACCAAGGTATATGTAGCACTCAGAATTTTAGCTACAGGAACCTTCCAAAAACCAGCAGAGGATATTCTGGGGGTGGCACAGACATCAGCATCCAAGATCCTACATCAATTCCTAAATGCTATGCTACAATATGCCAGTGACTACATATATTTTCCTTGTACCCATGAGGTCAGAGCTACAACTATGCAGGATTTCTACCCCATAGCACACATCTTGGGTGACATACACTGCACACACATTGAGATCAATGCATCACCCAGAGAACAGGGAATGGTCTACATAAACATACAGGGCATCCACTCCATTAATGGCCAGGTCATGTGTAATGTTAAGGGAATCATCCTGAATGTGTGTGATGGCAACTCCGGAAGTTACCAAGATTCCCATATCTGGCACAACCCTCAGCTTCACCAGAGGTTTTCTATAGGGGATATCCCACAAGGCCATTTACTGGGTGATGCTGGGTATGCACTCAAACCATGGTTGATGATACCCATCAGAAATGCACATAAACCTATGGAGGAACACTATAATGAGGCACACACTCAGATAAGAAATATCATAGAACATATGTTTGGGCTGCTGAAGTCATGGTTCCTGTGCCTAGATACATTGGGGCCGAGGGTGGGGGGCTGCAGTACAGTACTAGTACTTGTGCTGAAATTTTCACTGTGATATTCTACACAATATTATCCTGAGAAGCTGCACCAGGAACATGCAGGGGAAGGGGCAAACATTCCACCACCACTGGCAAGTTCACCACAGCCAAACCCAGGTGAGGACTGAGAGGGTGAACCACCAGCCACTATGGGTGTAGGTAGATATAGGCATGCACATTATGCACTTGCCCTGGCCAAGAGGCAATGGATAGTACGCATGCTCACCACCTAAAGAGTACAACTTTCATCCTATGCACATACATACAGCAAAATTGATGCCAGGCAATGCTCACAACCTTTATTTACCCATGTACAGGCTGTGCACTGCTAGTATAACATAGAGTCAGCCCTGAATTAAAACAGTTGTAACTGCAAGACTATCAAGGTAAGTACTGGACCTGGAACAGGAAAAAGCATGGGTAAGAAGACAAATGAAAGGTAGATACCTGCATACTGTTTCTTGCAAATGTACTTAAGTAGAAGGTTTGTGAGTTGTCCAGTAAGGACATCAGTATGTAACAGCACTGACTTATGTCAATAGATTTCTGCTGTTTATCAGCTAATAGGCCTCATGCATCAAAAATACACACAATACAAAAAACAATACCAAGATTCTAATTATCCTTACATTCTCGCAATCTCACACTGGGGCTCATTGCTGGAGCAATGAGCCCCACTAACATATCAACAATTTCAAGATTAAGCACACCAGTAAAACGCAGTGGTGACTGGTGACTTCAAATCACAGGGGGGGCTGCAGGAGACAGCTGAATGGGTGGGGTCAAGGGGAGGGGGTGTGGTCAACCAGAAAGGGGAGGGGCTATGCACAAAACCACAAAAAACTAACTTTAATTAAATACGCTGCCCTGGGTGGCAAACCATCATTATGAAAGTCCAATCAAGACAAAAATAAGTGTAGAAGAATAAAAATATTTCAATGCATTGGCTGCATGACAGCTTACTTAATATCTAGATGGAAACAAGAGGTTGTGAGGCATGAAAAAATAAATTACTTTTATATAAATTACTGGAATGCCAGTCAAAATCAAGTATAAGAAAAACCAGAAGCACTCAATTCAAACCACTTCTCCTTGCACTGCAGTTCTAATTATAATATATTCAGCTTTATTAAAGTACCAAGTAACATGCTGAAAGGAGAAATCTATGTGATGCCCGACTTGTAAAAATGTTTCTTATCCAAAAAAGACCTGCTGCCTGACAACTTGTTTCATGGGGAAAACATGATAAAAGTAAAAAATGAAAAGCAAACAAGAAACAAGCTCAAGATACATTGCTTAAAGGATTACTGTACAGGTTATGGACCACACATGATTGGCATTCTGTTTAGTTTACGGGTAAAGTCTGTAGAGATGACTGGAAGTCTCCAACAAGTGTAATGAGCTTTTTAAAATAATGGAATCCTGTCCTTTAATACCCAAGGCTTATACATTATCTAGTCAAGTATTCTCTGCATGGCAACAACAGAAAGGCTTTCAATGTTGACAATTCTTTAACAGTATGCTTATTAAAGCTTACTTGCATCTTATGATCTCAGACAAGCTTACCTTATGGTCATTAAAGCATTGCTACTTAAACACAGAGCAACAGGCACTTTGAGTAATAAGCATAAATCTGAGTAATAAGCATAAATCAACAGTACAAAAATATGACAGAAACCAGACCATTCTGCAAAATCAAGGACAGATGAAAAGCCACTGTAGTACTTATGCAGTGTGTCCTCCCCATCCAAGGTAGGTACAACTACTCCTTGCCTTGCTTGGACACATCCAGAGTCACTACATGGGGGAGTGGGGTGCAACAAGCATGTCACAATTTGAAATCTCTCTGGCTGACTGTGATGGCCCTGACACATTTGTCATACCTCTCAATCTCAAGAGCAAGAAATCTGGACAAAGCCATACACAGAAGTGGGACAAAGGCCCCAAAATAAGGACAAATTTTAAATATTGCTCTAATAAACTTAGAAAGATAATAGAATAGGTCTTGCATTAGTATGAATTTTCTGAAGGGTATAAAATCTGAAACTCAAATGTCTGCCATTTTCTAACTTCAGTCTTTAGTGATTTGTCACTAACTTGCCAAAAAACACAACTTTATGAAAAATGGACCAAAAATGTGATGCAAAAATATAAAATAGACACACAATACAGCTGCTACCTGTCAAAGAAGGGACACTTTAATATTAGTACTGCTACCTTGAGTAGCTGACAAAATAAAAGAATCTACATGCATTTCAAGTAATCTATAACTTTGATTATTACAGTTATTTCTTAATTGTAAACCCTCCATGTTTTCTTCCAAATTGCTATTTTATGGAGGGATTATTAGGGGAAGAGCAACATTTTGAGCCAAAAATTGGGGACAGTTGAGAGGTTGGCTATGCCTAATTCTATAAAGCAATTTATTTGCATGTACCTCTCAACCTGTTAATGCAGTAAATCTGAACAAGGCCAAATATATTGGGGCACATATAAACAGTACTAAAAATTGCTCTTGTATAAATTGAGACAGTTGATAGAACAGCTCTTACTTTAACATGCATTTTTCTGAAGGTTATGAAGTCTGAAACTTATTATTTAGTGACTTAATTCCTAAATGATTTGCCAGAAAACTACAAATTTTATGAAGAACAAACCAAAAATAAGAAGCAAAAATCTATTCATTCTTTGAAAATCTGGACAGTTGGGAGGTATAGTTCAGCTGGGCCTGTCTGAGTTTGCTGCCCTTCCCCCCCCTGACAAAATAATGGTTGAATGGAGCCTCTGCAGCCATTCCAATGAACCATTACTTGGCTATTTCACTCCATTTACCATAAACACTAATGTGCATACTGTTTTACATCTATGATGAGTTGGACTTCATTTGAAAGTTTTATTTTGTATTTTGCAGCACAAACACTAAGTCATCTGTTAAACAAAGCAATGCAGTCTCACAATGAAAACTTAGCATTAAAACTTCTCTGCCCTTGAAACTCACATTCATTGAAATAGCATTGAAACCCACATTCAAAGAAAATACATTTTGCCAGTGGCAGATAAAGATTAATTTTGGGCTGTTTTCAAATCATAGGCCCCTTGCATATGAAACATACATGTGCACTTTGATACACCTTCCTCATTGTACTAAAATTATATTCCTTGTACAATGCAGTACACTTGTTAGAGGGTGTTTTAAATTTGTTTTGAACATTTTTCCAGTAAGCAATGAAACAAACCATATGCACCCATAATGGCAAAACTGCCCAGTTGAGAACATTTATCATAAAAAAGTCTACTCAGACTTCCACAGTCCACCATTATTAGTAAATATACACAATTCTACAGTCCACCATTATTAGTCAATATGCACAATTCCACAGTCCACCATTATTAGTAAATATGCACAATTCTACAGTCCACCATTATCAGTAAATATGCACAATTCTACAGTCCACCTTTATCAGTAAATATGCACAATTCTACAGTCCATTATCAGTAAATATGCACAATCTCTGAAGTAAGACACCTAGATAATTCCACATTAAAGAAATCTGTAACTAATGAAGCGGTTGCTGCTAGCAATCACCTTTATATTTCATGGTTTCATCGAAAAATAAAGTGTCTGTTGCCCCTCAGGAATAAATTGCCTATATTACATTAAAAAATGATAAGTTAGTAATAATATTGCAAGAGGAAATGGATGGCAAACTGATAACAGACTCATAGTTAGCATCTTCACCAAGGAGAACATTCTCAGTACGGCAGCATCCACCTCTTGTGGGAGTAGAACCCACAGTGTTCTACATCAAAAGCAAGTACACAACCTTTGTGCTATAGTATTAACTAGGCAAAGCACTAAACTTCTATTCCCCTGCAGCTCTCAGCGCCTTGTAAAATCTACTCAATACTCAACTGCATCTCAACTTCGCAGCTCAAGCAAACTGGAAAAAGCCAAAATGTATTGGGGGGGGTCAAAAGCCCAAAAACCAGGGACACATTAAACATTGCTTGTATAATCTTGGAAAGTTGCTAGAATAAAATGTGTTGCCACCATACATTTTACTGCCAAGGTCCCTGAGCAAAAAAACAGTCAGAGTAACATATCACTATGCCACATCAGCTGCTCTGTAAAAGAGAGGAAGACTGAAACTTAAATGGCTATCATTTAGTGAATTCAGTTCTCACCATAGCTGCCAACCTCTTAGCTGCTCTGTAAAAGAGAGGAAGACTGAAACTTAAATGGCTATCATTTAGTGAATTCAGTTCTCACCATAGCTGCCAACCTCTTAGTACAAAACACCTGGACAAACCCAGTAATGAGGGAATACAGCCCTCAAACATATTCAGTGAATTCATTTCTTGCCATAGCTGTCAACCTTAGCACAAAAACCTGGACGAAGCCAATAATGGGGGAATACAGTCCCAAAAATAGGGACACATTTAAAATATTCATCTTATAAACTTAGAAAATTGCTAGAAAAAAAGGTTGTGCTACTATGTATTCTGAAGAACATGAAGTTTGAAATTCAAATGCCGGTCAATTTTACTGCTGACAGAACAAAAACAAGAATCAAACCAGAAAACCTATAGCTGTGAGGCAACAATACTACCACTGCACCATCAAATATGCAAGGAATTAAACCTGAAGTCTGAAATTCAAATGCATGTCAATTTTACTGCGGACAGAACAAAAACAATTTTCAGCAGAGACGCAGGGATTAATACTGCAGACACTTCTTTGTAAAATGGCAGGGCACCAGAGCAAATCCACACAAACACAGGGAGGAAATACAGACTCCACACAGAAGCCACCCCAACCAAGAATCAAACCAGAAAACCTATAGCTGTGAGGCAACAATACTACCACTGCACCATCAAATATACAAGGAGCTAAACATTCAGAAACCCTTAAGTCTGAAATTCAAATGCCTGTCAATTTTATTTAACATTTTTTAATCAGGACAGTCTGACTTGGAACAAAAAAACAATTTAAAGCAGAGGCCCAGGAAGAAATAATGCAGACATGTCTTTGTAACATGGGAGGACACAAAAGCAAACCCACACAAACACAGGGAGAAGATACAGACCCCACAAAGAAGGAACCCCAGCCAAGAATCAAACCCAAGAACCTACAGCTGGGAAGCAACAATGCTACCACTACACCATCAAATATCAAGCATTGCAACATTTACAAACCACAGATATTATGAGGAACAGATCAGATCGAATATGAGGCAAAAATCTGCAATTTTTTTTACAAATGGTGGTGGGTAGGGAACTCAAGTCTTTAACACCTGCATACAGGGTACAGGGTTCAAGCCTGAGGTATTCTCTACCACACCACCATGAGCACCTGGGGCATTTACACACACACACACCAGTAAATCAAAGCACCATACACAAAAGCAATCCAGTAAAACAAAGCACCATACACAAAAGCAATCCAGTAAAACAAAGCACCATACACAAAATCAATCCAGTAAAACAAAGCACCATACACACACAAAGTCAATCCAGTATAAACATTGTAAGTTAAAAGCACCATACACTTACCTGACTATATCCAGCTAACGTACATCCTGCCCGCGCAATACTCCAAAGACCTGCGAGATCCCAAGCAAAGCTCCTTCCCGATGAGATCCCAAAGCTCCTTCCTGATGACGAGACTCCTGCAGTCCGGACGTGACCCATAATCCCAGCGAGTCTGTGCACTTTAAAAGTGCACAGATGTCTCCTTGTGTCCCTCTATGGGGACTGCCGGACTGCCTTGAGCATGCGCATAGACCGACAGTAGTCGAGACTACTGCGCATGTGCGAAATTTAAAAAATAATTTTATTTTCTATTTTTTTATTTTGAGGGGGCTGCAGTCCGGCAGCCCGATGCCATGAGCTGCCCCTGGTAAAATGACTGAAAAAGCAGTACAATTTTCAGAAAAGCATCACTGATACATATATACTAAACTCTCAGTCAGCTATGCACCTTGAACATCAGAAAAAATATTTATGTATCTCTGACTCCAAAAGATAGAAACAAGGATATGGCACAGTTATCATCATTTGCATAGGGCATGCTTTGGGGGGCAGGAGGCCAAGGCTGACATAAAAGTAGTGACTGTGTGTGAGTAAGAAAGACAGGCAGGCAGAAATGTAAGTAATTATTAAATGAACAATGAGACAGAATGATGTGCAAGCCTCACAAATGCCTCTTGTAGCTGTTATGTGTGTCTGCATGGGCACTCGATGTGAAATGTGTGTTTGTGTGTGTGTGTGTGTGTGTGTGTGTGTGCGTGTGTGTGTGTGTGTGTGTGTGTGTGTGTGTGTGTGTGTGTGTGTGTGTGTGTGTGTGTGTGTGTGTGAGTGTGTGTGACAGTGACATTGTCATGCTCTTTGCTAGCTCTGCTTTCCGGCATGATGGACAAGTGAGAGCCACATGATAGAGGTATTAGAACATTGCTCTCACCTGAAACCATGAGAGTTAGCTCTGTCAGAAGTTGCACTGGCACATCCATGTCTATGGTCAGATGTGCAGGTGCTACCCAAAAGTGAGAGATGTCTGCTGGACAAGATTTCCTCCTGACTATGATCAGGTCCACAACTCTGTGACCTACCACATCTGTGTGTGGACACCTCAACCACCAACAGAGCAGTGGAAGTAGTGCCACTATGTGTTCAGGATTGGGCACAGCCACGTTGGCAAGCAGCAGATGATGATGTGCTGTTCCCCTCACAGCAGATGTCCCATCACAGACATTGCCTGCACCATTTTGTCATTCATCTGACTACTTAATTGGCAGTGGGGGCAATCACGTACATCAGCCTGTGGCACATCTATAACCCTAATCATGTCCACAAAGGCCATAGCGGAATGTGCCTG
Organism: Protopterus annectens; assembly: GCF_019279795.1. NCBI lineage: Eukaryota > Metazoa > Chordata > Ceratodontiformes > Protopteridae > Protopterus > Protopterus annectens. The sequence goes on along the minus strand of NC_056732.1, from coordinate 752,284,388 downwards.
TGCTTCCATGATGGACCTAAACATACGTCGAGTGGCACATAATGACACACCAGGATCAGGTGGAGGGTGTACAACAGGCCTTCTCCAAGCAACCCTACCAACCCTCCCACATGGCACCTCACCCACACTTTAGCTAAGGCCAGAGTCAACCAACAATGAAATCCACATTAACCAAACTACCCTGATTAAGTGTGCCACCCTCAACCTGACCAATATCTGAGGCTCAGAGGAATGGTTATGCATAGGCATACTGACTGAGCCTGAAGGAAATACAAGGGATGGGTGAGTCACAACCTCAGTGGCAGATTCAACTTCTGCACCCCTGGACTGTACATTTATATGGTTGCCATCAAGAACAGAGCCTAATGATACTCTGACATTGGTGGTAGGAATCCTACACTTCTGCTATCAGTATCAGCTATGATAATAAGCAATAGACACAGGAACTAAATTACTACTACATTAAATATTAAACCAATTGATATGATAACAAAGCAACACTGGTCTCATGATCACAGATGGTATAGCAATATAGGCACTCATTGCACCCAACTTGTGCATACAGATAATTTATATATCTAAAGAATGGTCATTAATAAGCAAATAAACATTCACTTACCATGTGCAAATGTCTCCAGACTTTGTAGGGAAGATGATCCTGGAAAAAATAAAGTGAGGAAAAAACAGCATTTAACCATCGTGATGGGAATAACACAGGGGGACAATGAATACACAATCACCTACATGTCCTATAAAAAATAGCTGAAACTGAAACTTGGCTGACACACCAACCCACACCCTTGTGTACTGAAGAATTGTATTGTATAACTCTACTGACTTTTGAATAGGTACAGAAAAAAAAATCCGAGGAAGTACTAGTCAAATTAGATATTTTACTATACAAACTGCAGTGGTGGTGCTGCGGTAGTGTTGTCGCCTCACAGTAAGACGTTGTCCTGCTTGATTCTCAGCTAGATCATCTTCTGTGTGGAGACGTGTAAAACTTGCCATATGTAAGCTTACCAGAAGATGCTCCTGGTACACACTTGTCCTCCCAGCCACATCAGCACTGACATCAAGCACTCAGTGTACAGTTTCCACTGAGCTGGCTGGATCTCTGAAAGTGGACAGGAACTCATCATGTGATGTCAGTGGGGGCTATGTAGCAGATCCCCCCAGCCAGCTAATCTCGGGCAATTGCAGTTGCTCTCCTCTGGGCTGTTGAAATAAAAAACCTGCATGGACAGTATTTCATTCTATGTAGGTAAGACTAACCAAAGGTTGAAAGATCGAGTGCTGCAGCACCTGGGTGATATTAGAATAATGAGCTGTTTAAATGCTTTGCATAAACATATTAAAGACAATGTGGGTCATTCTTTTAAGTTTACTGTTATTGGTATTGTTAGTGAGTCTGCTAGTGGGGGAGATATTGTCAACAAAACAGCTATTAGAAATGCAATGGATAGCAACACTACAGGCTCATAGGTTACCTTTAAACTATACTATACCTTTAAACCCTGCTTTGAAATCTAGACCATTGCATCATTAATTGTTTTAATTTTGTGATTGGCTGTCCTATTTTTAAATAGATTGTTCTGTTCTTTGTCTCTTAGGATCTGACGAAGCATGATATGTGAAAGAACTTATCCATTTACTATTTTGTCATATTAAATTGAGTTTTTTATGGAGCCTCTTTGTTTTTATGCCGTTTGCCCTGGTTGCTGCACTGTGTTTTATTTGCTGTTTATTCTTTACTATTTTGAACACAGTTTGGCTGTTAGTTGTTGGTTTTAGTATTTTTCTTTGTGTTCTTGTTTTGCTGATACCACGACCCATGACAGAGGGCTGTTTGAACTTTCAAGAAAGGAATTTTATTTTGGTGACTTTAGACATAGATACATTATTCACTGTTATACCTAATACCTATGGTGTTGAGTGTATTAGGAATTTTCTTAATATTTTTAGTGGCTTATCATCACATTAGCGTATTGAATTGATTTGTACTTTGTTAGAGTTGATTCTGAAATATAATGTTTTATTTTTAATGGCATTTTCTATCTGCAACTGCTACTTTTGTTCACCCATCTACATCTAGGCTATATTCGTTTAAGGTGCATGCTGACTGTTAGTTGGTTAATTTGTTTTATGTGGCAACCTGCATGGACTGTATTTTTGTTCTATGTAGGTAAGATTCACCAAAGGTTGAAAGATCAAGTGCTGCAGCACATGGGTGATATTAGAAGACTGAGCTGTTTGAATGCTTTGTATAAGCATATTACAGACAATGTGGGTCATTCTTTTAAGTTTACTGTCATTGGTGCTGTTAATGAGTCTGCTAGTGGGGGAGATATCATCAACAAAACAGAGTTATTAGAAATGCAATGGATAGCAACACTCCCGGCTCATATGTTACCTGGTTTAAACTATACTATACATTTAAAACCTGCTTTGAAATCTATACCATTGCATCATTAATTGTTTTAATTTTGTGATTGCCTGTCCTATTTTTAAATAGATTGTTCTGTTTCTTGTCTGTTAGGATATGATGAAGCATGATATGTGAAAGCACTTATCCTTTTACTATTTTGTTATATTAAATTTAGTTTTTTATGGAGCCTCTTTGTTTTTATGCCGTTTGCCCTGGTTGTTGCATTGTGTTTTATTTGCTGATTATCCTTTACTATTTTGAACACAGTTCAGCTGTTAGTCGTTAGTTTTAGTATTTTTCTTTGTGAAATCATATCAGTGGCCCGATGATGCACATGATCATAATTCCTGCTGCAACCGCCTTCTGCATTGACACCATTCACTAACCAGTTCCAAATCTGCATTCTGGCAGCCATATCCCCACATTCTCTCTCAAGCAGAAAGGCTCCATGGTGCTTGAAGGCCTGAATTATCACTTCATTTTTCAGAGTTTCTGAAAGGGGGTTTATATGGATTATTAGGCTTATGTGCCATAATTCTATGTGGCACAAAACAGAGAAGGATAAAACACATAAATATGACATTACTAATGTCTTGCTTATAGGTTCATAGGAGCATCGAGCCGAGGGCATTTACAAGCCTAGCCCATAGTTTGTGGCTTGTGGCTTACGCCACCTTTGGGGGAACTATACCCATTATTTTGCTGTGTCTCTGTTGAGCAGTGACACTGAGGTAATCCCTGGGGTATACACATTTGTCAGCATTAAACACTGGAGCCACAGATCTCATTTAGTAAAACTGAAGATTATGTTTCCCTTTCACACACAAAGGTTTTGCCAAACCAGGGAATACCACTTAAGTAATGTATTATGTTTCCCACTGAAATATCAGGATATATATATATATATATATATATATATATATATATATATATATTTATATATATATATATATATATATATATATATATATATATATATATATACATTTTCAAAAGAAAAACAATTGAAATACACTTTGTTCTTACAACACACAATACTTGAATAATACAAGCATAACATACATTAGCCATATTAGAAGACTTCCCTCTTCTCTACAGATAAATCACCTTCAAGGGAATGGCAAACTTCTGTTTTGTCCAAATACACAAGCCCCCTCACCTTCAAGTTCCATAGCAACACGGTTACCTTTTTAAAGTGTAGATCCAGCCCTCTGAGTATGACGAATATGTAAATGAGGTGTGAATTCATTAGAATTGCTGAATACCAAACTTGTGACTTTGTGTATCAGATGTAAACATAGTGTAGGCTCTACACCATTGATAGGTGATAATGGCTTGCAGCTGTGAATGATTAGTGTGAGAAAGAAGGAAAAGACAACAACAATTCAGACAGCTTTCACTGCAGTGGTTGCGTCACTAAGGATACACTTCGATAGTGTGGAACTAACTTCAGCAAGCTATTAAATGAAACAAAACAGCACAGATTTACTATTTTTGTTCAGAAATAGCCAAACTCTCCTGCCTATGCAGAAGCATATGCTCACTGTCATCTACTTTTATCATACAGTTAAAGGATAATGATTCACAATGGACTATAGACTGCATGTCTGAGATTACAGCACAGATAAGGGAAGGATGAATGCAATACAAAGAGAAGACTGAACTGCATTTGTGCAAACATATTCATAGCTGGTTGGGTTTGTTTACTCACTGCACTAAATATGTAAGCCGCACATGTACAACCAACTGAGAATGTACAACTATGTGTCCTGTTAATTCTGTAGAAGAGATGTGAATTGCTTGTTTGCACATGATTTGATTGCTGCTGCAAAGGTGTATCTGTGACAAAGCGAGATAACATGCACTCACTGTGATATGTAATTTCGTTATTATGATAGTCCAGTTCCAGAGCTGTGTAATTCTTTAACATGTGTTAAACTTTTTTTTCTTCTGTTATTAATATTTGTGTGGTGTGTGGCTTAGCTCACACATGGTGAAATGCATAAATATTTAAAAATTAATGTCAGTTGCCTTAGGAAGTGCAATCATGCTTAGCAGCATTGCACTGCAGTTAGCACCTTGGGTAATAATGAAAGCATAAATCACACCTGTCAACCATCTGTGTTTGTAGTATATCTTGTAAAGATATTGATGAATACAATACACAAGGTATGTAGACTGCGGGTTGAGTCTCACAAGAATTTTTAATGCAAAATGATCGTAAACATTCTTTATATAAATTATCTATATTAGCTTTTGCCTGTAATGTTTACACTTTGCTCACCTGTGCTCAAACAGGGTTCACTACTGCAGACCAAATGAAACATTGTTACTTGCAAAAAAAGAAACATTGTTACTTGTTTCAGTTTCCTTCACCCAAACATGCTATGCAATGCAGTGTCCATCAGCACTCTGGTCTGTACTAGGAGTAAAAAAATTCACCCATTGCCTAGCTTTCTCTATAGCACCAGATGCTTACTCATGCCCCCAACGCTTATGATCCAGGGTTCTAATCCAGCCCACTCCAAATTTTATAAATGGTGTTCCACTGTAAATTATATCAAAAATAACAATATAAAGATAATTATACATAATAATAACTATGTATAGCATGTTGACTGAGCATACACATGATATCATATGAATTATATGTGTAACTGGGGGTATTACTGACAATGACTCTGTAATTACATTTTTTTCTGCTCTGTGATAGAATTCAATCTTTACTGACAGTAATCTATATAACTCACATAACACAATTATAGCTATAAAAAAATATATTGTGAGGTCTGAGTCAGAACTCAGAAATGTTCTCTGAAAGTAATGTAAGTATATGCATTTCCAGTATACTATCACACATTACCCCTGCATCACAACTGAAAATGCATAAACCAGTACCTTGTCAGGTCACACATACATGGTTAATTGAAGTGTAGCACCACTCTCTCTTTAATGTGTATATATTATTAATGACCATGTTTGAGAAGCATTTTTTCTTGGCTATATGAAAAAAAACCCACCCATGTACTTATATGTATTCTCTGTTTTACGTAGGTTTGAATCCCACATTGTACAAATTACTTGTATCAGTGTAGAATGCCCTAGAAAATATTTGTTAAGTCATAAAATTGATCCCCCCCAATTCAGGTCTTAAACATCATGTCATTTAACATATCAGTGTTGACCTCTGGACAAACTTTTGTAAGGTATAACAGCACACATACCATAAATTAATGACAAATTTGACTTCATCCTTCCTATTTCATAAACTGCCTTCTTCTCTGTTTGCTGACAATGTACTCTGCTTAACATTGCACAAATGTGGTTGGCAGGTTTTCACAATGGCTGTAAAATGTGATATCACAAATCAGTGGGAAAATACTTTAACTGTTGTTGGATGTCCTATACAGACATGGCAGGAACTGGGAAGTATAGTGCCCAATTCAGTGCTCAAAGATGGAGTGTGGAGAAGTCAAGAATATGCATTAAACCCCTCATAAAGCACTGCAGCCTTAGGCTGTTGCAGTGGGACTATACTGGTCTCAGTATAAGTCTGAGGCTTGGAACAGTCTACCCAAGGCTGTCTCCAGTGTGACTGGCATTCCATGCACTAGCCAGCAATGCAAGCATCATTATAATGACCTGAAATGGTGGAGACAGACACAGCTCAACCAGTGGCAGGATGAGTTTATTACTGTTGACATCTCAGAGTTGTGTACGTATACAGATAAAAACAGCATTAACTGATACAGAAAGCTGTGGAAAGACAAAACTTATACATATAATGCTTTTATGTTTCTTTGTTATTTATTTTTCAGCTGCTCAGGAGACTTCAGCAAACAGAGAGGTGCATGTTGAATGATCAGAAAGACTCAGAGTGGCAAAGGGTATGTATGCAGGACAAAGTAACATAAATGTATTAAAATCAATGCTTTTCCATACATTATTAGCAACTTAAGCATGCATATCTTAACTGTGAAAATGACTGAAGGCAGTAGGAGTGGTTAGAGGGATACCTTGATTGACTCAAGACACCACACAAGAGCCCACATCTGAAGAAGTGTTGGAAACAAAAACGCAAACTGTGGATATGTTTATGTGCTTGTTGTTTTATTCGTGCAAGTTTGCAGTGTCTATTGTGTTCATTAAAGTGCCTCACCTGCATTTTGATCTGTGGCTTCATTGTTTCATCGTGGTTTGGATAGAATTTATGTGACATATAATAGCTCTAAGCACTTGTTTTTTCTCAGCCCACCCCTTATTTCTCTCTCTCTCTGTATATATATATATATATATATATATATATATATATATATATATATATATATATGTGTGTGTGTGTGTGTGTGTGTGCGTGATAATACCTTTCTGATGTTATACTTTTCTACCAACAAACAATATGATTTTCAACACAGGGCAGTAGGCCAACTACTGCGGCTCAGCCTGCCAATCCTGCCAACCCTTCACTGGATGCCACACCAACATCCAGCACATCTGGGACATAATCTGGCTGTACTACCTCTGTAGCTCCTGCACTACCTGACCCATCAACATCGCCCTATTAGTCTGACAAGTCTGGTCTGCAAGGCCTTGGAACGTATCATTATGGAACTCATAAACAAAGACATTGGCAACCTCAAACTCTGGATCCCACCCAGTTAGCATTTGTGAAAGGCAGATCATGCCTTCTGAACCTGTCTGACTTCTTTGAGGCAGTCACCAAAGCCGTAGATGAGGGTAAGGTGGTTCACACAGCCTATCTTGACCTTGCCAAGGCTTTCAACACCAACCCCATTTTGGAATTATAGCTAAACTCACTAAACTAGGTATAAATCCCTACATCACAAGATGGGTTGACAACTGCCTCACTGACAGAACCCACACTGCAAAAGTTGCATACTCCAAATCTGACTTCAAACCAGTGACAAGTGGAATACCACAGGGTTCAGTCCTGGGACCTCTCCTGTTTGGTATCTACTTCTCTGAAGTACAGGCTAACACAGAAGGCCTCTGGCTAATGAAGTTCACAGATGACTGCAAACTAGGAGCCATAGTCGAGTCCCCAAATGATGTGGACATCCTACAGAAGGGCATCACTGAGACAGATGCCTGGTGTCAGAGGCATGGCCTCAAGCTCAATGCCAAAAAGTGCATTGTCATCCCCTTTGGTAAAAACTCTGTAACCATGAACTACCACATAAATGGTGGTCTACTTAACTCTGAATGTGTGATAAGAGACCTTGGGACACAGGTGGACAGTAGTCTCTCCTTTGATAACCACATCACCACAGTAGTCAGGAAATCCTTCTGTGTGGCACACCTCATCACAAAAGGGTTCTCATCCAGGAAAAAAGAGGTCATTGTTCCCCTCTACTCAGCACTCATTAGACCCATTATAGAGTACAACGCCCTTTTTGGAATGTACCTCACAAGACATCTGCAGCAGCAGGAAAGGCCACAGAAGAACCTCACAAAGAGGATTAATGGCCTCAAACAGATGCCCTACACTAACAGTTTCAAAAATCTCCACCTTTACTCTGTAGCATATTGCCTACTCTGAGGAGATCTCTGCCTAATGTATAAAGCTATGTTAAACCCAGAGCTTTTGAACATGCTACACCTTAAGAAATCCCAATCCCTACAAGCTACATGCTCTACGGATCTAAGTCTTATCACCACAATAAACAGGACATGCTGGAAGGATAGATTCCTGTCCCAGAGAGTTCCTATACTATGGAACAAGCTACCCATCTATGTCAAGCAAAGTTCCTCATTAGCACCCTTCAAGAAAAATCTTGATGAGTGGATGGAAAATAAGAAATACACCCTGGGGATCACTTCTGTGCCTCTGCTTGACAGAGGCACAGGAAATTAACTTTCTTGGGTGGCATAAGCCAGGGAATCTTGTTGGCTAGGCTTACTTAGGCCCTTGGGCCAATAGCTTAGTACCTACCTATGAACTTATGAAGTAACTTTACCTCAGCAGCTGGTGCATTGGTACCCTGCAGGAGTATAGGTGGAGGTGGGGATTATGTTACCCACCAGGAGATGCCAGGGATGGTGCATGAGGTCTTAGAAAGTAGCACTGGTGCATGCCTCAGCCATCTTGAGATGTTGCTTGTGAGAATGCAGAAACCTCCCAAATATCAAGCAATTGAACAGGAATTTGAGGAAGGGGAACATTGATGACAGTTCTAAGGGTGAGGACTAGATTCTCACTGTCCCCATGCTTGACGAGCATTAGCCTCCGTAGTCCCCTACCTATCCACAGTCATGGTGTCCCCCAAATTGTTTTTGTTCATCACCATCCCTCTATCTATCTTGCTTGGCCTGTTTGCCTGCACCTGCTTCCTCACCTATCCTGTCAATCTGATCCTGACATTTCTACATCCCTTTTCAATATTCCTCTCTTTTTGAATAAAAAAAAATAGGCACCAGTCCCATAGAAAAAAATGTCCAATGCGTAGCTCTCCACTTCACATATGTGCCTTCTCAACTTGATTTGGATCCATTGGCTATACAACATGATTGCTTTGTTGTTACCCATCTGTGTTGTGATGGCAGTCCAAACTCATCCAATGTTGTGTCCATGTTCATATGACACTGTTAAAGAAGTGGATAACTATGATTCTTTCCTAATTTCCTCCTGCAAATTCCTATATTGCTTTCCCTTTGTTTTTCTTCCTGCTTGTTCCCCATCTCATCACTTTCCTATTTACCTTACTTTCACACCTTTAATCTGGTCAAAACTGAATCACACTTTACACACATGACATAAATCCCCTCTAATAAGGCATTCACTTTTTGTCCTCTGCATTTTCATGGAATTTGGCATCATACACCAATGCTGAGTGACGGTGAATGGCTCTTCATGTCCTATGGCAAAACCTGGTGAATTTTTGCCATCACCTGCACTATCCGGTTATCTCAGAGTGATAGTATTTAGACATGCTGTGCTATATATGTTATATTATATATGTTAAAGCGTAGAAAAGGCAGTACTTTGAAACATTTTTCTGACAGTTATTAGGCTTGTATGTAGAAAAATGCAAATTCCTATGTGGAGTGTTGACATAAATCACTTGACTAATGATTTTTTACAGTAGCTTCTAGGGGTGGATTCCAGATGCATCTCTCATCATTTCTTAGTGTGCTGATATATCTGTATTATATATTTAATCACACACATATTAAAAATTCCTCCTTGTATTCATTCCATCCATCCAAATACTCATCTAATGTCATGTGCACACTTCCTTACTGTGCAAAGCATATAGCACACACTGTTCAGAATATATGGGCAGACACAAATAGATAGCATATCTGCTAAATCAGAAATAATCATTTCAAAACAAGAACCACCTCTTCTCATTTCTAGAATGCTGGACATACTATTAAACTGAGTTTTGAAATGAGATCGGTAAAGCAGGTAATAGTTGAACAATTGTACAGAGGCAGACATTAGTGATGAAAATTGTGGAAGACACACACACATACTTCACTGTAATCATTGCTTCTCACATTTGAAAGAATGATCTCATTTACTTATGTAATGCCATGCTGACACCATGTGCAAGAGAATTAAATGAGCTGAATTTAAACCCTATGTTATTTGTGCTTTGAACATACACTCACTGTTTTTACACCTGCTGCCACAGGGAAAGCTATAGTACTTTTCAACGTTCTGATGGCCATGCCTTGCCATTTAGTCCGTTTGCATGATGGAAGGGCAACCAATAGAAACATTACTTTTGCCCATTTAAAAAGAGAACTACATTTGTTCATCTCATAACTCCACACAAACAGAAAACGCAATATAAACTACAGTATGAACACCACAGTATCTGTCAACTTTTTCTCCCATAGCATATATGCATAACTACTTCTGAAGTTCAAGTTGTATTCATTAAATGTGAATCTCCCATGTGAAAACATTTTGCCATTGTTGACGCAAATCAATTTCTCTGCAGTGTGCTATGTTAACAGGTGTTTGTCATGTATCTATCACTATGTTTATTAGCAAGTTATTCTTCATCCCAGCAAAAGGCATTTAAAACACAACAAAGGGGAAAGTACTTGTTATTCACTGAACACATATTTACTCAGACTTATGTGTGCCCTGCACCCATGAACTGGAAAATGGATATGTCAGCAATAAGTCTAATGTCAACTACAATACATAAATAAAGAGCACAACTGCATTGTTACATTTTTTAAAGTTTTATACTGACACTACACATTGAGATTGTCTCATCCATATCTTACTGTGGACATCAATCCATAAAAACATGAACACTCATACATCAACACTTGCATTCATGCTGTTTACAAAATGACTGTGTATGTGTGTGTGTGTGTCTGTGTATGTGTGAGACTGAGTGTGTTTTGAGCACAACATATTGATTAACAGGTACATTTATGTCAAAGTTCTGAAACATAAATTCATAACAGCTTATTGCATATAAGTTAAGAAGCTGTCTTTTAAAGTTTTTGTACATATTGCAAACACAAAAGTAAATCTAAATTTCACACATTGCACACTGGTCTTATAACAGTATATAATATATGCACCTGCAATATACTGACTATATCATCCTCTGTAGAGACCACTGCAACAAGGAAAAATTATACTGTATTGGCAGCACAAATGTTAACTACTGTATTTTTCAGTTGAATAAATAGATAGGGGTTCAAAATGTGCAACAGACAAATTATCTGTGTGTGTGCCAGTATGTGTACCTGTATATGTGCATAGTCAGAGAAGCATGACTCTGTGTCCTGCTGTCATCTTTCAAGTCTCATGGAGAAAAACATTTTACAGACATGCACGCTTACACAGCAATTTCATTCAGCCCTCCCAACATCTTCTTCCCAACATACCCTGATGATGTCATCTGCTATAAAGTATTTTACGACAGTATAGAAGTCAGATTTGGGTCATGGCACTTGTGCTAAGTACTGTGTTCTTTAGCTTGTGTAACTAGTTAGGTGGGGTTTCTAGTTTCACTGTAGTCAACTCGTGTGTGTGCATAGTCAGAAGAGTGTACGTCTGTATCCTACTAACATCACTCAAGTCTCATTGAGAAAAAAGTTTTACACTCGTACATGACTGCACAGCAAGTTCATACAGACCTCTCAACATCCACTGATAATGTCATCTGCTGTAAATGTTTTGCAACAATGTAAAAGTCAGGTATTTGCTGTGATGCTTGCATTTACTGTTTTCTTTAACTTGTGTATCTAGTTAGGTAGGGATTCCAATACCACTGCAGTCAACTGGTATGTGTGTGTGTGTGTGTGTGTGTGTGTGTGTGTGTGTGTGTGTGTGTGTGTGTGTGTGTGTGTGTGTGTGTGTGTGTGTGTGTGTGTGTGTGTGTGTGTGTGTGTGTACATAGTCAGAAGAGCATGAGTCTGTGTCTCACCGACATCATTCAGGTCACACTGAGAAAAATGTTTTACAGTTGAACATGACTATACAGCAAGTTCATACAGCCCTCCCAATAGCTTCTTCCCAACATAAGCTAATGACATCACCTGCTATAAAGTGTTCTGCGACAGTACAAAACTCAGACTTGTGCCGTAGCACCTGTGTTAAATAATGTGTTTTGTAGCTAGTGTAGATAGCTAGGTAGGGGGTTTAATCTCACTATGGTCAATATGTGTGTGTGTGTGTGTGTGTGTGTGTGTGTGTGTGTGTGTGTGTGTGTGTGTGTGTGTGTGTGTGTGTTCAGTTAGCTTTAACTCTTGAGACCATTTTAGAACAGCATGTGAGACACTTCTAATAGCATCTTCTTCTCACCAGACACTGATGATGTCATCTGCTATAAATTGTTGTCTGACAATGTGAAAGTCAGACTTCTGATTTGGTGCTAGCATTAAGTACTGTGTTGTGTAGATAGCCAGCTAGAGGTTCTAATCTCACTGCAATCAACTTGTGTATGTTCATTCTACTGTCACTGTAAAGACAATTTTATAACTGCACATGAGACTACAACTATGTCATGCACTTCTACCCACTTTTTATCATCTACATACATGTATAATGTGATGCCCTCTAAAGTTCACTCTAACAGTATTACCCTCAGATATCTGTGTGGCATGGACATTAACGACTGTATGCTCTAGCCTGTGTAGCTAAATAGTTTGTGGTTATAATCTCTCAGCAGACGTGTGTTCATTTTACACCAAGATGTGAATCTGCATCTCTGTGACACACTCCTTCCAACATCTTCTACTCAGCATGCACACTGATACTGTAATCCTCTATAAAGTGCACTGTGACAATGGAAAATCAAATATCCATGGTGGTGCTACTGTTGTGTCATATGGAATCCAATTTTTATACCTACATTGGCTTAATGTTCAAATCTGACATCATTCAACTGGTGTGTGTCTATGTTTATGGTTGGTGGTATATTATGGCCAGTATATGGTCTTTAGAATCTCTTTTCATTCGAATCCTACTCAGGAAAACCTTTAACATAGCCCATTCCCTTGAATCCAAGCTCTCCTAATTCCCTCTACCAACATAACATGCTTCCTTCAGGACCATGGATGATGTCATCATCTGAAAGATTCATACATACATCATGAAGCACAGCCCTTTTAGGACCCTCTGCAAGCCATCTGCAGAATACTGGATGTGAGATTGCTAATTCTATCATGCGGTGGTCTCATGTCACATATGGACAGAGGCAGTATGTAACACAATCTCACACATACCCACATATGCATTTAACCCTATTATATATATATATATATATATATCTATATATATATATATATATATATATATATATATATATATATATATATGTTGATTTTGGTTTAAGTGCTCTAATAATGGCTAAAATTTTATGTGATGTTGGCAGTTAGCCTAGTAGTGTCCTATGACCCTATGAAGATTGTCGTCCACATGGGCTGTGTTGAGCTGTGGGTGCAAGGTTACCCTACAACAGTGTATTCCAATCTGCGATTTGAGGTAATGTATTGATAAGGTACTGCTACCATTTTATTACATGTTCCTTCCATAACAGCTGTAGTAATATGCCACTTAAGAACTGTTGGCATGTGATGATGCTATGTATAGTGTTGCCTTAGTAAGGTATGCTGTTATTTTACTGGCGTATATTAACATTCAACACATTTCTTATTCAACCAGCATAATGACACTTGCAGTATAGCACATGTGTGCATGTGTATAACTACCATCATGAAATGCTAAATGACATACAGCAACAGTACATCATACTGATTACATGGGCACATATGCCTTGGTTCATCTGCATATTATAATACTGCTATATATTCAACCATATAATCAGGTCATATTCACTTGCAACTTTGGGGAATTCATGGTATGCACAACTGTGTTGCTATTCACAAGGATTATTTAGGTGTTGCCCAACAGCATTGTGTGACTGTCAGCATTTGTGTTGTTAACTTTTCTGCATGCAGACATCCACCTCATTTATAATGTGCCCATATATGGTATCAGAGCCCTCACACACACCTCTCCAATGATAATCATATAGGCATATAATGTGCAAATGATGTAATAATGTGAACTAGGTAGAGTTGTACGACTTTGTTTACAGTTCTGTTGCATGTCATGTGATGCATACCCAAGGATGTGTTTGGTGGTGGTATCACAAATCATTTTTTAAGTAAGTATAAAATCTTAAGGGGAATACACAGCCATGCACACAGATGGTTGTGGATGGCACTACCAATACTCAGTCGGAGACAATAGACAACTTGTTAGCTCACTACTGTGTGATTTGGATCAAACTTCACTCCCCTGATACTACTGCTTGTCACCCTATCTTTACATGCAAACATTACTCAGCATATCTTCTCAAGAGAGCAGCTCATCTGTGCACTCTCTGTGGCTAAAAGCACAGCACTGATGAGCCCTGACAACATCCCATGTTGCCGTATCAATAAATTAAAAGACGACTTCGCAGACACAGTTGGATCCCTACTTAACAACAACCTCCAAACAGGCTATTTTCTGGCAGAGTGGTGGATACCAGCAATCATCTGTCTGAACAAGGGTTGACCATCACCTGACACAGGTAATTATAGACCCATAAGCCTGATTAGTCTCATCAGTAAGCCAATGAAAAGAATTATTATGGACCTTATCAAGAAGGACATAGGTAATTTCCCGCCTGTGTAAATAACCCATATTTAATTCATTAAGGCTAGATTGTGTCTGTTAAATCTTGTTTACGTCTACAAAAAGAGGGAAAGAATGTCCTTCCTACCTAATTTGAACTGACAAAGGTATTTGACACAATTCCACATGCAAGTATTATAGGGAAACTGTCTCAGTCCAATCAATCAATGGAGAAGGAAAGTCTTTTTTTTTGTTGTTGTTCAACATTATCTCCATTTATCTGCCTAAGGAGCCCATGGACTAAATAGCCTGAGGATTGCACTGTTCAGTAACATTAGATACTATCTGAAAGAATAGTTGACAAGGACTTAGAATATAACATGTTTTTCTTTGATTTCACCCTGTATGTCTTCTGATAAAGGTTCACAAACTGGAGCAAATAATAAATAAATACATAAATAATGATTTAGTATAATGGATTGGAAATTGTTAAAAAAGGTCCTTTCGTACACCAATTTTCATCTTAAAGCATAGCTGTAGTGATTATTAGTATGTTATTTTAATATTCAAGTAATATCCTATCTGTGACCTTTTTTCTAAAACTTGCATTGATATGTCATTGCTTATGTTACTAAAGACTTTGTTGGAATTTTAATGATTGTTCACAACTGTCAGGCTATTTCTCTGTTAGAGAAACAAATTGCTTAATGTGAACATTCAAAAACATGCATCTACAAGTACATATCTTCAACATATCAAATGCAAAATTTGTTTTTTTTTTAACTCAAAGAATAAAGTCTCCTCTAAAGCTACTCTGGTTGGAGAATATACAGTTCACACAGTTAATCCTCATTAAACTCCTCTTGCCCTCTGAGAGAATTAAAAACTGAGTAAAACTATGATAACTGATTGCATGGATATATATTTTTGTGTTAAAACATTTGCAGCATTTAAACAGATATCTTAAGTACATCCAGAAATGACATAACATATTATTTAATAAAAATTATAAAACAGATTTCATGAATTTTCTTATGATATATATATATATATATATATATATATATATATATATATATATACATTTCTGTTCATCAGCACTGCATTAAATGGTTAACTGACATTGATTGACATCATCCAATTTTAATTATTTAAGTGTAACATATACCTAGAAACTGAAGTGATATCTTGCTATTTGCCAGGCAGTGCTGCCCTAGTTCTACCATTCTTTGATGTGTGCAGATTATGATTATCTCATACAGAGTGATAAATATTGTTGAATCTGCTTTCTTATTTGTCATTTAAATACTTCCTCTGTCTAGAATTTCTGTAGCCTCTCATTCCTTTACCTGACTACTAAACTCCTTAAGCTGACAATTCAGTAAGGAAAAGTATAAAAAAAGCAAGGAACCGATAATCACACAGCAGAGAGTAGGGTCTGGTTATTACATGTAATATATTTTCTCAAAATCATAATCGGTTGTGTGGGTGATGACAAATAAATGAGGTAAGGAGTGGGTTGTACCTGTTTATGAAACCTTACTTGATTTTCTGGTCTAGAAGGCACATTTCACTGGTTGCAGATAGGTTGCCTCGGAGTTAGCATAGTAAAGTTCGGGATTCATTTTATACAAATGTATATGAGGAATTTATTCTTATAAATATATGTATCCGGTTATATTGTTACATGGAAATGGCTCAAAGATTTGTGTTTAGATGCAAAATTATAAAGCACTTTTTCAGCAATAATCATAATAAAATACTCATAATATACTCCATAATCTATGTAAAAATTGTTACCTCCATCAGGGATATACGTATTACTTAACTAGTGATTTACAAGCATGAGTTGGATATATTTAATGCTGCAAATAATAAGGCCACAAACATGCTGTATAGGGAAAAATGCTAGAAATAGAGCCTGGAGGAAAAGAAAAGTGCATTTATGAAGTCTGCAGTCATAAGGTGGGATGTGGTAAGGGTCAGTGCTGTGTTAGTATGAAGTAGGAGTTCTTGTTTTATAATGTTATGTATAAGAAAGACCAATGCAAACAATAAAATAGTACAGTGTATGTAAAGTTTGAAGTTATTTATTTACAGAACCAAACCAGCACATAATGTAGTGTAATAAAACTGCTTACTGAAATTGTGTTCTGGAATACTTATATATACATATACTACAATTCTGTAATATCAATAACTGCAAACAGCAGACCCCAGGGTGTGCACACATTCTGTGCAGATTACTCATTATGAAAGATGCATTATGTTGATTCAGCTGTGAAAATCAGTGTCTGCTGCTGTTATTTTGTTTGATTATTATTCCCTTACGGAACACTCAGAATAATTTCATAGCATTTATTTTGCTGTGAATTATCATTCAGGAGTGTTGCTAATTCCCTAAGTAACTACATTAGAGGTTATTTACATTTATGTGTGTGCTGTCGAAAAAGTGGAATTAGTATTGCATATCCCATCACTTTTGTATAGTCTTGTATTTTGATGATTTTCTTTCATCTTGGTCTGCAAAATTCTTAATGGTACACAGGTCAAGAAGTGTGAACTGTAATTATATCCATGCCACTTTGTCACTTTCTAAACAGACCAATTTTTCATTTGTGCAGTATTAATGCAGGAAATGGAAATGGATAGCTTGATGTAGGTATTGACTCAGAATGTTAATTGTACTTGTCTTATAAA
The DNA here is from genome assembly GCF_019279795.1 of Protopterus annectens. Taxonomy (NCBI): domain Eukaryota; kingdom Metazoa; phylum Chordata; order Ceratodontiformes; family Protopteridae; genus Protopterus; species Protopterus annectens. Next base: position 752,267,139 of record NC_056732.1, on the reverse strand, counting down.
ATACAAGATGGTTTGGCAAATAATCATTACTGAGGCAGAGTATGCTTGCTAAGTGCAGTTTTTATTAGTCCTGATTATGATGAGACATTAATGAAGAATCCCTCTAATGAAAAATTGATTTTGTTATACTGCTTATACTTTATGTTTGTGACATACATAGAGGACTTTGCAGGCAAATTTCAGAATCTTTCCATTCAGAAACACTCATGAATTGTATTACAAATTAGAAATTAAAAGAGTTGTTGACCCCAGTTAGTCTTAGTATATTACTCAATCCTCCTTTAATAGGCATCCTCTGAGATTTTTTTAGATCTACACAAGGTTATTGCCTTTAAATTATGAAAGACTGTTTGCCAACAGATGTGTGCATTATACTCTCCTTCTCAGTCATCTTTTTTCTCCATATTAATACGTTATAACAAATAAAGGCTGTTTCTTCCTCAAGGCCATATTCTGTACCATAACAAAAAACAAAAAACTTTAACAACATTGCTTAATCTAGCAAACACTACACAGAACTTGAAATCAGTGCAGAACATAACCATATCATAAAAAAGCAAGGCAAGCAATGTCAATTGATGCAAAACTGAGTAAAAGTTCCCTAAACCATTATTAACATGAAATAGCTTCTGAGGATCCTTAAAAGCTTTCCAATGAATGGGTTTGAATCTAAATGTGAGAAAGATGCTCAGAAATAACTGAAGAATTGTCAGAGCATTGCTAGGTTATGGCAATTTTTCTCACTGAAGGCCTTCCCTGACAAAATAATTTTTAGATTTTACAAAATGAGTAACCCTGTTGATGCTGCAATCAAAACCTGTTTTTCCCCTTCCTATATTTATAACCCAGATCCCGCTTTATGAGATCCATCCTTTCTTGTGAGGGAGTAGTCTTTTAGTGATTATATTAACAGAAAGGAATAAAGCCAGAGGTGGCACTCACCTCTACCTAGGGACAATGTTTTATGTTTTTGCCTCTGTCTCTCAGGATGTGCTTTCATGATTGGTATAGAATGAATGGAAACAAATATTTTTCTGGTGTCAATACAAATTTAGTGCCATCTGACAATATACAGGAGGGTATTCATTGTTGTTATTTCTAAGCACAATGTCTTCATGCTCTGGTTCCACACAAGCAAAATCGAGGAGCAATTTATAAACATAAGCAGTGTTATGCACAATCGTTAGAAGCTGATGTAGAAAGCATTATGCAAATGAGGGAATAATGACAAGTAAAATAAAAAATGTGTATAAAATTGCATCCTTCTTATGTAAATGAGGCTTTCTTCTTGTATTTTGTTAAGATAATATTTATACTTCAATATAAAGCCTTTATTGCTGCTCTTGCTTGCTGCTGCAAATGCTGCTGCTTTATTACCATGTTAATAATTCATTTCATCTGGTGAAAATGCTTATTTCTTAACTTATGAGTCAGGCACATCATCAAGAAGGGCCATTGCATCACATTTCAGCATAACAAGTAGCATGGTGTTGATAATATATGTAAGAATTCAAGAACATTCATCAACTTTAGCAAAAGATACATTAAGATATAATACACAATCATAGAAGGGCTAAAGTTATTGAGTGAAATATTATTCATAACTTTTCTGCAATTCTGACTGCAGTGCTTGAGCTCCTGACCAGTGTCATGTTTTTGGAGGTGTGTCTAGTGCTGAAAATATCAATGAAGTAACGTAAATATTAGCAATGCAAAATGCATTTATTACAATTAGAACATTATTGAAAATAGTTTGGACTACTGATGGCAGTAGAAATTTGCTTTTAACCACAGCAGCACCTGCAAAACTCTGGCCTTCCTGAAACTGACTATCCACAAAGTCACCATAGTAGCAAACTTGTTCACCAGTATCTAGCCCCCGGATTCATGAAGCTCGGCGCAAGGCCGGTGTAAGGCCTGCACCGGCCGTGCGGCGTATAAATGGTGTAGTAGTGCCATATGCATATTAATGAAGGTGCGCTGCCACCACATCCACGTGCATAGGACATGTGCGTGAGTGCATGGGGCATTACTAAGCTGCGCCCGGAGGCGTGTCAATGTCGGCTGGCAATGAGCAACCTAAACTGCTGAATATTATAGCCTGCCTGCAATAGTAATCGCACCTATCAGTGTCTGTGGATAATGAAATGTATGCAAAGCATGCAAGACAGTTCCCAGCCACACAAAATGGAGAACCAAACAGAAATGCACGCAACACAATATGAGTTGCTGTCCATGGAACAAATGATATTTAAAATTGTGTGTCTGTAATGTACTGCACTGTCAGTAGTTATACCCAGTGAAAGTGAAGCGCATCATGTCAGCGCGCCGCCAATACACACGTCTAGCCCCATGGGCATGGTCACCAGCAGTCCCACAGTGGTAGTGATAGTACACAGCTGAGCAGTTGTGGCTATATAACAACCGTAAAAAAACCTGACAGTCCAAATTGTATACCAAACACACACAAACATATGTATATTAAAATGTGCTATACACATGAACAGGAACGTCACCATCACATACCCGGATATCCAAAAGCAGAACCCATGCATGCAAATGCAATACGCAACAACCCCTGTATAGCACATAACCCGCACCCATGTCTGAATGTCCACCAAATCCAGCTACCAGCCTTGCGCAGCCATACACCTACACATAGTGAGTATTCCCCATATGTAGTAGGAAGTATCGTCCTAGACAGTGTCAGGATTGCAAATATGTATCCCACATTTGTAAACATCCCATCACAGTTACATAAATCCAAATGCCCGCGCGTTCATATTTCGGCAAAATGTGTGTACATCCCGCGTGGGATAAGTAACCTGTTGAAACCTCAGAGTTGTTTACACGCCACGGTGTCCAGTACTGTACACATCTGGATAAAACATGTATGTGTAGTCACGGTACTGTTCAGTTTCTACACAGACATGCAAAACATACTACGCAGGATGGAACAGCTGTCCACCATGCAGGTCACCCCACTAGGGTTGCCACCTGTTCAGATAGCCAAGGTGGGGCATCCCTTGTAGAAATGTGAGAATTTGCAGGATAAAACATACCCCCGGCCAGTGCAAAGGACAGAATTACACTTGTATGCCAAGATAAAAGCTTATTCCATAGCATTTGAATAGCTTATGCTATCCCAAATAATAGTTATGTGTACCAGATACAAAATACCTGTATCATGCAACTAGTAAAGAAAATAAGAAATATATTTTTGTCTTAAAATCACAGGACATTTGCCATGTTTTAGGTTTCGTCACAGGACACAACTGTCCAAAGTGGGACCTCCCCTCGCAAAGAGGAACAAGTGGTAACCCTACTCCCCACTGAATTATCGACAGTATATATTCAACTCAATCACATACCGACACCACCTGTCAACCTATTACAGCAACAAAATCTGGACAAAGCCTAAAAGGATGGGTGGACATATAGGGACAGATGTAATTACTGCTCTCACAAACTTCGAAAGTTCACAGAATGATAGTATGTACATAAGCATGAAATGTTGTGAAGGATGTGGGGTAGTCCCCAGTATTAGAGGTCCATACATTTATACTGTAACAAACCGCCACATATGTTGACTGTACTACTGCATACCTGTAGTTAATTCATAGTTAAGTCATGTGCAAAATAATAATCCTCACAAGAATGAATACAGGAAATAGTCAAATGTGAATGGGAACGCCACTCACCGTGGATTATGTATTGTAACCACCCCCACCCATATTATGTATTGCCAACATTATAAGCTGCTGACAGGTGCCCAAACACCTGTGTCTGTAAACACAGATAAAATGTTTAAAATGGACAAACCCTGTCCGTGTGCTTTGTCTGACATTTGAACACGGTCAGGGCAGTTCCGTTCACCAGGCAGACAAGCCTAAACCCAGATCACCACATGAACACCCTGACACTTAAAGACCTGTGTGTGTCAGGACTATAAGCCTTGGGGTTCTGAATATCCCTGCAGTGATTAAATATGCAGCTTGGGTCCAGAGCAGTAGGGAATAAGGAATGTGTAACATGTAGTACCGCATTTTTCCCAGCAGGAGAATGGATGCCTGTGTCGTAAGTTAAGCGGCGAGGCATATGTTAATGTAGCTATGTACTATGGGTATGCATATAAATGAGTCAGAACACCAAACGTATAGTGGTTACAGCATCCGGCCAACGTGAATGCAGTCCCGGTTCAACTACGACTACAGCACATATAATGTGAAAGTGTAATGAATGCGTCTGTGCTGTACAGACAGTTAAATATGTAAAGGTGAACGTGTGTTTCATCGTCCGTTAACTGGATTACAGATAATATACTGGTACTGTCACAAGTAATAAAGCCCACGTAAGCACAAAGACTTAGTAAACATATGTAACCCACAATAAGGATATGCATGCGTGCCTGCGCATAACCCACAATAAGGAAATGCAAGTGCGCCTGTGCGTGTGTGATCCGCTCACAGCATAGTAAATGAATGCTGTTTCCCCCACGTTAGTTATACATGGCTCAAACCTGTTAACCCAGTAAAGTATGAAACCGGACAAAGGCATGCAAACTACTGGTACAAATAGGGACAAACCCCAGATATGTGCCAGAACAAACATAGAAAGTGGATAGAATAACGGGTGTGTCAGTAGCATGGATTCTCTGAAGGGTATGCAGTCGTAACCTGAACTGCTTGCCAGTATTCCCCATGGTAAGTTTCAAATGAAATGCCACTACATTGCCAGATAGACACAGGTTTATGTAAAACACACTGAAGATAAAGAGGCAACCAGCTGTACACTCTGCGACAATCTGTACAGTGGAAAGGTATGGTATGGATATAGATATATGTGTATACACATAATCCACAGACGTAAATCAAAGCAAGTTATGAAATGGGTTTCATTTTAAAATTTATAAAAACCAACTTAGTAAGTATGAAAGAAAAAACACCCAATTATGCAATAGGGAACCAGAATGCCAAAAATAAAGTGTTTAAACCCTTGGCCAGAAATGAATCCGAAGTTTCTTTTAAAACTGAATGGTGCCATTAACCCCAAAAATTTTCCCAAGATGAAACCACTTTGGGCAAAAAAGGTAGAAAACAGAAGTTAAACAACAGTACATGCAATGATGAAAGTTGATGAATGTATAGGGAACATATCCAGGGGATCAAAAGTTTAATTAGAGACAAAAATGTTAAGGGACTTATTTTCAGGTAGGGGAATAGGGGTACAAAAGGGCCATGTTTTTGGAGAACAGACCCCCCCGGGGGAGGGGGGGATAACCCCCTTTTTCCCAAAAGGGGGGCAAACCATCCACGGTTTTAAAAAACCCTTTTTTTGGCAATTGGGGGCCCAAATGTCATGTAGGCAACATGGAGGGAATGTGACCAAGATTCCCCATAACGGGAAATGCAAATAAAAAGTGCAAAGGATAACATGAAATAAAAGGGGGATTTAATTGATACCCCCAGAAAAGTCAAATTTTAAAACTCATACCGGAAATTTTAAAAGGGTGAAAATTCTGTAAGGTGTCAGTTTTTTTCCCCCCAAGTTCGAATGGCCAGTTTGGGCAATTCTAGCGTGGGGAAAAGGTAAAGCGGGGCTTTCCCATAATGGAATTAGGGGTATGGGAACCTTAAAAAAATGAAAGCTATATCAGGGGGCAGGTAGGAAAACATAGGAAAAATAAAAAAAATGAAAAATTACCTTTACTCCCAAATGTGAATAAAAATTTCCCCTTTGGAATGTAAAGGGGAAAATAGAACAAAATAATTCCCCAGGGGTCAGAGTTAGAAAATGCCACCCCCATATGGGTTTGAGTCTCCATGGGGAAAGCTAAAATACCCCACATCTCTGAAGCCAATTAGGGGAAAGCACTTTGGGCCTTGTAAAACAAGTCTGGGTTTTCCCCCAATTAAAGTAAGGATGGGCCTTTTCCAATACATTTTGGATTGGTGTAAAATTTGAATTTGAAGACACAACAAATGAAATTTACAAATTGAAATTTCTCCCAATTTTTGGGTTGCCACGAAAACCGTAACATTTGGAAGTAATAAGCAAAATAATGACCAGTGTTTAAGCACCAAACCAACGGGCCATACGCCCCTTTTAATTGGAACTATTACGGAAACAACGTCAATAGCCCATTGTATACAGTGGCCTTGTGAAATTTGTCTGGGGTGGGTGGTATGAAAAAAAATCATGTGGGGAAAACCAATACATGGAAAAGGGGGATGAAATCCTGATGGGACACATATTTCCGGATGTCAAATGCAAATGCCAGAGTCTCTAATATTGGGTGTCCCTTTTAAATATAATGGGAATCCCAACCTGAACCAGAAAATGACAACAAAAAAACACCAATCAGAACCCCGGGCTTAACATAAGGTGCAAATAAGTTGAAAATGAAAACGCCACTGTAATCAGGAAAGGTTTTTCAAATCCCCTTGGGAAAAAGTATGAAAACATACATAAAACAGCATTCCCATGCAAGAAGAGAGGGAAAAAATGTTATAAAATAAAAGGGGAGTCGACATCAAAGGGGCAGGGTTAAATTTGAATCCCAAAAACCCTTCCCCTCAATGAAATTTGAAACCAGTTTACAAACAAGCAACACACGGGCAACTAGGTGTCAACCCCCAAAGACAGAATCAGCAGGATAATTTGTAAGTTTAAAAAGAAACCCTGACCCCCACACGCATACAAACACGGCAGGGGGGAAATGAACTACCCAATTTAACTACAATGCGAACAGAACGTCCAGTTCTGAAAAGCAAAAAGGGCAATTTGGGTTAATCCCCCCAAAGGAAAGATCAAAAATGTGGGGGGAAAAAAACATTACTTTCCCCACAGCGGGAAACAAACAAACACCCCCAAATTAACCAGGGGGAACATCCCCAAATCTTAACACCAAGCAGGGCTTTTACAGAATACGGTTTAAAACCAAAAACCCCAACTATTCAGGGGGGACATCACCAAAAGGAAAAGGCCTGGGAATGATTTTTACATCAAAAGCTTTACTTTTCCCCCCAGGCACGGAAAAACACACACCCCCAAAAACTTAAGGGGGTTTAAACATCACCAAACCAAACCAAAAGATTAGTTTAAGAAGCAGGAAACAACACACACCCCAAAGGGAACCGGGGGGTGACATCACCAAAAACCCAAGGGGAATGAGGTTTTGGGGACTAAAAGATTACGGGCCCCGGGCACAAACAAACCAACCAAAACACATTGGGGGGGCCCGGAGGAAAAAAAATTTTTCACTAAGCATTACGTTTCAGAGCGGCAAACACCTGGGGGGGGTGACATCACCACAAAAAAACAAGGGGAATGTTTGGGAGGCACAGATTACGGGCCCCGGGCACTCCAACAACTTAAGGGGGGGTTCAAACCCAACCCTTTAAAATAAGTTAGCTTTTAAAAACTCCAGAACTGAACACACACCCCAACAATTTTAGGGGGTGACATCACCAAACAAAGTAGGTTTTATTTTTTTGGAGTCTAAAGCATTCGGTCCCCAGGGTAAAACCACCACAAGGAAGGGCCGATTGAAAAAAAAAAACCACTAAGCATTACGTTTCAGAAAAACCCAAAACAACACACACTAAAAGGCAATTTGGGGATACTATCAAACAAAGATCCAAATAGAATGTTAAAGATCGGGCAAATTTCCCAGGAGCTACCCAGGTGCTTCATGCCAAAAAATCCGAGAAAACACTAAATTCACAACAGCCCTCCCCCTTAGAAAACCCATTTTAAAAGGGGCACCCACACTTAAAATGGCATGGGCCGGAGCCCACCAGGCAACAGGTGTCAAGGCCAGCCCCACCGTAACATTTTTTGGAATGTCTGGTCCACTCCAGGGTAGGGGCATGCCACCCTTAGATTCAAACCTTTGATGACGGGTCAATCACAAGGGCGATGGGAATGTACTTGCCATTCAAAAGCAAGGGGGCATGCCACAAGCATTAAAAAGGGGCCCAATTGATGACTGGGTCAATCCCCCGGGGCATTGGAATGTACGGGCCATTCAAAAGCATGGGGGCATGCCAACATTGCTTTTGAAAGGGTGTCTTCACAGATGGGTGCACAAAAAGGGGGCAGTCAAAGGGCACTGGATAACTGTTAAACCAGGGGGCGGTAACGGTGCCTTACACACACACTGCCATCACACTTACGGTGCAGGAAACCCGACAATGAGTGTACACAGGAAGTCCAAGCCTAGAAACGCCTACGGTCCCAAAAACCCAGTGACCTGACCACGGGCTGACAGGGTGTCCAGTGCGGGTCACAGTCCCAAACAGGGTAAACTTTTAGCTTCAAGTCCAGAACATGCGGTCGGCCAACAACCACGGCCCACACACTGTGACCCCTGACTGGCTGTAAAAATGAACACCACTGGAATTCAATTTTTTCAGGATCAAAATACATCCCTTTGTTTACCTCATAACAGGCCTTCAAGCTACCACCAAAAGGGTGGGCCCATGTCTTTTAATGCCCACTCGGGGGTACAGTGTTGGGGAAAACCCCCCTTGACGGGCCCTTACCCCCAGATACAACAGCCTTGATGTAAAACAACTGCCAACAATGCAACAACAAACATGGAAAGGGCCATGTGAATTGTACTTCAGAGAAAATGAGGCATCCCGATGTCCGTAACAAGTTCATACCCGCATGGAAAATGCAACCCACATTCACCATACTGCATACAAACAGCAAGGGGGGATGGGGACATAACGGGGTGCCATGCAGAATGTGTGCAGGGGGGGTACATTTGGGCACCACCACCATCAGCCATGAACAAAATTTGTACGGTGCAAAACAACACAGGGGGGTGAAAAACCTGTAACCCCTTTTCGGGTGCAATAGAAAATTTTGCCACCCTGGCTGTATAAAATTTATCATACAGGTGTATATTCCCAGATGCCTTTGGGGAATTGTCCGGGGTCCCACTTTCCGGGAAAATTTTGTAAACCCCTGTACACCATTGTGGATTGAATCGCGTGTGGGGCATAGGGGCGGTGGGGTCATAACAGTGTGAAACACATGTGTGGTCCCCGTTGTTTTTGTTTTGGTGTTGTTTTATTCGGTGGGGTTAGGGTGTTGCAAAATTAGGGAAAATGATCACAACCCCCGTGGTGCAAACCCGAATGGTACTTGAAAACCCCTTTGTGCCATGGTCCCCCCATATGGAGTGATGCCCCGGGCCAGGGGGTTTGTTTGGGGGTGTCCCACCGGGGGGGCCCCCCTGCCCCTAGGGGTCTTAAGGGGTGACAGTGGGGCCCCCAGTTCCGTACTTTACACCCTATGCGCCGTGTCCCCGCCCCAAAGTCACCTACTTTTTGGGCCCCCCTTTGCCCCCCCATGTACCTACCAATGTGTCCGTATGTTGACTCTTGCCCATGTGTGGGGCCCCCCACCGGGGGTCAGAAAGGGTTGAATCGTGTCTTTTGGTTTCCCAAACAGTATTTGGGGACTGACATGCTAATTTGCCAATGCCAGTAACCAAGCCCGGGGGCCCAAAACACTGTCCTTGGGAATGAAACCCCAAAGGGAAAACCGGGACAAAACCAACAGGGTGCAAGAAAACCAAGAAATCCCTGAACACACACAACATGTCCCCTCACTTGGTATACCTCACATACAAAACCTTTCACAAAACCTTTCCCAGTATTACAAAAACCCTAAACATCTCCCCCTTGCATCAATATTCATAACCCTCACATGTTTTAGGGACAAAATTTTTGGCTCCCCCTGCCCCAGGTGTATGGGGAGGGCAAGGTTTCACATGCATGTTGTTTGGGGGGGATGGCTGCCCCAATGGAAAATCATGTGTGTGTAAGGGGGGTGGTTGCTGGCTGTTGTGAAATCGGGGATTTGGGGACCCCTACAGGGTTTTTGGGGGAGGTTGTACACAGTTTCCAGTATGCCTCAGGGGAAAATTTGCCCCCCGTTGCAACGGGTTTGAAGTACGGTGTCCGGGCCAGGGCCCTGTCCGTTTGCCGGTCCGGTGGGGGACGGGGCAGCCACGCACATGCCGCTGGGTCCGTGGACAGCCGGGGCCACTCCACGGGCCTGTTTGGCCTGGGACGGCAGAAGTGCACTCACTCACCCACTATGGGGGGGGCATGTAGGTGGCCCCCTCACTTCCTACCAGGTTTTTGCCACGCCCCTGCCCTCACCCCTCCAGGTTTCCCACAAACACCCCCCTTTGGATTCCCATGCTGGTAAGGATTTGCCTTTTCCTAATGTATAGAAATTAGAAACTCGGGAGCTTTGCCTCCGGGTTTGCTTTGGGGTTGGGTGCACCCTTCAGTTTGCCCTTTCTGTTTGCCCGCGGCCTGTCCCCATTCAGTCGGGAAAGTTCTTACCAGCCCCCCCTTGCCTGGGGCATTCTCCCGGGGCCCTCCTACACAGGGCCACACCTTGGCACACTCTTTCACGCACCAGGGGTTGACCCCTTCTTAGCCCCCCAACGTTTGTTGAAACGGGCGTCCCCCCAGGCCACGGGGATGGTATTTTGGCACAGAACTGTGTCGGGGGGGGGCATAGGGGGGATGGCCCATTCACAGTTTCCCCCCGAAATCCCACCTCAGAAATTTTTCCCCCCCAAATACTGTGGGGACATAAACAGAACCCAAAGGGAACCACCACACACCAACAAAAAAACAAAACAAAACACACACACACACACACACACACACACACACACACACACACACACACACACACACACACACACAGACACACACACACACACACAAACACACAAAGACACACAACACAAAACACACACACACAACACAACACAACAGACACACCACAAGGGAAACCACCGAACAAAAGGGGGCATGCAGTAAAATTAATGTGAGAAGCTCCTCCCGGGGTGAAACCTCAGCAAAGGTGCATATCTGTGCATTACACAACAGGTATATCATGCCCCCCGTTACCCCATTGGAGAACAGGATCCCGTACACATGGGGGCGGCCCTTACAGTAACTGCTGATTGCATTCTGCTACATGTTTACACAATTGTTGACACATGTACAGCATCATAATGGGCTTCACATTGCAGTGTTGTGTGTATGCCCTACAGATAGAATGCATGTTTAGCAAATGTGCATGAGCATGGGGGGTAGTGTAAATCTACATTGCTATACAGTGTGAAGTACAGACACTGTGCCATTGCATGCAACATGAGGCATCTATGTTGCTGTAGAATGCATAATATGTACACATTGCATAGCCATAACTGCAACACAGTCTGATGTTCAACAGATCGTATATGGTAGACTTCAGTGACACCTCCAGTAGCTGTGCACAGGCTTTTAGGTTGTCCAGTTTTCCACATCAACTGTATAATCGTCAACTAAGGCTATAATTGGACCATGTGGACAATGTGAAAAGGGTGTATACACATCCCAAGTACTGTGGGCTCATGTCTCTGGCCATCCCCATGGCCATGTGTGCACATGTGTTGGCCAATTGTGTGTGAGGGCATTTTTTCCACATGTCTGTGTTGTCCCTTTGACATCCCCCATAGATGTCAGATATGTCAAAATTTCACAGGGCTATGCAGACTTTATGTTTGGTTTTGGGGGTATAGGTCAGGGATAGTGTGACAATATTGCAGACAGAACACTACATGTCTGGGACATGTCAGGTGGCACATCACAATGTTGCACCCAATGCAGGGGCATATGACACAATGGTGACACCTGTGGGCTGCCCATATCACAGCTCACTGTTGGTACTGGTAAAAACATGTTGTTCCAATGCATACTACATATGCCTCCATTGTAGAACACCTCCACCGTTGTATGCACAGCTGACCACACATGTCCCAAAGACAAGTACTGTGGTTTCAAGTCGGTGTATCATTACATTTGTTTTATTGCACATGGGTGGGTGTGAATGAAGGTGGTGCGACCTGCATATCGGGCTGGAACAAACATCAGGTGTGCAAGTGTTAACTGGCCACATGGCAAATAGATCTACACTGTAACATGCCTGATACTGATGACAGTCTCACCTGCAATGGACCCATGTCTGTGCGGCACCAGAGGGACCTGTATAGGGGGGACACACCAGTATGAACATTATCCATGACTGTATGACAGCCACAGGTTGCACTGTGCATGTGAACACATTCACCTGTGTAATAGCATATAGTATGCACATTTTGCATACACAACTGATACAGTATGCAGCATTTTGTCCACATACCTGGCATATGTTGTTACTTTACATAATGTACAGTGAAAATGCCTAAAATTTAAAAGCCAAAGTGCTATGTTACCAGGGAACTCCAGGGTTTGGTTGGGGGCCCCCCTCCAGATGGCCAGTTTTCGGTGTGTTTGGGGCCCCAGACTGGCCAGTAGCTCCCCGGTTGGTTTGGGGGGGCGGGGTTTGGCCCCCACCTGTTCCCCTTTTTCCCGGTGATTGCAGGGCATGTTTTGCATGTGTACAGGTCCAGCATGTTGGCCCCCTGGGTGGGGGGATGGAACATCTTCTCCTTGGATCCCGAAAGGCTTCGGGCCTGTGGCAATGGTGAAAAAAAGTCAAGTTTCAGGGGTGTGGGATAGGACATCATTCCCTTTTTATCTGGGGGGGGGTTAGGGCATTACTGAAGACTAAAGTGGTGACAGGGCACATTTCAGGATTACAAATATGTGCACATACATTTCTATGACTCTCTACATCTGCACGTTACTTTGCAAAGCTCATGCACGACACGACTGATGTGTTTTGTCACACAGCACACCCCTTATGATTGGATATCACACCATATATGTGTGTCACCTCATTACATGTTCAACTCCTGAAATGCTGTTTGCTGTGGGCATGCATTTTCCCGCACTTGTGTTTTTACCATTGCCCTGTCGAGTTCCACGGGACACGTTGCCTGGTGCTGTGATATGTCACATATCAACACGACACACCTAAAGGGCTTTGGATGACAATGCAACCTGATGGACAGTTGCATGGTTTTGCCATATACATTACACAGACTGTCAACTGTTAAAACCTGAGGATCGCCTGATTGCAATGTGATAGACATGGGACAATGGTAGCAAAGGGGTTCGCAGGGAGGCATCAACCCTAGTGGGGGTTTCCCGTAACGACACCATTTTGCCACCCAAAGGGGATGTGCCAATTTTGTCCACAGTTTTGTAATCTCCATGCGGGCCCTACACCTGATGACTGGGATCATTGCACTTTGGGCGGGTTCATGGGTTTGGGGGGATGCACAATTCACAGGGATTGTCCAGCCTTGGGGATTTGTTTAGGAGGGGTGTCCATGACATTGTCATATAGATCAATATGGACATTACAGCCATCTATGGTGTACAAATGCCTTCTGAAGGTAGACACAGCTTTAAAATGTATTGTGGGTGGTATGCACATATGCAACCATTACCCCTTACAGGTGGTATGTGTCCAATATTGGCACCCGTGTGTATTGCCGCCAGTGACTCCGTGCTCAGGATGGCACCCTGCTGACATGGGGACCTCATCTACCTAAGGGGCCTGGAACCACCATGGGGGTGCCTGCCACCCATCCCCTTACACAGTGTATAAATTTACCACACCTAGGGGATTTATGGGGACAGGGATGTTCAACGGGGACATGCTGGTATATCCATAGACTTCACAATTCACACACCTCCCCCCCCCCCCATTCTTAGGTTAAACACTGACCACTATCTGTGGCATGGATTCACAGCCTTACTACCAGTGCCCAAAATTTGTCTTGGGTATGGGTACAAAGGGGTGGGGTCAACACATTAACCCTTTCTACTGTGTGGGACTGAGTGCTGGCCATGTCACTCTTGCACCTTTTGGTTTAGTCTGTCCAGGCCACTTGGAAATCCCGTACATCAAAGGTATTTGTAATCAAATAGTGGTCTTTACATTGTACTTAACATTACAGTCTAAATTTCATAATGCCCCATACTAGAGGGTTTAGTGCTCCACCCCCTTTATGTCACACCCCTTGGGGTTGTATTTCCCAACACCCTATCTGTATTGTTGGCATGCTGGGACTTTTTCAGAATTGTGACATGCAACACATTACATAGCCCATTCCACACCATTTCCCACAGGACACTGGCTGTCCTACCCCCTTTTTAAAGGAACCCGGGTACACATGGGCCCTACCTTGGGACAGGTTGTATAAAACAGGCATGTAACTTCACCACCAGTCTACTGCCTTTTTAGGGGTATGTCGTAAAGGGCAAAGAGCAATTGTCTATGTACACATTCAATGTCACCTCCCAACATAGGCATACAGTGTGGGGATGCACTTCCAGCCGGGGGCCCATAGCTCCAGGTTACCTATTACGGGGACCTCATTTGGGGTTTAAATGCATGTTCCTCAAGGGTTCCACTTAAGGGGCTTCCACACATTTTTGTAAAAATTTTCCGCTAGCCTGGCAAAAGTGGGAAATATTAATTCATTGGAATACTTTTTTTTGTAAGGCTTTTTGCCTCATATGCCCTTCCAGTTAAACTGTTAGAAACCGTTGAAGGCCACATTTGCCCCTTTTTACACAATGGGGCAAATTTTCCCCTTTGGGGACAGGATTTTACACTATGGCTGGGGCTGTCCCAACCCACTGCATGACAGTATTTTTGGGGGGGTTTTCTTCCCAAACACCCCACCCACACTAGTCTCACATGTTCACCACTGGCCACACCTACGAGGACAACTTGTGCGGCCCCATATCATGTAGGACCCGAGGGACCCCCACAGGAAACAACTCAGTTATAGCCCACAGACTCATGTGTGCCCCCACTACCCAATATGGATAACATTCCAACACACCAGTCATACTGCTTGTGGATCACACCCCTTCCCCACAGCAGGCTACACAAGGGTTGTGACACCTGGGGTAATGTTCGCAACATAACCTTGACCCATGCCACACCTCACCCGGTACAAGTCTGTCTTCCATTTAGGGCTGCCCGTGTGTTCACAGACAGTGCAGGGACATGCAATAGCTCACCAGTCTTATAGCCCATGTCCTGCCCCCGGGGGGCATTTTATTTTCCGGCAGATACCACGTACAGACCACTGTGTCATTCCATTGCCTATGATTTTCACCACAGGTGTGGTTTTCCGTGTGTCCTTCCCAAAGTGTGGCCTACTTTTGGGCAGCCCTGGGGGCCACAGGGTCCCTTTTTAATCCCTTACTATTCCCAAAAAAAAAAAAAACAAAAAAAAAAAAAAAAAAAAAAAAAAAAAAAAAAAAAAAAAAAACCTTTAAAAAAAAAAAAAAAAAAAAAAAAAAAAAAAAAATTTTTTTAAAAAAAAAAAAAAAAAAAAAAAAAAAAAAAAAAAAAAAAAAAAAAAAAAAACAAAAAAAAAAAAAAAAAAAAAAAAAGGGGGAAGGGGGGGGGGGGGGGGGGGGGGGGGGGGGGGGGGGGGGGGGGGGGGGGGGGGGGGGGGGGGGGGGGGGGGGGGGGGGGGGGGGGGGGGGGGGGGGGGGGGGGGGGGGGGGGGGGGGGGCTTTGGGGTTTTCCGGGGGAAACCCCTGGACTTGGGGGGCCCCCCCATTCCCCGGGGTTTGGGGGACCACCAGGCATTATGGTGGTATGTCAGTATTTGATGGCAACACCCACATCTGCTGTCACATACTACAGTCACTCAGAACATTGCAGACCCAGGTGTTGTTGGCAACATGCTGGAGGATGGATTCAATGCTGACAGTACACCCTCTCACTCACTACAGGGCCGCAATCCATACATGAACATTGTGGTGTCCCTGTGGTCACACCTACACAGTACTGACCTACACTCTATATGTCCTGGGACACTGGCCCCATGTCACCTTCCAACGTCCCAGGCTGTGATGTCCACCAACCTCTGAATTACATGTCTCCCCACTAGGCCACCATATTCAGTAATAGCCTTGTTTCAGACATTGTAGCCCTGAATGGCACACAACAGCATTTATCACACTACACACAGGTGGCACCACATTGCACAAGTGGGACTATAGTCCTACACACCTGACTGGACTGTTCTGCATGGCTATGGGGCACATCATCAAGGACGTCATTCACAGAGACATTGTTGGGCTCCCGTCCTTTGCTGCCACCCAGGTTGGGCTTGTTAAGGGCAGAGCATGGCCCCTACACATGGTGGACTCCTTTCATACAGTTACCAGGGCAGTTGCTGATGGTACGGGAGTCCACACATCCTACATTGTCCTCTCATTGCCTTTCAGCACCATTCTGGTATTGACAACATACACATCCACCTGCACATCGTACCCTGAGTCTCAGGATGTTATGCTATGTGGCTCATGGACAGGACACACAGTGAGGCCAGCATACCATAGTACCTACTACATGTCAGGTACATTTGGCATACCACGGTCCTCAGTCATAGAGCCACTCATGTTCAGTATATGCTTCCCTGCAGAACAGGCTGGCACAGGGGACGTTCCCTGCCTAGCTTTCAAACCCCTACATACCAAGCACCATGATTGCTCCACCAGCTGATACTGACACCAACCATACGGGTGTCGCTGTGACAGATACATAACATGATTATCATGGCATCAGGCTGCATGACACAAGGTGCATGCACATCACCTTTGCATTACACCATTCACCCACTGACTATCAAATGGATGGTAGTCCCCTACATACATATCACATTGTACATGTTTGCAGTACACACATATGTTGCACCCACTCCTGTGGTTACCGTATTGCCACTGTGGCGTGGATATCCTTCTACATGGCCACACCTATCTGTACTGGGTGTGTAGCTGGTACATAGGCACCCATTGTACCTCTGAACTCAAGACATCTACACACATTCATGGGTACACCACCCCATTTAGGGTGTACCTTACACAACAGCTACAGCTTTACATGCCACAACATTAACACGCCATGACGTTTACTGAGCTCCGACAATTTAAATATGCGGCTGCACTACGGACACCACATCTGTACACATTTGCATACTACATACTCAGGGGTGACCTCTGCTGATCAGACAGGGCCCATGTCCACAACATTATTGATGGATATACTCCTCATACGACATAAGCAGAGGCCACTGTGAGCAACATGCGCATGGATATGTGCGCACATGCCACAATGAGTGGGATGTGCTTCTGGGTTACATTCCCAAACCGGACACTCACCATGCTGTGGAACATAAGTCCTATGTACATCACGCAGGGACACTCAGTAGCACTGTTCATGTGATACCTCCCTTGGTGGTTGGGAGACAGATGTAGGCCTGGGATCACTGCAGTGGCTGTAGTGTGCAGAGGTGCAGGTGACACCTGGCTCTGCTGTTCACAGGACACTACCCTGGAGAGGTGCCACTAGTGTGAACACTGTAGTTGTGATTACACATGGACTTGCCAGACTGCATAGTACCCCACTATGCACCTGTGCAGCTATTACATGTCCTTTGCACATGGTTACTTGGTAGCCCTTCCATTTAGATTAGCTATCATGCTATTACTATGTCCCATACCTACAGGCCCTATGTATCCTGTTATTGTACATACCAATAGACGATACCTGTGGTATGCATGATATGCCTGTTATGCTGTGTAGAATATCTGCCATATCTACCTATAATACTATACATTACACATATTTCACATAGTATCCCATATTGCAAAACATACTTGCACAGCGAGACCACCTTACATATGTCATTAACATTATATGCCCATACACATGCGTGCTGTGACAGTATATCAACATATACTATCCCCTGCTATGGCACGTCCTTGTTGGACATACTCTACCACTGACGGCGGGTTGTATGGCATTGTTCTGTTTAACGCCCTCATGTAGCATCCCTTGTGGTGTCTGTGCTGTGTACTTTGTGTCCTACTGCTGGACGCACAGTTTCTACAAGCGTTAGTATGCTCAGCAAGACATCACTACATAAATACCTTTCCCCACTTTATGCATTGCGGACACGTTTAATTAATGCAAACCAGGCTATACATACAGTAAAACTAATTAATACAGATCATGCTATACATAACCTTACATATCGGGCATTCTACATACCTTGTTGTCGTTATGGCATTTCGTTTCTATCTCTCTCACAGTGTTTCAACTGTTATTCGGTATGAGCATACCGTTTGAATTTCTGGCAAGTCATCCTTATATACGTCGATACCTGAAACATGTGGATTCATCCCACCAATTGGTGTTCCTGAGTGACTAATTACTTGCATATCAGCTGTGCAGCTACTCCATTCACCAATTACGCAGCGACAGTGGGATTGGATTCTCCACTTGGGTGTTGCCTATTTGCCCTACCTTCGGAGAGACGGTCTGTATTGTGTTTTGTTATGTGTAACTGCAACTGCTATGCATGGAGACAAGTATAGTTTGGATTCATGTCCCCCATGGATTGTGTGTGACAGGTAGAGTATTTGGTTCAATATGTGGGTGTACCTGTCATCCCGACGTCTGATAATGGAGTATTGCAATCAAAACCTGTAACATGGCCGTTTGTTCCATTATACAATGCCTGCAATTTTGCATGACACCTTTAATTGTATCTCTCACATGGAATGTTGAGGGTTCTGCAGATGTAATTGACTGACTGGATGTTTGTGCTGCTATTACAGTTTGTATTGCTTTAGTTTCTAGTGTGGGGGATGTCGGTGGTTGTACGTAACATATAAGGTTTGTGGGCCTTGCATTTCTACATAATCCATATATATGTGTGTGGGATCCGTCCCTAATTAGAGAGCTAACAGTTAGTAGACTTATGTTACGGGATTGTACGTTGGGCCATTGTTAATTGGTTTCTATATCATCTGCAGGTGAGCTTGCTACTTGTATACCTACGTAATTGCAGTGATATATCAGGGGATATGTGTAAGTGACAGCTATCCCTTGTATTTCTGCCCCAGATATTTGCAGTCATTGTGGTTGTGTTGTTAAAAGAGCCTGTTTGCCATGGGTTGCCACGTTTTCATATGGTCATTGTTGGACACTTGCGGGACACAAAGCGGTGTTTACAGGCCAACACGTAGCCACGGTCAGTACACAGGTAGCACATACTTTTATCCTCACTACATACCTATTGTTGTGTGACTTTGGCTACTTATCATATTGCATGTAACATTTAAGTTTCTTACATACAGGCATAACTATTAAATACGACTGTTACATTATATATGGGACATATTTATGTCCTACCATCTCGGACATTTTCCCTTTGTACTGTTTTATGTCAGGACACACCTTCCCAGGGTGGGGCTGTCCCTCCTACTGTGGGACAGGTAGTAACTGTATGCCTACGGCTAGCTATACCCACACCTACCATACTGATCTGCCTCTGACTTGGCACTAACATACACATGTTGCGGACACACACACACATTACAGTCACACAGAGACACACACGGCACCCTCAACGCACACTTACACAGACTACGGCACTCAAAGACACAGTTGAACACAGTACCTACATGGACCCCGACACTGGCAGCGGTGACTAACTGTCCCTTAATATCATCATACTATTACTCGCGGATGTACTGTTCCGGTACTGTGTTCTATCGGTCTTTCAGCCTCGTAGTTACGCATGTCGGTATGTTACACATTCCATGGTTGGCGGTATCCTATTTATTTGTACCTCCAAGATGTTATGAATGTCGTTGAAGTATCTATTATATTTGCAGATATCGCTGAATCCATCTATATCACCATATATCCCTCTATTGCCCTTTCTATCTGTATTATATATATGCATATATGTACATATATATCTATATCTATATATATATATATATATATATATATATATATATATATATATATATATATATATATATATCTGGCGGGGAACATGACAGGCACACAGCACCACCATATGCTGTAAGACTCATGTACTGTTCAGGTGTTGGCATTCCGTGTTCCACTGGCTGTTGTGTTTACAATGTTTGAGGGCTGCCTATGTAGGAGTCACACATTGGGCCACCTATACATTACAATTTACAGGTGGTCATGTTTGTGTGCCATCCATTTTACTGTGTGTGCAGGTGGAGAGGTGTCAGTCTGTGGGGGCCTACACTGTCAGAGTATGTGCTATACATTCCCTTTTTGCCAAGGCGTAGGCATATTGGGCACGCCTCCATCTGCCTACTGGGGCTGGCACAGTGTGTTCATGGTCTGAATCCCTCTGTGCCTGTAATGGCCTTGGCAATTGCGGTGGGCTATTGTCCCTGCTGCAGCTGCTTCCGCAGGATCATATTATGTAGCATGGCACATACTATGACGATGTTGGCACACGTGCCTGGAGAGTACTGCAAGGCTCCACCAAATGTATCCAAGCACCGGAACCTTGATTTCAGAATCCTGAACACTCTATGATGATTCCGGTTTGTGTGTGTGCCTCATTATGGCGTTCTTGCATGGGTGTGTGTGCATTTCTGATGGGAGTCATCATCCATGGCTCCAGTGCATAGCCAGCATCCCCCACGAGATGGCCATGTGGGATGTCCCCCCTGACAAATACCTGATACAGCTGTGAGGCATGCTAGATATGGGAATCATGGTAGCTTCCAGGGCTGCCAGCACACACATCCATGATAATGCCCTGGGCATTGCACATGACCTGGCAGTTGATGGAGTGGAATCCCTTGCAGTTTATGTAGCACCTACCCTGCTCACCGGGTGGTGACTTGATTTATATGTGCATGCAGTCTATCGCATCCAGTACCTCCGGGTATTGTGCCACACGGTGGAAGTGGTGCATATTGCTGGCCAACTCCTCCTGAGTTCTGGGGAAGTATATCTGCTCATTGGCATGTGTTAACATGGCATCCAGGAACTGGTGTAGTACCCTGGATGCTGATTCTTGTGAGATACCCATTATATCTCCAGTTGGCCTTTGAAAGGTACCTGTGGCCAGTATTCGCAGGCTTACACATACCTTCGTGTCCACTGGGATGGGTTCCCCTCTGTTGTTTCTGGTTCTCAGGCGTGGCTGGCACAGCTCCACTATTTGCTGTAAGATGTTCCTGTCCACCCTGTAATGCTCTACTATCTCCAGGTCATGTAGCCCCTAGTAGGTTACCCTTGGTCTGAACACTCTCCTTCTCCTCCGAGGCCTGAGGTGGTTGTCGGCATCATCCTCCACAACACCGTCAGTCTCTAACACATTCTGATGAATCACAGCTATGGCAGCTCCCAACATGTACATTTTAAAAGTTCCCTGTGTGCTTACACCTATGGTGCAGTGTTTGGGAATGCACAGGTGTGTGTTGGGTGCTTTCACACTTTATACTATTGTGCTGTGAACACCGATGATGTCATAGGGTGTGTATGTAGGATCGTAGCTACAGGTTATCTTATGTGTTTTACTGCCGGAACTACTATTGTGGTGCCTTTGGTGTTGAATTACATTTGCCTGCCGTGGATTACCTCTTGACCTTCCCTTTACATTTCTGCGCATTGCACCTAGCATTTTCTGGCGTGCATCCTGCAGCCTACTTTCATTTGTACTTTCCTGGACCTGGCATATCTTGCGTTATGTGTGCTACTGCCGGTCTGCTGTCAGTTTGCTTTGCTCTGCTGTGTCAGGTCTCCTATCTTTGCAATCCAATACCTCCCCTCCTTTCTTTGCATTCAAATGCCTCCCCTATCCTGTTTTGCAGGTTTCTGCAAGCAGACTTGTCAGCTGCCGTCGATTGGCCTTCGTGGGTTGATTGGTGTTGATTGCTCATTAGTACTCCAATTACCCTACTTCCGCATTTCCTTCTTTTCTTCCCCTGACCTTCCTGTTTCTGCTATTGTTTGCGGCGCATGCATCCGATTACTGGGTTTTGGGCACATTTTCATCCTCGTACACATGCGCTTTTGGCCACCATGTGTGCTCTCAGCTAAATGATTCCTCCCCACCCCTGTCCTGCAGCTTTGCTTAGCAATGGACAGGCCAGATTTGCTATGCTCCAATGTGCTTACTGCTACGGTGGCACACCCCTCTGCTGATGTCATGTATCTCCTCTGAGCCACTCCTCAGTGTTATACCGCTGCGCCATATGGTACAACCTTCATCCGGCGGGACATTTGCGATTCAGTATTATCTGCCTCATTTGCATGTCATTGACTACTAATTCATAGTTACCGCGCCGAACACTATCGCAAGCCCTTAGCAACCCTTGCACCTTGGTTGTGGTGCTCCATGCCTACCATTGTGTATTATGCTGTAAACCTGATTTCTATTACGTTGCAATTTTATGACATTTTTATATTATTTCTTTATGTTACAGCTTCGCACATGCACTGCAGTTGTGCTGTGCGTTACTGTGGACATGACATTAAATGTTGTTATTTACGTGTTGTGCATCTTTTCTTATGCCATTGGCTGTGTATTTCACCATTGGCATATGTTAACGTTGTGATACCTGGGTCTGGCCCTCTTCCATAGCTCCGATGTTCTGTTTGGGAAAATGTAAACCGTGTTTTTTGGTTTACATTTCCATGGGCTTACGCTACGCCTGCACCACTTCATGAATCGCTATATGCCTTCATTTGCATGGTGCGACACTGCACATGGGGTGATTAGCATACCTACACCGGGGGCTGCGCAGATCTGGCGTACCCCGGTAGTGCACGTGGAACTGGATCGTACCTGAATCGCTCGATGGCCATATTTGGTGTTATAACGCCTACGCTATGCATGCGCCTGGTGCAAGCTTCATGAATCCCGGGGTAGATGAATACCTCATCAATTGTGTTTGGTACAACTGAATGCATCCACTGCTGAAGTTTAGAACTACTTGTGACAATTTCTTTTCAGCTTGCAAAGTATTCTTTCCTTTTTCTAAAGGCATACATAACATTTGTTTTGCAAGATGGATGTCTTAAATCCTGACTAGGAAGACAATAAATATAATTATTTTCAAAAGTCCTATGCTTTTGCTTAAATATACATGGGTACATGTTTCACTTGTTAATATATGAATTATGGAAGCTAAAAGTTGAGTGGAGGGGGGAGGTACAAACCACAAAAGTTATTGCTGTGTACTAAGTCTACCCACTCATATGTGGAAAAGACAATGAACATTTCAGGTGAAAAATATAACAGTTGCACTTATTTAAAGTACAATGAACAGACAATGATCATTCTTAGCAATCCTATTATTTATGCCTTATTTTCATAGTTCTAGAAGAGATTGTTATGTAGCAAAGCCTCCACATGAGAAGGCTCCCAGATCATGTATGAATGGTTTGTTATCTATTATCCATCTATATATGAATCTGTCTGTCTGATTATTTATTTATTTACTGATTCTTCGATTCATTCATTAGTTGTACATTAGGTATATGGACTTGTCTACTGGCCATTTTTAGCAATAACCTTGAGTCAAGAGAACATTTAACAGAACATAATGCAATTGTACAGAGATGAATTCAATACAATATCAGTTGAAGAACTGTAAGTATACTTGAAAGAACAGTGTAAGTAAGTTGAATAAACAAAGCATCTTATGTAAAATTTAAACAAGTGGTTCAGGGTTGCCATAACAATTAAGGTGTTTACCTCTCAGACACAGGGGACAGGGTTTTATTCTCACATCTGAGGGAAACTGTCTAGGCTTAAAATGTCTGGCAAGGGCAGCTCGCCTAGTACTTACTGTGAAGTATATGTGTAATATATACAAGAGTGGCAAGGTGGTCATGAAGAAGGTTATACATTTGTGATTAGTATTAAAGATTTTATAGTTAACAAAGAGCCAGATTCAGAAAGGGCGTGTGTGTGTGTGTGTGTGTGTGTGTGTGTGTGTGTGTGTGTGTGTGTGTGTGTGTGTGTGTGTGTGCGTGTATGTGTGTGTGTGTGTGTGTGTTTCCGTGTGTTTGCACTCACGTGTGTGTCTGTGTGTGTGTGTATGCATGTGCATAGATTTGTAAATGTGTGTATGTCTGTGTGTGAGGATGTGCATATATGTGTGGCTGTGTGTGTGTGTGTGTGTGTGTGTGTGTGTGTGTGTGTGTGTGTGTGTGTGTGTGTGTGTGTGTGTGTTTGTGTGCACATGGGGGATGACTTACCTCCAAACTCACCTATATTAAATTGCAAATTGTGAAATATTGTGAGGGGGACAGTAGACATCAAGATAGTACTTAAATAATGTACTAATTTTCCGTAAAATGTTAAGAGAACAATTTTCCAACAGAAAAGGCATATGGGCAGGGGAACATTAAACATCTACATTATTAATTACATATTATACTAAAGTCACTTAAAAAGTTAATAGAAAAACAGCTTTGCAGCAGAAAAGATAGAAATGCAAAGAGAAAGTTAATAAAACAGCAGTTTCACAGCACAGAAAATGTAAAGGCAGAGGAAACACAGACACATGTGATAATCTTGAAAGTTGGTAAAATGCTTTGCACCCTGTGCCTTTGACACAAAACACAGTCTGTTTATGAAGTGGAGCTTTAGTCCTCTACATTAACACTAGACACCAAGGAGATTATTTATGATATCCTAAGTATTCAAACCCTGTGCCCTTGATACACATAGCAGTGCCTTAACAAAAGTAAGCTTTAGTCCATTAACACTAGACACATGCCTCCCAACCATCCCAAATTTCTCATTTTTTACCGAGTTTTGGGGTTCAATTTATGGGATGCCATGATTCCCGAGTGGCACCCATTAATTTCCGATTTTCCAGGCATTTTTCTTTTATTTTTTTATTTTCCGCGGATGTGTGCGCGGTGACATCAGCCACGTTAGCAGCCTGCCAGCCATTCGGATTTCAGCCGAGGACTTGAGGAAGTGAGGAGGAGGCACTAGTCCACTTCTGCTACTCTAGACTGTGTCTGCAGGCTGGCTACGCTCTGTTGCTGTGCTAAGAAAAGCAGCTACTACTCTACTGCTATTATTATGTTCGCATCGCAATCGTATCGTACTTCGTTCGTTCAGTCAACTTCAAAGTTTAAGTCTTCTTCGGTTCAACAAGTGTCAGTGAAGGAATCTGATTCTGATACCAGGGAGACTATTTAAATACCACACTAAGTCACTGTAAAAATCTAATGATATGGGGGAGAAAAGATTCAAACACTGTACCCTTGGTGTTAAAAGCAGCTCCTAAATAAAGCAGAGCTTTAGATTTCTCCATCAACTGAAGACTTTGCTAAGGATTTATTCTTGCATCCCTGATGTATTTTCTTAGCAGTAAGAGATAAGATATTTAAATTTTTGGTATTATTGACTGGCTGTAATGTTTAGTGAGTTACTGCAGGCAGGGTTAGTGTAAGATGCAAAATCAAGAGCATTCTATAAACCGGGGGCAATTGAAATGGATTGGGGCATGTCAATGTTAAGTGAGGGAAAGGCTGACATTCCTCTAAACAGTCATGCTAAATACTTTTAGACAAAACCAGAATCTCAGCATCAGTTGGACAAAACCTGAATCTCAGCATCAACAGTGCAACAGATCATGCATCACAATGCCTTTTATAACCAATAAGAAACTCTAAAGTTTTGGCATTATGGACTGACTGTCATCAACTGGGATCTATGACAGGCATGGTTCATAGGATCATATGTGTGTACTAGGCTAATGGCCCAGGAGCCTTTACAAGCCTAGCTCATAGGATTCCCCGGCATCGTGCCACCCGACATTATTTCTCAGTGCCTCTGTCAAGCAGCACCACTGAAATGATCCCCAGGGTGAATTTTCTATTTCACATCCACTCATTTAGATTTCTCTTGAAGAGGGCCAGTGAGGTGCTCTGCTTGATGTGCAAGGGAAGTCTATTCCAAAGCACGGGTAGTCTCTGGGTTAGGAGCCTGTTCCTCCAGCAAGTTCTGTTGATTGTGGTAATGAGGTTGAGGTCTCTGGAGCATGTGGCCTGAAGGGATTGGGATTTCTTTAGATGTAGCATATCTAACAGTGCTGGGTCTGGCATGACTTTGTAGGTCAAGCAGAGATTGCCTCTAAGTAAGTGATATGATACCAAGAAAAGCTGGAGTTTTTTTTAGTCTATTCACACAGGGCAAGTGTTTAAGGCCTAGGATCCACTTGGTGAGGTATTTTTGTGGTCTTTTTAGTTGTTGCATATTTCAAGTGAAGTACATGGCAAATGGGGCATTGTACTCAATAATTGGTCTGATGAGGGAAGAGTAGAGAGAGACAATGACCTCTTTCTTCCTTGATGCAAAACCCTTTGAAATGAGATGTGCCACATAGAAAGATTTTCTGTCCACAGTGGCAATATGATTGTCAAAGGAGAGGTTGCTATCCACTTGTGTTCCCAGATCTCTTATAACACCTTCAGTGTTCAGTGGACTACCATTGATGTAGTAATTCATGGGTACCATGTTCTTCCTAAAGGGAATGATGATGCATTTTTTGGCATTGAGCTTACGGCCATGGTTCTGACACCACTGGTTGGTCTCTGTGATGCCCTTCTGTAGAATGTCAACATTGTTTGGGGAGCTAATAATGGCTCCCAGTTTGCAATCTTCTGCAAACTTGGTTTTGGCCTGGACTTCAAAAAATAAGATGCCAAACAGGAGAGGCCTCAGGACCAATCCCTGTGGGGCTCCACTCATGACTGGTCAGTAGGCTGACTTGGAGTCCACTACTTTCACAGTGTTTGCAACCCACCTAGTGACATAGGGATTGATGCCTAGTTTAGTGAGTTTATTGATGATTCCTGAGTGAGGAATTGTATCGAATGCCTTGGCAAGATTGAGATAGGCTGTGTGAACTACCTTGCCCTCATCCACAGCTCTGGTGACAGACTCGAAGAAGTCTACCAGATTGAGCAGACATGATCTACCCTTCACACATCTAAACTGTGTGGAGTCTAAAGTTTGGAGATTCTCTATGTCCTTATTTATTAGGTCCATGATGATGTGCTCCATAGCCTTACATAGCAGACTCATCAGGCTAATGGGGCGGTAGTTCCTAGGGTCAGTAGTCGCACACCCTTTGCGGAGTGTGGTGACTGTAGCAGTGTGTAATTTGGTGGGGACAAAGCCTGAAGTGAGGCTGCGATTGAATATGGCACACAGTTGCGGTGCTAGTTCATTTTGTAATTCATGTAGAACACAGCCAGGGATATTGTCAGGTCCCATGGATGCTGTATTCTTGGCCTTGGACAGAGCAATTTTAACTTATGCAGCTGTAATATAGGGTACTAGGCATTCCTCTTGTATTGTGATTGTCCCTTTAGGGGGTGAGAGGGGGGTGAAGTTGGCACTGAATCTGTCAGACAGTATATTGGCAATGTCTGTTGGCTCAGTATAGGAGTTCCACAACAAAAAAGCAACAGAAATCAAATTCTCCACTCGAAAGATACTTGTATTTAATTTTAAGTGTGTAAAAATAACAGTACACTTTTCATCAAAGACAGTGTTTCGACTTCTTCAGAAACTCTTAAACAGTAGCTCTAACCACTATTTAAAATAGAACTCAAACAATCATTCAATAATCCATTTAGCAATTAAAAGGCACATACTAAAATTTAACGTCCCATTCATGTTGGAACTGTTTTGTATACATTATCGGCTGATGGTAGATGGACTGTTGGTTGAATTGGAAGAACTGGATTCTTCAATAAAGAAGGACCTTGGTTTTTCTAGGTACCGGTTTGAGTATGACCGGATTTTTGAAAGTATAGATCATTACTTAATAAAGTTGAATGCAACTAAAGTAAAGAAAATAAAACGTAATCTTGCAAGTTATGAAGTGCGTAATGCATACCCGAAACTGCCAGGTTCCCAGGGGGGAGCGTTATCTGAGGTTAATAGTACAGTGATTAACAATAACCAAGAAGTGGAAGCCAGACCACGGGCCCTTCCTAATACTAATAATAACAACAATAACAGTGTGCCTTTAGGGAACAATCTCCAGGACAATTCGAATACTGTCCGGCGGAGTGAGAGGCTAGCAAAGAACAATTCTTCTTTTCCTGTATCTAACACCACAGGACAAAATAAAATCGCAGGGGACCAAAATGAGAGAAATTTTCGGGTCTGAGCCTCGAATATAGGGGCACAGAACAACAGGCTAACCAAGGGCAAAAACAAAAAGAAGAAGTGGTAACGGCCTATGCTGGCTTCTCTGATGAAGGATTGAAATGCAGTGTACTGTCCAGCTCTAGTCTTGACTTTAAGATTTTTAACTACACGGACATGGCCATCTATCCGGACACAAATGTTTTACTGTCTAGAGGGTATACCTTTGTTCCTGCTGTCCAGTTTGATGTGGCTAATACTTTGATTGACTTAAAAATTTTTATTAGAAAACTTAATTTGCCAAATTTAATGGGTGAAAATTTAAGTAACACATTTGACTATTATGTTTCGAGTGTATATAATCCCCCTTTGCATCCACTTCTGGCAATTTTTGAGAAAGTGTGTGAGGTTGATTTATGTAATCTAAAGAAGCCGAGTACATTACCCAACACTAGGGTGAGGTGTAAACATAATATCACTAAGGAGGAGAGGGATACTTTGAAGTGGTTAAGGCAGGCCCCAATTCGTATTATGAAACCAGATAAAGGTGGGGGCCTTGCGATTATGACCATTGAGGATTATAATCTAAGAATGTCCAATGTTTTGGAAAGTGACACTTATGAGAAGGCTTCTAGGAATGAGATGTATGGGGCATATAGAAAAGTGTCTGCTCTAATAGAAGAACTTTTCATTGAAGCAAGGATAGACAAGAGTTTATACAACTATTTACAACAACTGGTGCCAAGGATCCCAGTCCTTTTTGGCATCCCAAAAGTACACAAAAGTGTGAATAACCCACCAATGAGACCATTGGTGGATGGAAGGGATAGCATCACATATACCTGTGCTAAGGTTATTGATAAAATCTTACAAATGTATATTAAATGTGAACGCCAGATTTCAAAAGACTCATGGTCATTCCTACAAGCTATTAACTATCTAGATTTTTGTGCTGATAGCATTTTCGTTACGGTGGATGTTAAAGACCTGTATTCATCCATGCCACATGAAGTTGGGATTGAATGGGTATCACACATGTTAAGGATTCTGGGTGCACCTACTAGTGAGATTAAACTAGTAGAGGAACTGATAGATACAGTTCTGTCATTCAACTATGTAATGTTTAACAATGATATTTACCATCAAAAGGTCAGTGTAGCAATGGGCTCCCCATGTGGGGGAGGCCTAGCGAACCTTGTTATGGCTTTTTGGGAACATACATTTGTGTTAGACAATTTGGATTATGGGAACAAAATTTTGTCCTATACCCGGTTTCTGGATGATATATTTATCCTATTCCAAGAGACAGATGTTGAACTAAAGGGTTTGCTAGATATGTTTAACAATAGTACTAACTTTTTGAGTTTTACATCGAATTACAACAAAGACAGAATAGTATATTTGGATGTTGATTTAAGAAAGGATTATGATGAAAAGACTTTCGTTTCCAAAATTTATAGGAAGGAAACCTATTCCAATATGTACCTGCATTTTACAAGTTGCCACCCGACATTTCAGAAAAGATCTGTAATTAAGGGGCAATTGGTTAGGGCGGCCAGGATGACCACCAAAGACGAGGAGTTTGATAAGAAATGTACCTTAATGTTAAATTTTTTTAAGCAGAGGGGTTATCCAGCCCTTTTTCTTCAGGAAATTATGGAAGAAGTCCAGTTCAAAAGATCTACAGGAAACTATGTCTCGATACTAAGTAAAACAAATGGAGGGAGTGCAGTATTTAGTACGAAGAAAGAAATGGTGGATACCTGTGGCTTTATATGTACGTTTAATATTGACTCCCATAAAATAACGGACATCATTATAAAGAATTGGGACTTTCTGATGGGAGATAAATACTTTAGGGATAAGCTCCCAGAAAGGCCTAAGATAATATATAGGTGTGGTAACAACTTAAAAGAAATTTTGGAAGCAAACTATGGAGTAAACACAAATAAAGAAGGTATGTACAAGTGTAATATGTGTAGGTACTGTAAATACATCGATGTAGGCTGTAATTTCAGCAATCGTAATACGAAATACAGGTCGAATGGGAAATATAACTGTAATAGTAAACAAGTGGTATATTTAGCTAAATGTACAAGTTGTCCGGCTATCTATATCGGGAAAACCGATAGAAAGCTGGGTGAGAGAATTTACGAACATATTTATTGCATTAACAGGAATAAAACTGAAAATGCATTAGCAAGACACATTAGTGAAACTGTTGGCCATGACTTTAAATTTAGGGTCATTGATCAACTGAAGAAAGATGACAGGGGTGGCCCAGAGTCTTTGAAACTGGAGAGAAAGGAACTATTATTTCCAAATCAGGGTATATGCCTGTGTATTCCCAGGCATTAATGAAATGATTTCCATCATGTGTATACTTAGGTTAAAAAATTTAGCCAGGTAAAGGTTAGGTAAATGGGTAAAGACCAGCCTAATTAAAATTACATCTAATAAAAGTTAGCTTTTAAATAGGTTTGCCAAAATTATTGAGTTAACTTCCTAAGATGGAGCTAAGTGGTTATAAAAAATTAAATGAATATCATTCATAAAGGAATTTGCCCACTGGTTAAAGGGTTAAATATAAAATATAAATATAAATATACATTTTCCATGTGATTGAAATGCACCTCTGGGGTAATATTTATAAGGAGTTGAATGTATATGTATAAAGGAAAAAGAGAAAAAATTCTTAATATTTTACTTCAATATACATATATATTTTCAAGATGTGATGGTGATTGGGAAATGTTTTTATTCATCATTTTTTACTTTTTTACTTTTTGACTAATGTTAGTTTATTTCTTGGTTATGATTCTTTGGTTATTTGATTAGATTATATACATTATTTACATGTATTTTTGTATTCATGGTTTAAAACATGAATTAATGAAATGTTTAAATAAGTGACATGTATATTATTAGATTATGAGTGCATTAGTATTTTTATTTTTATTTTTATTAGTGTGATAGCGTTAAAGCTAGTTAAATTACGCTAGTCGTGAATGAGTGCTACTGTGTAAGCAGATATTTTAAGACAATAATAAAATGTATGAATGGGACGTTTAATTTTAGTATGCACCTTTAAATTGCTAAATGGATTATTGAATGATTGTTTGAGTTCTATTTTAAATAGTGGTTAGAGCTACTGTTTAAGAGATTCTGAAGAAGTCGAGACACTGTCTTTGATGAAAAGTGTATCGTTATTTTTACACACTTAAAATTAAATACAAGTATCTTTCGAGTGGAGAATTTGATTTCTGTTGCTTTTTTGTTGTGGAAGTTGAAGAATTTTTTATAAGTTTGTCTCAGTATAGGAGTTACCATTGTGTAGTAGCTTAGAGCAGACCTGAGCTTTGCCTTATAGATCTTTGACATAACTATAGATGGCCTTGCCGTTGTCTTTAGCATCTGCTGCAATTTTGTTTTTGTAGCTAGCTTTAGTGGATTTGATGAGGGATTTCAGCTTTTTGTTGAGGCTAAGAAAGGAGTTTTTCAAGTCTTGGGACATTGCCTTATTCTGCAACAGTTTCTTCCTTCTGTTCTAGAGTTTGTTTATGGCAGGGGACCACCAGATTGGCTTCCTTTTTTTGGAGGGCAACATCTTGGTTCTATTGGGTATGGCCATTCCATGCATTTGTGTATGTGTTCGCACAATGCATTGGAGTATGATTCAGCAGTCCTGCATTTATTAACCATTTTCATGGGTGTCGTGAAGTTAGCCACCTCAGTTTTTAGAAGCCCAAAGTTAGCTTTGTAAAAGTTTTTTACAGTGGTTACCTTTGCAGAAGGTGTAGGTGGGATGTGGATATCCATGGTGATGAGCTTGTGATCAGATCTGACCAGGGAAGAGTTGACAATTAATGTAGAGCAATGGTCGCCCATATTTGTAATAACCAGATAGAGAATGTTGTTAACCCTAGTGGGGGTAAGAATGAGCTGGTCCAGGGGATTGGACTTAATGATTTCCAGAAAACGTTCAGCAAGTATGTTGGTACTTGAGTAGTTTTCACAGTTAATGGAGGGGTAATTAAAGTCACCCAGTATGAGTGTGTTGGGATAGACCTTAATATTTTCCAGGGTGCTTAGGAATATGGAGTGGGAGTCTTGGGACATGGTGGGGGATCTATAGCAGGCAACAATCTTGATTGCAGTCTTACCCAGTGTTAGTTGTAATTGGAGTATCTCTGATGCTTTGTGTTGAGCTACTAGCCTGGAGGTGTGCATATCATTTATGAATATGGAGATGCCACTGCCTTTAGAGCTTTGGTCCACATTTTGGGGCAGAAAGGTGTGGTATGAGTTATAGCCTAGTAGGGTAGGGGTGCTTTCAGGATCCTTGAACCAGGTCTAAGTTACAGCACAACTGTCAATGTTCTCCATTTTAAGGAGCACTTTGAATGAGTGCATCTTGAAATTTACACTTCTAGCACTGAGTAGCTTAACCCCCAGATTTCATTTGCTTGTAGTTGTTATGGTGGTAAAAAAGAGCACTGTAGGGGTGGCAAGGGCCATGGCCAGTATCCAGAATCCCAGGGGCATCAGATGCAGGCCATCTCTGGCAAAGCACCAAGGTCTGTCAATCATGTCATCCCAGGCAGACAGATACTGTATCCCCTTAGAATGACACCAGAAGCTTAGTCAGTTATTGAAGTCAATCATTTTTGGTTTTCACTGTAGCATCATTCTGGGTGATGGTAAGATGCTACTCAGGGCTAGGGTCATACCTGCCTAGGCTACATGATCCGCAAGCTCCTCCATGTCTCTTTTCATGTAGTTCAGGGTGGTGCATCTCAGGTCATTCACACCGACATGGACAATGACTGAGTCATATATGTGCCTGTTATGGAGTGACCTGAGTGCGTGTGTTATGTGGCGTATTCTGGCCCCTGACAGGCAGCTGACCGTTACCTTTTCCTTATTCAACCTAGTGAGTGGGACATCAGTATGCCTCACTATTGAGTCACCTATAACAAGTGTATTGGGTAAGCTGTTTTGCCTTAGGGGCTTGGGTTGTGTATCACACTGTTTGTGTGGACTATGTGTTACACGGTTTGTGCTGTGGTGCGGTGGTTGTATGTGTTTCTGCCTTGGAAATAATAATAGGCTACAGAAGGGGGATTCTGTAAACTAAGTGATGAGTAAGAAGTTTATTGTCTTATGTGTGTGTGTGTGTGTGTGTGTGTGTGTGTGTGTGTGTGTGTGTGTGTGTGTGTGTGTGTGTGTGTGTGTGTCTGCATCTGTAACTAAACGTGTGCATGTGTGTGGCAAAGTGAATGAAGGAGGTGTCATTAGCAATGTGATGTATGGGCTGTCAGAGGTGATTACTACAGGAATGTTCTGATTTAATAGCAGAAACACCAGGTGATTTTGAGACTTGCTAATTAGCTGACATTGAGATCTTTCCTTATTGCAGCTAAACATGTCTCTGAATTCTTTTTCCGCAAGTTTGCAGAAAACAGTAAGTTGGGTGTTGTTATTTGTTCTTCAGCTGACTCACAAGGGCCAACTCCCAAACATTTTCACTGAGAATTTTTTTTTTTGTACAATGTAAGCAAATTTATCTTGAAGAAACTTGCTGTGTATTAACTTCATCAAGTCAAATATGTGCCTGCCTGTGTTGGAAATTAGTTTTTAAACCCCCAACACAATTTTCCTTGCACTCTAAGGAGCACTTAATAAGTTGGCCACTATTCCTTCTCTTGACCAATAGATTACACTTTATATGCCAGTTACTTAGTCTTCCTGGCTAACAGGTTTCTGCATTTAGGAAATGAAAAAAAAACTGTTCTGCTTGGTACCTTTCTGCTAATTGCTATGTATTTGCTATAAACTGATTACTCTATTATAATCTGACCTGAGGGTGTAACTGAAACTTGGGTTAAACCCCGCATAAACGAATCTGAAATTACACCTCTCAGCAATAATATTGTCTGTAATGACCATATAAAGGGGAAAGGTGATGGTATTTCTTTAATATTTCCCAAAAACTACATTTCCCCCTTACAACAAACCAATACCAAAATTCAACTTAGCAGAGCTTCTTATAACTTTCCTGAAATTAAACAATTACAAGCCATCTTGGATTGGAAGGGGCCTATCTGCACTTTTGTGAGAGAATTGAACTTATTGGGACATGTCTGGTAAAAGGAGGCCAGTCTAGGGCTTGCAATAAGCATCCTCATTGGTCCTTTTGAATCTTTTTAAAGTTTTTTCAGGTTTTTAGCTTCTGGTATTTTGGCCCTGCATTTGAGCAGGTTTCTGCTTGCTTGTACAGAGCTGAATTGAGGTGGGGTACCAGCCACAGCTCTGAGCTGAGATAGCAGATGACTAGAGGCTACTGAGCTTCCAAAACACCAGAAGTTGCCTGTTTTCTTTGCTTACTTATACTATTTACTGCACTTTTTTAGTGCCTGCCGCCTACTTTAATACTGTATTTATTTACTGTTTACTAAACTAAATTGTGGTATTTATTGTATTTATTTGGCATTTGTTTATATATTTGACATTTGTTTACCGGGGTGGTCTGACTGGGTCTACAGAACCAATTTTCAGCAGAGGCCCGGGGAGAAAAGCTCCACATACAGTACAATACAGATACAGTATAATCCAATACAATAAAGATTACATTAGAAATGCTATACAAAAAATAAGTTGAAAGAACAAACTGCTACAGGAAGTTGTAATATATTACTGCACATCTAGACAATTCTATGCAGTTAAAACATTACAGATTGTAATAGTCTCTCTCATCAAACATGATGTAGAAATAGCAGCCAGAATGTTCGTGATGCAGACATATAGCGAGAGAGAGTTAAGAAGAATAGAAGCAGTAAAGCCTGAGCAGTAGCTTAAAGATATGGTATAGAAGAAGAGAAGGAGTTAGAAGAGCTTTAGGATCTTGCAGTCTGTGAGAGATTGAAATGTGAGAGAAGAGGAAAACCTCAGCATTAGGCAGGCTTTATGCAGGAGCAGATGCATGTATTTTTGAGATGATTTTTTAAAGAGGCTTTGAAATGGGTTAGGCCAGGCATAAACCTGGTAGCTAGAGGCAGTGAATTCCAATGTATAGAGACAGAGTATGAATACAAAGAGTGACTAGATTTTCTTGTGGGTTTTGAGATAGCTAAGAGATTTTTGTCTTCTGATTGTAAGGATTGATTTGGTGTGTAAGGTGGGACTAGATTGGCTAGTGCAGGGCAGGCAGTAGGCTTGAACATAAGGTTGTGCAAGGTGGATAGCTGAATAAAGGCAAGCTGGTTGGGTAGTTCAAGCCAGTTTAATTCTAGGAGTGGTTTACAGTGGTGTGTGTGATATTTAGAGTGTGTGGCAAACTTAACAACTTTGTTGTAGCACTGTTCCAAATTGCTTATGTTAGAATTTTGTAAGTTAGTTAAGAAAAAGAGCACCATAAAGAAGAGAGGGAAGTAAAAATGGCTTTGCAAAGGTAGTTGTGGTTGCTGCAGTAAAGACATGTTATAAGAGTCCCAGTTTGTATGAGTTTTCTTTATATTTTGCTGTATATAGGAGTCAAATGAAAGTTTATTGTCAATGATAACACCTAGAAGTTTGGTTTCCTGCACTATTTCTATGACAGTGTTGTGAGATGCAAGGATGTTGAAATGATCAGTGACAAGGGAAGTGTTTTGGGGATGAAAGAGTACTAGTTTTGTCTTCTCTGGATTAAGAAAGAGTAGGGCATTTCTTAGCCGTGATTCAACTGCTGTAAAGGACTGTTGAGTTTTTGAAAGTAGTTCTGGTAGTGATTGAGCAGTGCAGATTATGGTGGAATCATCAGTATACTGAATGAGGGTCCCAAGGTGAGAGGCAGTGTGAAGGTTGTTTGCGAAAATGTTGAAGAGTAGGGATCCTAGGATGGAGCTTTGGGGAACTCCAGTAGGGTTGTGGAGGAACTGTGAGAGTTCATTGGGCCATTTCACTGCTTGTTTGTGATCCTTGAGGTAGCTCTGAAACCATTTTACTGTGTTATGTGAGAAACCTAAGTTAGACCGTGTGTTCAAAAGAAAGGGGTGAGACACTGTGTCAAAGGCCTTGGAGAGATCAAGGAATACTGAGGCTGTATAGCATCTTGCATTTCTGGTCTTGTTCACAGTGTCTGTAAAAGATAATAGGACTGTAGCTGTGCCATGGCTAGGTCGGAAGCCGTTTTGGGTTTTGGTTAAAATATTGTTTTGCAATAGATATTGCATTACCTGCTGATGGATACCTCTCTCGAGAATTTTGGATATGGGTGACAAGATGGCTATAGGATGGAAATTGGATGGATCAAAAGAGTTGCCTCCTTTGTGGATGGGGGTGATGTGAGATTGTTTCCATATGGTAGGTACTTCTGATTCAGATAAAGACCTATTTATAAGGATACTGATTGGGTAGGTGACTGAGTTTGCTGCCAGTTTGAGGTACTATGGGGGAGATTGTCAGCTGAAGTAGAGCAGAGTTTTAGTTTTTGTAGCAGTTTCTTAATGGTGTCAGTGGGTATGGGCTGAAATGAGAATGGGGTTTGTATGACATTTTGTGAGTAGGCCTGGGGTCGGTGTCTGAATAGGTGGGGGATCCAACATTAGTGCTGTTAGTTAGTAGGTCTGAAATTGATTTTATGAAGTGCTTGTTAGTTAAAGTTTTCAGCTATTTGTGATGGAGGGGTATCAGGTGATTGGGTGTGCTTTCCATTTCTTACAGGGTTAAGTACAGAAGATATGGAGTGCTAAAATTTACTGGGGTTGATTTTATGCTGAAATTGAAGCAGGAAATAATATGACTTCTTATCTATGTTGATTATTTTTGTCACTTTGTTATGTAGTGTTTTGAAATTAACATGATTGTGTTAATTTTTGTTTTGTTTCCAGGTTGACCAGGGTAGGTCCCTTTATTTCATCAGGTGTTTACATTCCTTAGAGACCCATGGTGCTGAGTTCTTTTTGATTCTTTTCATACAAATGAGAGCTCGTGTATTAAGTATGTGAAGGAAGGTGTTATTAAAGTATAGTACAGCATCATTAAGAGGTAGTTGTTTAAGGGCTGTCCAGTCTATTTCCTGTAGGAGATTGTTGAACTTATGCTGACAAAAATTAATTGAGTTCCTAACTGATTTTATAGTGTGTACTCTTAGTTGTTGGGAGTTTGTTCTAAGGGACTAAGCTGGCAGATGATCACTCAGGGAGCTAGACAATGTACCATTTGAGAGGTAATTAGCAGGGTGGGATACTATAATCCATTCTAAGGTGGATTAGCAGGCAAGGTCTTTGCTGTATCTTGTTGGAGCATTGATAAGCTGAGAAACAACATACAGATTTATACTATTTGCGGGGGAGTCGGAAGCTATGGTTTGCCAGTCTATATTTATGTCTCCAAAGACTATTGATTCAAGGTTTATTGTTTGGGATGTCCAGAATAAAATATTTTCCAACACTGGTATATTGTTACCTGGTGGGATATATATTACTATTATGCAAATTATTTTTGATATATTGAGGTTCAAAAAGGAGATTAGTACCTCAGCACTGGAAAAGATAGGTATATTACTGGTATAGGGTGTAGCGCTGAGTGTAAAGGGATATAGAAGTGCTATCCCTCCCCCCTTTTTTTTAAATCTATCTCTTATGGTTATTTCAATTTTTGGTGGTATTAATTCTGAGTCTTTTACATTGGGATGTAGCCATGTTTCAGTAAGGGCTAGTATGTCAGGTTTATTTTGATCAATCCAGGCATGCAATGGGGCTATTTTATTACATATACTTCTAAAGTTAAGTGTAAGTATGTTTAAATCTTTGGGGTTACTTTTGTTGTTAGGATTAGAGGGTGGGCCAGGATTAGGACCCCCCCAGCTGGTTTACCACCATAAACAATCAGTGAGGTAGGATGTTCATGGATACAAAAGATAAGTTGTCTGAACTCTAAATTCTTGTCTCGAGTCACAGCATTTAATTTTATGGTTATGGGCTTTTCAATGTATTTCCAGAGATATATTACACTGATAAGAGTGAAATATGCTGAAGTGCTAATGTAGCTTCATCTTCAGCAGTAAAAGGCCTGTGAGTGTGGGCGAGTGTGTGGGGATGGGGATATCCTTCCAGCAGATTCAACACTACAAAATTGCAATTCTCTGTTTTATTCTGCCTGTTAAATCAAATGTTATTACTGTTTTCACTGTTTACAAAGCTTTTTTTTTGTCAGTTTCACTGTTTACGTGTTTACTGTATTTTTCATTGTTTTTAATTTAGCTGTTCTGCTTGTTCTGGATTTTCTACCAAGCAGTTTTTAAATAACTGATCTGCTAACTGTTTTAAACATTCTTTAGAACCTCCTTACTGATTTTCTTCAGTTTTAAAAGCATTTTAGTATATCACTGCTATTTTTCTGCTGTTTTAAACATTCTCTAGTGTTTCCCACTGAAACAATGGTAGCTAGTAGCTCTTTGCAGTTTCTTAGTTCTGAGCACATTTTCCAGCCCATCTTGGTTTTGAAGGGGTCTAGCTGCATTTTTGTGAGAGCATTTTGCTGATTGGGGCCTGTCTGGTAAAGGGAGGCTGGTCTAGAGTTTGAAATAAGCATCATCATTGGTCCTTTTGAATCTTTTTACATTTTTTCAAATTTTTAGCTTCTGGTATTTAGGCCCTGCATTTGAGCAGGTTTCTGCTTGTTTGCACATCGTGAAGCACAGTGCATTGCTGTGCGGTGGTGCATCAAAGCCAGACAGTTAAATTCAACAAATTTTCCCTTAAGCCCAGGCAGACATATCTATCCACTGAGCTCCTCTGTGAATGATTCTGAATAGCCACCCCTAGTGACAACAGTTTTCAACCTAGTATTATGAACAGTTGCACTACCCTTGTTTCTCCTGCCAATCTTGTTGGCTTGGGTCTATTGAGGCAGTGTAGCAATTGCTTCATGTACACAGACATCCCTCTACTAATAACACACTCTAGTATAGAATGCAATTGATATATTTACATCAAGAATCTAGACTCCATGCTCTCTCTCACTCAAAAGAGTATCACAGAGAAAGTTGTCCAGTCACCAACCACTACATATGCTCATAGTACCACTACACATGCACATACCACTACTCAAACGCGTAAATCCATATATGCAGAGGTTCTCTTGAAAAACTTGATGAAACACCAGAGACCTCCAAAAATAAAACTGCTACAACTAACACAGCCCCTACAGCACCCATGACACATAGCAACACCAGTGTGTTACCCACCAAGCCAGTAAGGTGTAACACCCAAAAAACAAAATTTCTTCTCATTGGAGACTCAATAGTGAGACACACAGATGTCCCACTCACCAGGCTGGACAAGGAGAAAGTCACAGTCATCTGCCTGTCCAGTGCTAGGATTTGTCAGATCATGCAATCACTTAGGTCTCTCAGCAACAAGTACAGTTATGACTGTTATAGTTCATGTTGGTGTGAATGACCTGAGATGTACTTCACAGGACTATATATGAAGAGTGACATGGTTGAGCTCAATGAGCATGTGTCCCAGGCAGGTATGTCCCTAGTCTTGAGCAGCATGCTTTCATCACCTAGTATGATGCCACAGTATAAATAAAAAATGATCAATTTCAATAATTGGCTCAGTTTTTGGTGTCAATCAAAGGAGATACAGGCCCTGTCAGCCTGAGAAGCCATGGTCGACAAACCTCACTGCTTTGCCAGAGATGGTTTGCACTGGCACTTCTAGGCTTGTGGCTGCTGGCAAAGGCTCTTGCCTCCCCATAGTGCCTTTTTTAGGCAAGATGTCAAAAATAACATTACCAACATGAAATTAACCAATCAGAACAAAATAAAGGTCATGCTGCTAAATGCTAGGAGCTTAAACCAAACACTGCACTGTCTGGAAGCACTTCTATCATTAAAAGATGTAGATATCTGTGCAGTCACAGCAACCTGGTTCAAGGCCTTAGAGAGTACCCCAGCCTTGCAAGGCTACAATGCCTTTCACACCATTAGACTGCAAAATGAACATGTGAAAAACAAAGGAGGCAGTGTTTCAATCTATATTAGAGATAAATTCACCTCCCATCAAGTAAGACAAAAAAAACTCCACAGAGTTACTCCAGGTTCAGGTTACAGTGGGTAAGACAACATTTAAGTCATTGCCAGTTACAGATCCCCCTCCATGGTTCACGATGTCCACAAAGCTTATTTGACTAAACTGGAGAGAATCCAAATTTTACCAAACACACTGGTTATGGGGAATTTCAATTATCCCACCATCAACTGGGAAAATTCTGCTGGACATACCTCACTAGTGCAAAAGTTCCTTGACTTTGTTAATTCAAATGCCCTGGAACAAATTGTCCATATCCTGACAAGGGGAACAACTATTCTGGATATGGTCCTTACCAACATGTCAAATAGATGCACTGCTACAACTGTCAGACCCACACTAGTTAAAACTGACCACAAATCAGTCACCTTTGAGCTTGCAATAACACTAGAACTCACAAAGGGTGAAATCAGACTAAAAGACTTCACCAAAGAAAACTATACCCTCCTAGGTGAAGGTATAAATGCATTCCAAGCCGCACCCCAAGCTGGAAGTGGTAACTACTCCGAAGCTTACAATAAATTCCTGTACAATCACTTGCATAAGTGTATAGACTCAGTCATACCAGAAAGAATCAAAGCTAGAACCCCAAGTAAAAACAAGCTGCCATAGTGGACATTCAGCATCAACAAATTTTACAATAAATGGAAAAAGCTGCTGTCCAAGAAAACAAAGGCAAGGACCCAACAATGGAAAAGCACCCTCCTCAGCCTCAACAGGCAAATATGACAACTTGTCAAATCCTCCAAGGGCTCCTTTGAGAGAAACTTAGCAAGTACAGCCAAGTATAACCATAAGGCCTTTTACAACTACGTATATAACCTAAAGGAAAAGACCCAAGCATGTGCAAAGCTAGTGGCGAATGGCATCACATAAACTGACCTCACAGAGATAGCAAACCTGCTAGTGAATATTTCTGGTAAAATTTTCACTCCCTTATCCCCTCCTAACTTACAATAAACCTTCCCCCAACCCCCAACCCTACATATTTGAAGTCCTCACAGCCTTAAGGCAAAAAACACAGCTTTTATGGGACCAGACGACATCCCATGCTGTCTTCTAAACAAGCTAAAAGATGAACTAGCATCACCACTATGGAACCTTTTTAATCATAGCCTAACTACAAGCTTTGTTTGTGCAGAATGGAGAACAGCAACAGT
The DNA here is from genome assembly GCF_019279795.1 of Protopterus annectens. Taxonomy (NCBI): domain Eukaryota; kingdom Metazoa; phylum Chordata; order Ceratodontiformes; family Protopteridae; genus Protopterus; species Protopterus annectens. The sequence goes on along the minus strand of NC_056732.1, from coordinate 752,225,917 downwards.
TATTCCCCACCACAAAGGTGGCCTAGCAACAAACAGACCCAGGGAATTACAGACCTTGACCAGCCTTATCTTGAAGGCCATGGAACATATCATTATAGACCTCATAAATAAAGACATAGATGATCACCAAACCCTGGATCCTACCCAATTCAACTTCACCAAGGGCAGATCCTGCCTGTTAAATCTCATAGATTTCTTTGAAAATGTGAGCACAGACATTGACTAGAGCAAATCTGTGCACACATCATACCTCAACGTGGCAAAGGCTTTCCACACAATCCCACATTCAGGCATTACCGATAAACTTAGCAAAATGAATGTAAACCCCTTTGTTGTAAGATGGGTTGCCAACTGGCTCACAAAGTAGACACACACTATCAATGCGGGTGACTCAACATCAACCAGCAGACCTGTTACCAGTGATGTGCTATTGGTGCAATATTTATGCACAGTAGAAAGCAAAGCTAATCAATACAAAAAAGCATCACCAGAGATATTTGAAGAGAAATACAAAGTCATCCAATTATGGAAATTTTACAATGCAAAAAATAAGAAAACAAAGGGAGAAATTAGGAAAGAGGATTAGTAATGGAGAAGTTACAGAAATAGAAATTGAATTTATGCATTACATGCAAAGTAAAGGATTTTATACAGAAAATCCAATTCTGGCAACATCACAGCATGACAGAACGAGTCCCCAAATTAATGAGAAACCAGTGTAATGGGAAGCATCTGGTTGTCATATGAAGATACTCTGGAGCCTTCAGTAGGAAACCAGTGCAAAAGTTTAGTTGGGGCTGCACAGCAAGGGAAGGAGCAGGAAATGGTGGCAACTCTAATACAGACAATGCTGTGGAGTGATAGGCCAACGAGTTCCCATATGAAAGAGCAATGGATGGCAAAGGATGAAGCTGAAGAGTATATGTTACAGGAAAATGTTCTGGACCTTTCTGTCGAATGTCCACAAAAAGTGGAAAATAAAGAATGTGCCCTCAGTTTAGAAGAAAAAGATCTAAAAGAAGAATTGCTTGATTTAATAGAGATGGACAGACATACTAAGATCGATGAAATAAATAAATTACAGAAAGTCAAAAAGACCAAAAATGTTAGAAGTCCGATAAAACAAATGAACAAAGTAATCACGACTATTTGAACAGAAACTCATGGGACATATCAGAAATAGGCAGAATATATTACTGTGCAGCAAATTAATAACAGATAAACCCCTGGATTCAGCAAGCTCTGCATGGTGTGCAGGACTAGTGCAGGAGCTCCAGCAGGCAATGTGTCTGCCATGCGACCCAGGAATAAGCTGCAGGGACGTGTACGAGCGCTCCTGCACTAGCACTGCATGGACTCAGCTCCTGTATGCAAATTACCCCATTTTCAGGTGAAATCCATGCAAATGAGGTGAATTTGCAATCCAAGAAGCTGTCAGCCAGCCATGCAGGACTAGTGTAATCTGTAGAAATGTACTCAGTTAGTAACCGAGTACATTTCTGCAAACAACAAAACAGAGCCATGACAGATCCAAATAAAGGGTGTATATAAAGTGTAAAGCATGCCAATGGCCAAATATATGGCCAATGGCATGGAAAACAGTTAAAAAAAACTTTTTTTTCCGATATCTGCTGTTTATTGTAGGGCAGCAGTGCGCAAACGGGATTGGGTGAAAAAAAAAAAACTGAAATAAGCATCAAACCAAAATCACTATTTTGCCATTATAGTCAATGGCAGGCAGAAGACAACATGGCCAGTGAATTGTGGTTGCTAAATGGGGAGTCTCAGTGTGGGACCTGTAACTACGCATCAGCAGGCAATCCTATGCAAATGAGGGGAATGATACTGAATCCCAGATTTCCCCTCAGTGCTAGTCAGCACCCAACAGTGTAAGAGCAGGAATAACTTGGTGCAAGATTAGGAGTTAGCTGACATCATTGGGGGGGGGGGGTGTGAGGCATACTGCAAGCAGACTGGAGTCCTGTGGCTCGGGTTTGCCTTTAGCATAGCAGAGCTAAGCAAGGGTGTGTGTCTGAGGCTGACTAACACTCTTTACATTGCCTAAGTGGGTGTGCGTGCTGCGCCACACACCAGGTTTTAAAGGAAACAAAAAGTATACCAGGAAATAGCAGCCCTGTGCACATATGAGCACTGTGTTTGTACCGTGCACCCTCGGGCTTAAACAGGAAGGCAATGGGAAGGGAAAACAGAAGTAGGAAGGTAATCAGGGAGAACTAGCATATCTGGCAGGTGAAATGTATCAGAATCAGCCAATAACACAGGCAGCAGACCAGTCCAGCCCAGAACACTACTGTAAACTATGCAAACACCTTTCCCTCTAGTTTTTTCCACATACTCTACACCACCAGTGTATACAAGCAGGGAAATTTTAACAAACAAAAACAACAAAATGATAGGGGCTGTGGTAGCTATCATGCATCAACATGTAAAAGAGGCTCAGGGTGGTGAGGATGAGAATGATGTTGACCAACCCACAGTGAGGAGACGGAGAAGAGTGTACAGACCCAGGGTAAAATACCAGGGGCTACATGAGCTGGAGATAGTGGAGTGCTATAAGGTGGACAGGGACCTCCTACAGTAAATTGTTCAGCTGTGCCGGCAATGCCTGACACACAGAACTAAACGAGGGGAACCCATCCCAGTGGATATCAAGGTATGTGTAGGCCTAAGAATACTAGCCACAGGTATCTTCCAAAGGCCAACTGGGGATATCATGGGGATCTCACAGGCATCAGCATTCAAGGTACACAACCAGTTCCTGGATGCCATGTCAGCACATGCTGGTGAGAACGTATACTTCCCCAACACCCGTGAGGCATTGGCCAGCAATATGCGTCTCTTCCACCAAATAGCAGAATACACTGAGGTAGTGGGTGCTATAGACTGCATGCACATACGCATAAAAGTACCACCCGGTGAGCGGGGTATGGTCTACATCAACCACAAGGGCTTCCCCTCCATCAACTGCCAGGTCATGTGCGATGCCCAGGGCATAATAATGAATGTGTGTGCTGGCTGCCCTGGAAGCTATCACAGTTCCCACATCTGGCATCTGATGCAGCTGTACCAGAGATTTGCTAATGGGGTATCCCTCACAGTCACCTAGTGGGGGTTGCTGGTTATGCACTGGAGCCGTGGCTGATGACACCCATCAGAAATGCACATACACCCGAACAAGAACTCCATGATGAGGCCCATGCACATACCAGAATTATAATACAACAAGTGCTTGGAATGCTCAAGTCACAGTTCCAGTGCCTGGACACATCTGGTGGAAACTTGCAGTACTCCCCAGCTACATGTACTGAAATTGTCATTGTATGTGCCATGCTACACAATATGATCCTGAGGAAACAGCTACAGCAGGAACAGCATGGGGCAGGGCCACACAGCCCCCCCCCCCACCATTGCCAAGACCTGCACAGCCACAGAGTGACTTGGAGGAGGAACAACCTGAGCCTGCCCCAGTAGGCAGAAGGAGGTGTGCCAGTATGCCCTGGCCTTGGAAAAAAGGCAATGCATAGCACATACACTGACACAGGAGGGACCCAGGGAATGACACCTCTCTCTGACTTGCACAAACAGTAAAAGGGATGCCAAACATGACACTACCTGTGCTCAACCATGTATAGGGAGTGTACTATGTGCATCCAAAATAGGCAGCCCTCCAGCACCATCCTCAATACTGGCACACCCGCAAGGTAAGTCACTCTTCTTACCAATTGCCGAATGGAGTAGTATGTGTCATTACTTGTATCTACAGTATGGATGTGAGCATGCAAGGGAATTGGGCGGCTGAATATGATGCCAGCAGATAGTAGACACCTAAGTGGCAGCATGTGATCTGTAACAAATACTGGTATCACCATAGTAGCCAGTACTACACATGGTGACAAAACCCACTGCAGGAAATGTGTTGGGCCACAAGTGTGTCCATATGACACACACATACCAGTCAGGGAGGTTCACATACCCAATAACAGTCTCAGCCAGCAGGACAGGTGTAGACAAACACAAACAAAGGCCATGCTAAAGCCTCTGAATGATGGCTATAGGTAACCTCCCCCCAGGCCTACACAGACAGACTACATCAGGTCAGGCAGTGTGATATTAGTTCTGAAGGGTAAGAAGTCAGAAACTGATATGTACGTCAATCAAACCTAAGACCTGTAGTACACTGATATGCCTCTAGTCAGAAGGATAGGTTACAATACAGAATGAAATGGAGTACCTGACATACCAGTACAGTCATTGCAAATGTGTAAAAGTGTCAGGTGTACCCCCCAATCCTATGTAGAAATGTAGAAACAGTCAGGTGTGCCCCCCAATCCTGTGTAGAAATGTAGAAACAATCAGGTGTGCTCCCCAATCTTGTGTAGAAATGTAGAAACAGTCAGGTGTGCCCCCCAATCCTATGTAGAACTGTAATAACAGTCAGGTGTGCCCCTCCCAGAGTCCTATTTAGAAATGTAGTAACAGTCTGGTGTGCCCCCCCCCAATCCGATGTCGACAGATTGTAACAGTCAGGTGTGCCCCCTCCAATCCGATGTAGACACGTAGTAACATGGATATGTAGGTATAATACCAGTGGAGCACAGATGACCTGAGGTGGCCAAGGTAGCAGGACAGATTGTAGCATTTGTACAATATGCAGGTATGCGTGTGTTAGGTTGTTGTGCATTTCATATTGTGTGAGAGTGGTCAGTATGTATGCATGTTGAGGTTTGACCCGGTTGCCATTGCCCACTACTGCTGATGACAGGGCCAAGTCCTCACAACTGTAGTGCGAAAGACACTGTTCCCCGGTATAACACCATACATTGTAAATGTATGGTGGTAATATGTGTCACCATCTTTAAGATGGACATGGCATGACTGTTGGGCTAGATATACAAGCAGTACACAGGGGAAAAATACCCAAGGCATACAGAGTATAATGTGTAACCGTAAAATGGATAAACCCTTGGAATTGTACATACAGTTATGGATTACATTATCTGGGCTTGTAGTAGGGAATATCGATGTTCTCTGTCCAAACACTTGCAGATAACAAAGGTGATAGGACGGATGTATTGAGAAACAGCTGATGTCCCTGCACAAGCCAGCATAACTGGAATGCCCCATGCATATCTGTGAGTCAGATGCAAGTAGTGTCCATAGCACACATGCACTCAGCTCACCCAAACACCACCCACAGGTTTCTCTCCGGTCTTATCCCTGCTGTTGGGAATGGGTACAATATGATCCCCACTTGTGTATGGCAATAGCGAAAGAATGCAGCATGCAGTGCAGGTGTCCCATGCAGTTGTGTCCCTAGCTGTAAGTAGCACCCTGCCAGCATCCACACCACCTGATTAATACTGATAGAAAGTATTGGCATGAACACCTAGCACACCTACCCTGTCACCCTACGGGAATATACTGTATGGCAGTCTGGGACTGTAAGAGTGACAGAATGCAGCGGCCTGCTACAACTGGCCAGCATCACCACCAAATGGCCTACAGGCCTCTGCCAAAGGCCTGCATCTCACCCGTACTGCCAATGTATGTTATGTCATGGTCACCCACATAACAATATAACACACTCCGCATAACCCATATGCAAGGCCATGCGGACAAACCACAGTAACATGTCTAGCATGTCCCACTGCATGAACTGTGGACAAACACCAAAACACAGCTGTGATGAGATGATAGCTATAGGGAAAGTTTCAGAGAATGTTTGCATAATGTATGGAAGATGACAGAATAATAGAGGGGGGGGTGTGGGAGCATGTGCAGCCTGGAATGTGCAAAGTCCAAAATACAGCCGTGTGCACATACTATCCCTGGCTGAAAAAACAAAAATGGGTGGCAACAAACCTGCCTATACACCACAATATGGGTAATTTCCTGACTTATGACCCCTGCCTCTGGGTAACCTGTGTGAATCTTTACAGCTGTGAGGTATTGCCACAGCAAGATAAGGCCATATTGTCACGTCGATGGATATACAAGTATGACATCCTCTGGCATCACTGTACCAAGGTGCTGAACTGGATACACAGACCCAGCAGCAAGTGTCTGCAGCTTCCCCTCCAGAATGGCATAACTTTCCAGGAATATGTAGGCGTTTGACCACAATACAGGACACAGCTGCATTCACTCTGTGCTCCCCAGGACATCACTGTGAGCAAAAATGTCTACCTGACAGTACTTGAGGACATAAAACATCACAGTGTATAACAGTACACATGTCTGAATATCTCTGCTAACACCAGTACAATGTAGCAGAAGCAGCACAGACACAATCATCTACAGTACACACTATCTCTTGTACAGTTTGACCCCATATTGCAGACTGATCTACAGATATCCTGCAGAAACAGTTTGCTATCTGTAGGTGTAGAACACAGCGGTCTGCACTGGAGTACAATCTACCTGGAATGGGTCCACACATTCAATACAGAAGGGCATACTGGGCATGCCCACACTCAGAGGAAATGAAGGTAATGTCAGACAACAACATACTGAAAGGTCATACTGGGCATGCTCACACACAAACAAATAAAGCCCATGTCTGCCAACAACAGTGGACCATACATACCTGACAGTTGCAGATGTTAGTGCATACAATCCTCAGTATGCAACAGTCATGGTTTGCACACACATTGGATGGGAATACACACAAATATCCAAGGACAACACACTATAATATGCCAAAAGTACACATACATAGATGTGTGGAAGAGAGTAATAGTGACAAAGAGCCTACCATCATGAGGCCTGTCCCACCCAGCACACAGTCAAATGGCTACAGCCACATGATTTGTAAGTGTCATTCACTGTAGTAATTAGCCACTTGTATCCCTCAGCATTAAAGACTCTGTGGTGCTAATGCTATCTGTTCAACATGAGTGTACAAGGCAGTAGTCATCTAGCAGTTGTGTAAACATACCTGTGGAATATAAACCTGCGTGTGCCTGAGTGTGGTGTGTCTACCTCTAGAGGAATGAGTTATGGCCCATGCACACACACTGGCTGCCCCATAGCCCTACTATGGCAAGCCTACTGATGTCTGTCACTGTGAAATACACCTTTGGGGAAAGGATAGCCCAGTAATCTCTGGGGTGTGTCTTATAACTGTGTAATGCTGTGATGTGATAATCTAGTTAAGTAAGAGTTCTAATCCCAGACATGGCAAGTGTGTGTGTGTCTCTGTCTTTGTAGGGAGCAATGCTTTTCAGGCTAGTCACACTCACTACAATTCAAATGCCCTACTTTGGCAAGTCAGCTGATAGCATTCACTTTGAACTACACCTTAGGGAAAGGAATAACCCAGTAATCTCTGTGGTGCGTCCTATAACTGTATAATGCTGTAGTGTGATAAACTAGTTAGGTAGTAATTTTAATCCCAGATATAGCAATTGCATGTGTGTGTGTGTGTGTGTGTGTGTGTGTGTGTGTGTGTTTGTGTGTATGTGTGTGTATGTGCATGTGTCTCTGTCTGTTTTAGGAGCAATGCTTTTTAGGCTAGACAATCAGTACAATTCAAATGCCCTACTTTGGCAAGCCTGCTGATGTCATTCACTTTGAAATACACCTTTGGAAAAAAAGATAGCCCAGTAATAGCTGTGGCATGTCCTATAACTGTGTAATGCTGTAGTGTGATAAACTAATTAAGTAGGGGTTCTAATCCCAGACATAGCAACTGTGTGTGTATCTCTGTCTGTGTAGAGAGCAATGCTTTTTAGGCTAGTCACACTCATTACAATTCAAATGCCCTACTTTGGCAAGCCTGCTGATGTCATTCACTTTGAAATACACCTTTGGAGAAGGAGTAGTCTGTAAATCTCCATGGTGCATCCTATAACAGCATAATAATGTAGTAGTTCGGTAGGGGTACTATTTCCAGATATGGCAAGTGTGTTTGTTTGTTTGTCTGTGTAGAGTGTAATGCTTTTGAGGTCATTCACAGTCACTACAGCCTCTATTGACCTTCTTTGGCAAGCCTGCTGATGTCATTCCCAGTGAAATACACCTTTGGGGAAAGAGTACTCCAGTAAACTCTGTGGTGTGTCCTATGACAGTGTCATGCTGTAGTGTGATATGGTAGTTCAGTAGGGGTTCTATTCTCAGACATGGCAAGTGTGGGTGTTTGTCTGTGTAGTGTGCAATACTTTTGAGGCCATTCACAGTCATTACAACCTCCATTGCCCTACTTTGACAAGCCTGCTGATGTCATTCCCAGTGAAATACACCTTTGTGGAAATAGTGCTCCAATAATCTCCATGGCATGTCCTATAACAGTGTAATGCTGTAGTGTGATATAATAGTTTGGTAGGGGTTCTAGTCCCAGACATGGCAAGTGTGGATGGCTGTCTGTGTAGGGTGCAAGGCTTTTGAGGCCATTCACAGTCACTACAACCTCCAATAACCTTGTTTGGCAAGCCTGCTGATGTCATTCCCAGTGAAATACACCTTTGGGGAAGGAGTAGTCTAGTAATCTGTGTGGCGTGTCCTATAACTGCATAATGCAGTAGTGTAATAAACTAGTCAGCTAGGAGTTCTGATCGCAGACATGGAAAGTGTGTGTCTGTGTTTGTCATTCGTATTCTGTGTGGAGGTGGCTGAGAGTGTGTAACAGCTGGATTCATTGTGGAGTGGGTTTTGAATATTTCTTATATGGTGGCCCTATTATATGTCACAATGTGTATCTTACAATGATAACAGATGTCAATTAGCTGAGAGGGTGGGGTACCAATCCATACCCCTACATGTGACATCAAGGCCTGGCAAACAAAGTAAGTAACCCTTGTATTACCCAGAGAGCACTCTCAACCTATGTCTCATACACAAGCACACTTGACTAGGCAACAACCACTATGTTGGTAGTACCCTGCATTTTGCCCAAAGATAGTAACCATGGTGTGATTACAGTGGACTACAGAGGGCATGGCACCCTGTCCATCAGTACAATAGGCATGCAATTGCAGACAGTGTGCCTTCACTATGTTCCCCACTGGACTCCTGCAACAACTGTGGTGCCATCAAATGTGACCCACAAAGGACATACCATGCCTTAAACACATCCCCTGTATGGACAGATGCCATTGACATCAGAGAATACCTGTATCATGCTACCAATATAGGTGCAGGGTCAACATGCTGTCCATTACCAGTTCCCGCCACATGAGGCCAGGTCTGGCACATCTGATGATAATCTGTGTGTGTACACAACATGGGCCAGAAACCCCATGTACAGTTTCACATGTCACTGTACATGCATCTGGGATGTGTGCACATCCCAGATACCATCCATGTCATGGACTATAGAACACATACATGGCAAGCATTGCACAGCACTGGCCACACACAATAGTAACCCAGGTGACTGGGTGGTAAATACAATACCCACCTGTGTGGGCCAATCTAGACACTACACCCCTGAGCCACATTGCAGTCCATTGTTATGTGGCCTGATGCCAAGGTATACCCTTCACCTAGCCTTGTATAGCCTTCTGGTACAGTCAACCACTACACACCCATGAAGCAATGCACCCATGCACATCAGTACTGGCACCCTGTGTCTGTGTGTGTGGTGTATGATGCTTTCAACCACATTCACACTCACTACAACTCCCATTGACATACTGAAGCATTGTGTCTGATGTCAGACACCATCACATACCCTTTGCCCATATAACCTCCGGATAACCCCTGTGGTGCATGTGATACCTGTGCATTACTGTATTGTGGCAAACTAACTAGTTAGGAAGTGTATTTCTGACCCTGCCAAGTGTGTCAATGTGTGTGAGTCCCTGAGAAAGTGTGGCTGCATTGATGCTGACACCTGTTCATGTGGACAGGCACATGTACTACACCTACCGTATTGCTACTATATCACTGTTGCAGATGTCATTCACCATTACATATAAGTTTGGATAGCTTCCCTACATGTAAGCTATGTGGTGCATTCAATAACTACATAGACATGTGATAGCAATACATAGTCAGTCAGGGGGTTTAAACACCATACTGGTAGGTGTGTAACACACACATGCTTCGGGTTTACTCTCCCACCCCCTCCATGACTTACTTTGTCTCTGTCTGTCTCTCTCACTCCCTCTCTGGTGGATGTGGAAAAGTACACCTGCTTTGCTTAGGAAGCAGCTTGTGTTTTGTAAGTAATGCTCATAATCAGCTGATGGCCTCTGCACAAATTGCAGTCCTCCTCTCGCTGATTGAATGTGGAACAGCTGTGGTAACATTCCCATAGCCAATAGCATGGAAACACACTACAATATCTAGGAACATCATGTTGGTGTTGAGCCTTTTCATTCACTGTGAGCAGGACCTAGAGCTGGTGTTTGGCAAACAGCATCACAGATGGTTTTGGGATTTACCTCTAACAACATACACTGTGGAAACAGGCCAACAGACAGGAGGGGGATGTGCCAGACATGACTACAGAATGTAAGTGTTGCTATTCTGCATTTGGAGTAATGTTGGTTTAACAGGGTGTTTGTGGATATGGCCGGTCTACATGTTTTAATACCTGTCATGACACTGCTATGTTTTTGATTAAACTCGCATATGTAGGGTCATGCTGGGCAGTGTGTGGAGCCTTTTGTTTCTTGTGTTACTTACAGAACACCTATCTAAAAACTGCAGAAGCATAGTGTAAGGATTGTAGTCAGTACATGGTGACAGCCTTGACAGTTACTGACTTTATATCCCTCATAGGACATATGTCCCAACAAACCCTGGTATGACAGTAAATGTATGAGGTTATCACAGCAACATGCCAATATTGGGCCTGTGTTCTTATCTCCAGCCACAAGTCTGTCAACCTTTGTACATATGTCATGCAGTAAGTGGTGCATATGTTCTGTATACCATTATTTACTGACATCATGCCTGATAACAAGCCAGTCAGATATCAGACTGCTAGACATGTTATGTATAATAGGGGGGTTTTCTGAGGACATATCTTGGCCATTCTGTAGTTGTGTGTACAGTACTGGGATGTGTGTACTTAGGGTAATTGTCGACAGTATGTGTATTGTGCATAAATGCATTGGGCTGTGCACAGACTGTGGTAGATGCCATTGTTCTTGGTCATGTTCTATCTGATGTGACATGCTGCTCCAGTGTATGGTACCCTATTAGCTCACATGTCTGTAGGGCCAGACACACACACGTCCCATACCACAGACAGCCATGGGACCGCATTGTGCCATGACCCAGTGTATGTAGGGTTAGTGTGTGAGTGGCAGATATGAGGATGGTGTTTATCAGACAGTCTATATAGTGACATATTAAGCTTGTGTACCATATGTGGCTGTGGGTGTGTTTACATTGGTTGTGGGTATGCACTTTCTCACAGGTGTCTGTTACTCTGTGCTGTGACATGCATGTAGAGCATGCTATAATCACAGGTACATGTGTATTCCCCCATACAAAATGTAGTCCAGTGTTGTGTCAGTCTGCCTGTAGTTCACACAGTGCTTTGTGACATGCCTAGCAGCCTAGTGTAATTACCTAGTGTGCTATGTCTAGCTATTTTCAAGACATACTGCTGCCAGGCCACCAGTATTGTTGTGTATGTCTAACAAAGCAGTGGGATTCTGTACAGATGTATGTCACTAACTACTAAGTAGTATGTGGCCATGTGACCTCTGCACCTCCAGGTATTATGTGTCAGGACAGACTGGTGTATGTGCATGCATCAACTGTGAGGGCATATGTAGTCCAGTATTTACATGATATGCCCATGTACATGGCTATTAACATCCACATTGGGAGGCGTGGTCCACATGTCTTGCATGAAGGAGATATGTGTACACCACTGGACTGAAAACAGAGTGACAAACTGTCAACATATATTAGTCATAACTCTGCTGTAGTCAACAGAATCATTACTGTACTAGCAGTGGTACTGTACTATGATGTCCTTAGGATGTCTGCCAGTAGCCAATGGCGCACGTCAAAAGCAGATGTGACCTCCCACACACAGCATGCTCATTAAAACAACCCCTATTACAGTAGCAACAGTCTACATATATGCCTGCAATACATACATGACATCCCCTTGCACTAAGAGGTCGGGACTATTGGTGCTGAGGTAGGACTCCACACCATGTTCTGGACATATGGTAAACATAAATGTATATATATATATATATATATATATATATATATATATATATATATATATATATTTATCCATATATCTATATAGATATATACACATAGACGTATCTACATACATATACACATAGACGTATCTACATACATATATGGACTTATATATATATATATATATATATATATATATATATATATATATATATATAAACCCAAATATATACATATACACAGCAATATATGTCTACACATATAGAGATATAGATACATATGCTCATATAGTTATGGATATCTTACATACATATCAACATAAATAGGTATATCTGAATAGATATGTATGCACATATAGTTATAGATATCTACATATATAGCAACATAAATAGGTATATCTGTACACACACACACACACACACACACACATATATATAATATATATATATATATATATATGTATATATATATATATATATATATATATATATATATATGTATATATATATATATATATATATATATGTGTGTGTGTGTGTATACAAAGAGATCTACAACTGGCCATATATATGATGCACTATACAGATGTGTAGACAGACAAATGTATGAATATACATGCGCATGTACATGTAGACATATATCAACATATGTATATGTATATATCCATATTCCTGTTATGTGTAAACATCACGGTTGTGTATACCTTCCCATATGTATATGATATGTGTACATTATGATATTTATTATTTATTATTTATTTTATTTGCAGTTGGTTTACCAGGATAGTCCATTGGGCCAAAATGAGCCCATTTTCAATGGAGTCCTGGGGAGAAAAGCTCCAAAAACAAACAAACTAGGTACATACAATAGATTACTAATGATAATTATACAAATATAAAAAGATACAAGCATTTCATTTCAAACATTCAGGAAACATTTCAGAACAATACAGTCTAGTGATGAAAATTTGAGGTGTTTTAGGCTGTGAAAAATAATATTGCATAATGATACAGAGTAGTTATTGTGTAAGGAGCATAAGCTTTACAAGGTGCAGTCAAATACAGTCTTTGCAGATACCATGGGAAAAGAAAATATATATAATATGAGTTATGGGAATTTATAATGAAAAAATGACTGGAGTAAAATGGGAAAGGAAGAAAAAATGCCATCATTAGTTAAGAGGGTGGGAGCAAGAGCATTCCCAGTGGGACATTAGATGTATGTGAAGAGATTTTTGAACGTATAATGGTTAGAGGTGGTGCGAATGGATGGTGGTAGTGAGTTCCAAAGGCGTGCTAGGTTATAGGATAGTAAGTTTTGCCTGGGGGACGAGTTGGTTTGTGCACTTGTATTAGGTTTTGATTGTTTGACCTTAAAACTCTATCAGGTAGGTGCATCTTAAAGGCAGAAGACAGGGAGGGACAGAGAGGGGTTGAAAATGAGCTTATGGGCAAGACTTAGCTGAGTATAGCTGAGATGATTGGGTAGTTCTAGCCAATTAAGTTTTGGAGAGAGGAACAGTGGTGGGTGGAGGACCTATGGCTGTTAGCGAACTTGGCGATTTTGTTGTAGCAAGAGGAAAGTTGTTTTTAGAGGACTGAAGATTAGTTAGGAGTGGAGCTCCATAGAGAAGGGAGGGATAAGAAAGGAAGAAGAGAGTGATTTTAGAGGAGCTTGTAAGGTACTGATTTTGTCGGTAGAGCATACCTAGTTTTGATGGGTTTTGATATTTAATTGTAGATGGGAATTGAAATTAAGCTGGTTGTCAATTTGGACACCAAGTAACTTGGTTTCTGACACCAGTTCAGAAGTGAGTTATTTTGACTAGTAATCAAGAATGTGTTTATATCGAAAGGAGTAACTTTAGAGGGTAAATACCATTAGTTTAGTTTTGGAAGCATTGAGTGCTAGGTGGTTTATTCTCATCCATTGCTCAGTGATTGAAAAAGCTTCTTGTGTAAGCTTTAGGAGCATAGAGGTAGATGTGGCAGAGCAGATAATGGTAGAATCATCTGCATATTGGATGATATCTGAGAATGGAATAGATTTGTGGAAATCATTTATAAATATATTGAAAAGAAGTGGACCTAGTATGGAGCCTTGAGGAACTCGGTGGGGTACTAAGAAAGAGGAGGTTGCCTTTTCCATTTTACAGCTTGGTATCTATTAGATAAGTAGCTGGAGAACCAGTTCAAAGAGGAGGGAGATAGGTTAAGTTTTGAGAGTTTTGTTAAGAGCAGGCTGTGTGAGATAGTGTCAAAGGCCTTAGAGAGGTCTAGTAGTAGGGTAGAAACAATTTGGCCAGAGTCACGAGCTTTGTTTACAGTTTCAAGATAGGAGAGGAGGGCTGTCATGGTGCTATGATTTGGCCTAAATCCATGTTGTGTAGTAGTTAGAAGGTTATTATCTAAGAGATGTGGTAAGAATTGAAGTTGGACACATTTTTCTAGAAGTTTAGAAATGGGGGACAGGATAGCAATGGGTGGAAGTTGTTGACATTACAATTGTTGCCACCTTTATGTAGAGGTATGATAAAGGCTTGTTTCCAGATTTGGGGTACTGTACACTCTTGGATGGAGCGGTTGATTAGAATGCTTATGGAGTAGGCAATTGCTTCAGCAGATATGCTTAGAAAGTAAGAAGGGATGTTATCAGGTGCGTTAGTGCATGGCTTCAATTTCTGAAGGAGTTTCTTTATAGTAGAAGTGGGTATAGGTTTTAATGAGAATAGAGGTGAGTGAGGAGAGTATTAGAAGATGGTAAGGATGATGTGGAAGTTAGAGTAGGAGAAGAGGTGGAGGATAGAGAGTTAGTAGATGGGAATGGAGAAGGAGCAGCAGTGCGGGAGGATTGTTGGCAGGGAGGGTGGGGTGTATTAGATAATGAGGTGGAAGTAGGGAATGAGGAGGTTAGTTTGCCAATAGATTCAATGAAAAAGGAGTTAAATTGAGTAGCTAAGTCTAAATCTGGGGCATTTGGGTCTGGGGTAGGGGTGTGTGGTTTGCTGGGGTTAAGGAGGGTAGAGATACCTTTCCAGAATTTCTGAGGGTTTGTTTTATTATTGTTTTGGAGTGTAAAGAAGTAATTTTGTCTATCAGAGATAATAAGCTTTTTACTTTATTTGAAGTGTTTTGTATTCAATGTGGTGTCGGGTCTTGTTTTCTGATAGAGTGCCCAGGCTTTATCTCTATAGCATGGTTGCTAGTGTGTTTTTGGTAAGCCAGGGGCGGAATTAGTTTTTATTCTCTTTGTCCTCAAAGGGGCTTGGGAGTCTAGTAGTTTTAAGAATGTTGAGCTGAAGTGGGCAACTGCATTATCTAAGGATAATGTCCTTAGACAATTCCAGTTAATTGCTTTTAGAGTTTGTGAAGGTTGTTGGGTTAAAGTTTTTGTGGTTGCGGGTAGTAATATAATTATGGGTGCGATGTGGGATACAGGGGAGTCGGTGAGTGAAGATGGGCATATGATCACTTAGAGGATCGGGAAGAGTGCCACTGTCAGAAAAATTGTGGGGATGTGAGACTAGAATCCAATCTAGAATACTGCCACAAGAGGTTTTGAAGGGCGTGTTATAGAGTTGATTAGCTGGGAAAAATTATAGAGTTGATGTTAAGGAGTTAGTTGGAGACTGAATGAGGCCCAGTTAATATTTACATCTCCTAAGATTATGGTTTCATTGCTGATGTTATTGGAGAGCCAGGAGAGGATATCTTCAAGTG
This sequence comes from Protopterus annectens, assembly GCF_019279795.1. Lineage (NCBI taxonomy): Eukaryota > Metazoa > Chordata > Ceratodontiformes > Protopteridae > Protopterus > Protopterus annectens. The sequence goes on along the minus strand of NC_056732.1, from coordinate 752,210,057 downwards.
TGAAATATTATCCCTGGGGATGTAGAGGATGCTAGACATATGTGTTTGTGCTTGTTTACTTGAAGGAGAGAGGAGTAATTCAGCGTTATTAAAGTGTGGAATAGGTTTGTTGTAGGGAGTAACTAACAAGGAGGATGAATATAGGAGAGCTACACCTCCGCCTTTTTGTGGGACCTGTCTTTTCTAATGATAGAATAGTTAGGTGGAATTATTTCAGAGTCTTTTATATAGGGTTTTAACCATGTTTCTGAGATAGATAGGATGTCAGGCTTATTATGCATGATCCAGGCATGGAGGTTGCGACTTTGTTGACTATACTTTGGGAGTTTAAAGTAAGTAATTTAGGCTTGTGTATAGTGGTTGAGGTGGAGGGGCCTGGGTTGGGATGGATATCACCTGATAAAAGACTGGTAATCAGATGAAGGATTGGGTTAGAGAGGTAATTGAGCAGTGTAATAAAAGGATTAGGTTCTGTTGTGATGGTGAAGGGGTTTTTGGTTGCTATGGGGATAGAGTATTTCTGAGAGGTGAACAATTTGTATGAGAAAGATAGGTGGTTTTTTATAGGATATAGATGTGGAGAAATAGATGAGTGTGAATGTGAGAGTGTGGAATTAAGTTGGTTAGTTACATGATAGAATTGTGAATGGTAGGAAGAACTGGGTTGGGTGAGGTAGTGAAGATAGGAGAGTTTAAGAAGTAGTAGTAGTAAAATGGAGATTGATGAAGGTTTTGAGAGCATGTTGAATAAGGTTGTTTAGTGGTATAATGTTGTAATTGTATTTTATATGTATATAAAATATTATTTTACAAGGATCTGCTAAAAGCCAGATTAGATGTGAGGGAGTATAGAGTTAAGTAGGTATGGAGGGTGATGTTTTGGGAGTGGGTGTTAGAGGAGAAGGAGACCAATTATCTGGGTTAGAAGTTTAGAATTGGAGTTTGATAGTATAGAATAAAAGTGGGTGTGGTTACAAGAAGGAAATTGGGTGGTAGAGGGTGTATCTAGAGTGTTGGAGACTGATAGGTGTAGAGAGGAAGTGGGTGTGGTTACAGGAGGGATATAGCTAGAGGTGCTAGGGGGGTGGGATTTGGGGGCAGGGTAGGGAGGCGGAGTGAGCCCAAAGGGCAGGAAGAAACTCAGGAGAAGATCGAGAGCCAATCAGTGGAGCATAGTTTGCAGGAGAGTAAGTAGTAGCAGGGTAAGTAGAGAGGATCTGGATATAATAGGTAGAGTGAGCTATAAGTTGTAGGAGAAAGTGAAATGAATGTAAAAGCTGAGAAAATACAAGAAGTGAGTGAATTTAAATCAATAACAGTGGGAGGGATGCCATCTAGTGGACAAATGCTGAAGTGCACTAAGCCCACTAGGGCAGTCTATGGACTAAATTGGACTGAAATGAGAAGGAGCTAGTGTAACTCAGGGAGTTAGATGAGAGTGAGGTCAGAGAGGCAGAAATAAGAGGGGTTTAGGCTGCTGGCTTTCCTGGCAGGAGATAAGCGTACAGAGATACCAAGCAGGGGTTAAAAAATACAGAAGTTTAAGTAGCAGCAGATACACATACTTCCTTAATTTCTTCTGGGAGACTCCTGGTTCAATTTTCCAGAAAGGGTTGAGGCAGCAGTAGTTATATTTGCTTGAGCAAAAATAGATGAGTTTGATTACTTTAGTTTGGTGTATGTGTCCACCCAGAGGTCCCAAGGGAATGCAGGGCAAACAACTGGAGACAGGAGAAAAAGTTGAGAGAGAATTAATAGCTGTGTAGTAAGAAATAAACACCTTATCTCTAGTAGTGGTGGTAGGCAGATAAGGGGTTAGCATTAGCATAGTACAATTAAAGTAGTGCAAAAGCATCTAAAACACCCAGTTTACCAGTAGAGTCTACTAAAATGAGTAGCACACGTTTAAACTACTACCAACTTAATTACACAGATGGGTTTACAACTAGGCACTACCATCAAACAATTTAAAATTAGTACAATGACGTCCTAGGTGCTCAGTTCTATCAGTAGGCCCTACCACTAGTCAGCGTTCTCTAATGCAGTACAGGAGTATAAAGGAAGCAGTTATTTATAAAGCATTCTCACAATAGGCAAGACAGTATTAGAAATTAGTGCACCCTACAACAGCGACTAGCCAGGCGCATGTGGAGATAACACATGCACGTGGAAGTTGGCGTGTTACAAAAACACAAAAACATTAATCAGTGAACTGCAGAACATTTAAACCAAGACGGTATACAGTTCAAAAGCATCTTAGGGCAGTCGGACTTTCAAAATTGGCATTTACCATATAAGCAGCAGTCATTTAATGAAAACACAAAAGAAAAATATTAACAGTCTAGTTTACACTTAGGCACAGCAAGAATATGCAGGGCAATGTCGCACTAGGATGTACCTTTAGTAGCGACTACCTAGGCACATGAGAAGCTAGCAAAAATACACATGTAAGTTGGCGATAACCCAACATAAGTAATTAATAAGCTTCTCCAATTCGTATAGGTTATTTTAAGCAGTACACTCATTTGAACGAAACATATGGGATGCAACAGTAATATCAATAACAAGTACTACACAATTGTGGAAGTCAAAGCAATTGTTCAATACTAATCAATATGTTTAGTGACAGATATATTGGAAAAACAACTGTTTTCACAGTGGTCATGGCCTAGTGGTTAACTGCTGTGACTATAGTGTACAAGGTCCTGGGTTCAAGTTCTCCTGGGTTCAAGATTTGCATGGGCTGTTTATTTTATTGCTGGGCAGAACAAGGGCTGTTGAATACAGAGAGGTTAAGGCAGTTTTGAGCAGCTTTAAGCGGGTTTGCATGAAGCTAAGCAGTGCTAAGGTATGGTTAAACGTATGGGAGCTTACACCATGTATGCTTTGTTTACCAGTGCGCAAATCTACTTAGCTGTTATATTGCAGCAATACTGACACCTGCTAAGCATGGCTTAGCCCTGGTAACCAGTTATCACCACTTAGTCTGATAACATAGCAGGGCAATGACATCTGTAATAAGTGTATGTAATGCCATGTACAATACATGTGTCTATGTGCTGTCATTACAGTGCCAAGTAGTCCTAGTGTCATGTCTGGAACACACAACTATATGAGACCTGTACAGCACTGTTATCCATGTGAATGTGTTACATACATGAGTAGTAACCCAGGGTATGTGCTGTCACACAGGCATGTAGTGTGTCATGGTGGTACTACTGTTGACAGTGCTTTCCCAGGCAGGAGTAGAGTGCTAAATGTAGTACTGACAACAAGCACACCTGCAGGCATAGCTGGACTCTGAGGCCTCACTGTCAAGTTCCCGGTGTGTGATATGTGTCACAGTATATATCCCCTGCTGGATAGTGATCCAACCTGCAGAATGTAACTGTAGACTACTGTCTGTACAGCACATGTTAGTGATGGCTTCCAACATGTAGTAATAGTTTCATAGTTTCATAGTTTAGTACTAGGCTATCTGCCCTGGGGCATTTATAAGCCTAGCCATAGTGATGTGGCTTTCGCCACCCCATGTAATGGTACAAAAGTGTACAGAATAGATTTAGAATACTGTGCCTCTGTCTAGTAGTGACACAGTGAAGACCCCCTTACATAACAGAATTAGTTTACTGTGCCTCTGTCTAGTAGTGACACAGAGATGACCCCTGGGGTAAACCTACGATCTCCCATCCACTCGTCAAGATTTCTCTTGAAGAGAGTCAGTGAAGGGCTCTGCCCAACATGAACTGGGATTCTGTTCCAGAGTATGGGAAGCCTCTGAGTTATGAATCGGTCCCTCCAGCATGTCCTATTCATATTTGTGCTGAGGTTTAAATCTTTAGCTCTCGTGGTTCTGATGGATTTGGATTTTTTGAGATGGAGCATGTCCATCAATTCCTGATTGGACATGGCCTTGTACGTCAGGCACAGATCACCTCTGAGTATGTGGTATGCTACTGAATAGAGCTGGAGTTTCTTTAGTCTGGCAGCATATGACATATGTTGGAGACCCTTGATCCTCTTGGTGAGGTACTTTTGGGGTCTCTCTAGCTGTTGCAAGTGCCAGGTGAGGTAAATACCAAATGGGGCATTGTACTCAATCATGGGCCTGATAAGGGAGGAGTATAGGGGTACAATGACCTCCTTTGATCTGGATGTGAATTCCTTCATGATAAGGTGGGCAAGGTAGAAAGTCTTTCTAACCACTTTGGCAACGTGGGTGTCAAATGAGAGGTCACTATCGACTTGGGTCCCCAGGTCTCTGATTACCTTTTCCGTATTCAGTGGGTTACTGTCTATGTGATAATTTGTGGGTACTTTGCTTTTCCCAAAGGGGATGACTATACATTTTTTGGCATTTAGTTTAAGGCCATGACTCTGGCACCAGTTGTCCGTTTCAGTGAGGCCTCTCTGTAGGAAGTATGTGTCAGCTGGTGTATCGACTATGGCGCTTAGTTTGCAGTCATCTGCGAACTTTGTCAGCCACAACTCTCCCATGTTTGCTTTCACATCTGAGAAATAAATGCCGAACAAGAGGGGTCCCAGGACAGAGCCCTGTGGGGCACCACGTGTGACTGGCTTTGAGTCTGACATGGCTCCAGTGATTTTGACTTTATGGGTTCTATCCTTTAGCCAGTTTGCAAACCATCTGGCATACATATTGGCATACATATTGTTGTCAAACATCTATCTGTCGACACATTCATCCTACTGCATAGCTACTTAACAAGCTGATGTCTGTCTGTCCCTGTACAGATGTGCAGATGGCAGGTATCCAGCTGGGATACATAAGGCAACCTATGCTTGATTGACACTGACATGTCTGCCCAGCTATGTAATAACTGGCACATATAGGAGACAGCACCCTGTACGCACCACATGCCACTGGTACCTCCACTACACTACCACAGTCAACAGTACATACTTGGGTACAGGTCTCCATCACAGACACTAACCAGGTGTTGTAATACATGTTACATACATATCAACTGTATCACCTTAGTGGCCATGTGCAGGATGCACCCAGAGGATTGGCTTATGCACGTCACTCTCACCTTGAGGGTCACCACAGTGGTGTCTGTCAATAGATTGCCTGCTGGCACATGGCAGGTGGCATAATACCACTGTACACGCATCCCCTACACAACTCATCTCTTCATGCACAATAGCTAGGTACACAGCTATGACCACCTGCAGTGATGCAGCCCAGTACTGACATGTGTAGGTGTGCATTACTGAGGATAGCAGTGTCTGTGTGTTAGTACACCTGTAGTTAAGAATTCCATAAGGCCCTTCACAACTACCACAACACCCATTGCCATAGTCAGATGTGGCTGCTGCTGTATCGGACATTACATGTAGCCTGTTATGCTCATCTCCCTACTGGCTACATGAGCCTTGAAGTACCAGCACAACAGTGTTGTACAAATGGGTCAATATGCATAGGAAACCCATTTATTTCTGGCAAGTGTGTGTATGTGTGCATGTTTGTATATCTGTAGGGTACAGAATTCCGAGGCCACATACTCATATTACAATACGCATTGCCACACGGTAGTACAGGTAGTGTTGTTGCTGCCCATAGGTGAGTCATGATAATGCAACACCCTACTATGCCTGTGGCATGTGCATTAGATGCATATCCCTGTAGTACCACTGTTGTGATATACAATGGGTTCTATCACAGTCGTGGGCAATGTGTGATGGTGGGTATGTCAGTGTCATCATGGGTTCCAGTGAGTACAATATCCACTGGGGGATGTGGGTGCTGTGTACATTGTCATTACACCATGATACACCCAGTATATGTCCTATGTACTACTTTATGATGACCACTGTCACCATCAACCGTACAGGTAACTGATACCAAATCCAGCCCAGTTATGCATGTACTGTGTGCAGCCTACCTGCAACACATTGGGCACACAGACAAGTTAAATAGCATCAATAGACCCAGGTCTCTCGGATGTGTGTCTGCCTGCTATGTCTCTGTTAATGTGTATATGATGGTATGTCACACTATGTATTGTCCATATACAACCATTACATCCACCATTACCATACTGTATATGTCTGGGGATGTTAGGCATGTAACATGTAACATGGAACACACCTCACCCTAAACACTGTGTGGTGCATGCAATGAAAGCCACATAGTTCAATAGCACTACATACCTAGGTAGGGGTCTAGTCCCAGTGTTGCCAAGTAAGAGTGTGCATGTATGTGGATGGGTCTACATTAGGTTGCAGATTATACATGTCCAAGTGGGTCACCTGTCTATGTGGCACAGGCAATAACTGTTATACAAACCTGTGACATATGTTCAACTGTACCCCGAATACATCACAACTATGTTGTCACCATAGTGCCATACCCCTTGTGAAATATGACTGCAAACCATCCTCCTGCTGACACGTGTACACCTACAACACAATTGGATAACATTATGGAGACCACAATCACCCAATGTTACAAACAGCTATAATGCATCATTGCTCGATGGCTACACTACCTGACATGTATGCATTAAACATTACTCCTGACGACTTGTTATACTGCAGCACATTGATACACTGTAGTATAGTCACAATGTGCATCAGAAACATATTAGCCTGTCCCTGCATTGATGCTATGGATGACAGGGATGTGGCACAGTTATCATCATATGCGCAGTTTGTGTTGTTGGTTTGCCAGAGGCCATGGGTGGGCCATGCATTTGACACCATGTGTGTGGGTGAGGGGGTGTAATTAGTTGAACTGGGCTTGGTGATGTGGTGTGTGTTGGTATGGGGTTTCTCTAGGTGTGTTCATACAGTGTGTGGGTATGCATGCATGCACACAGTTCTGCCATGTGGCTGCCCTATACAGGTGTTTATGGACAGCTGTAGACCATACCTGGCAGGGTGTGCAGTTCACCGCCTCCGGCCACGAACACATGGACTGTGCCTGCCAGGGGTTTCACTGGAACCATGTCCCTCCTGGGACTGGCCAGGACAACGTGCTCATGGCCTGCCATAGTGTGGTGTGAACAGCACCCCCCATGCAGTGCTGGAGTTGGTACTGCCACTACAAGAGTACCTTGGTGTCCTAGCACATCCACATTGACCGCCAGCTGTTAGTTTTGCTGGCCTACATCCACACAGCTGTCGCCACATTCCCAGCACATGTACAAGCATGGACAAACCACAGTCGATGAGGCCCATCGTCTCAGCAAACCATCTATCCATGACCTCGGTATGAGCACGGAGGACACCACACAGTTCATGGAAGATGTCACTTGTAGATGTGAGAGCAGCTCTCTGCAGCCTCAGGCCCTGTCTGGTGTACAGTTTCATACATGCCTGCACCCCCATGACAGCCTAAAACATGTGACTGGTGGTACCAGTTGTGATGCTTTTGCAAGGGGCATGATGACTAGCGGCCTTACCACAAGCACCCTGGAACATCTGCCTATGTGGTGTCCTGCCAGATATCTGGCTATGCGTGCTGTGACCAGACACAGTAGGCATGGATACCACACTCTCCTATGCACTGCCACCAATCACCAGCTGTCCCTCTGCTTTGGCCACTGTTGATGGGGTATGTATAGGCACTGAAACTGTAAGCAGAGTTGGGGTGGTTAAGAGGGGGATGTGAAATGTTTGCACTGTTTCGACCCCTGAAAACCCCACCTGTGCCTCAACAGTACTATCATTATCTACGGTGTCTGTATGGACACCAACATCAGATTGCATGCAGGAGGGAACCTGATCCAAGTCACCACCATTGGGGGAAAACAAGAAATGCACTTTAACACCTGTACAGCATTGCATAACAGTACACACACTCACACACACACACACACACACACACACACACACACACACACACACACACACACACACACACACACACACACACATTCCACCTTAATACCTACCTGTCCATGATTTTATACACAGCCCCAAGTTTATTCCCATAAGTTCCCCATCCTGCATCACACTTGGTAACATGCACTTATTAATACCACTCATTAATGTATCATTCCTCTAAATGCCTAGACAAGTGATCAAAACACAAGACCTGTTACTCCATTACCTCCTTGACCTGAGTAGAATAGGTTTTACATGACCTCATTGCTGTCATTCAGTTCACCCTGTGTATGTCCAGACATCCTGAACATGGCCCCTATATTTGAGGGGCTACTATGTTCACTCCACAATGTCACACACTGGAGTGTCATGTGTAAGTATTGCTCAGTATATGCCAGATATGCTGCTCAATCAACCTATCATGTGACAACTGTAATATATGGATACACTCCCTGGTGTTGTCTAGTAATTCCGCAATGCATCTGTAGTGCTGCATACATGGATTGTCATTCACCTCTCTGCTGAATGCGATATTAAGGGTATACCTGGTGTCTACTTTTCCTCCCAATGCATGTTCCATGATATAGACCTTATTATACTATCAGTTGTCCTGTGATTACATATCAGGCAAGTATTCCTAGTGTGTAATGTGTCAGTCCATGTCCATCTACTACATGATCCCAAAGGGAAGTACAGCAGTATGAACAACCCGACAATCACACATATGCATACATGGACACCCACACAGACACACACACACATCCTACATGCATCAACCTCCCTCCACTTCACCAGATTGAACCTACAGGCAAAATAGCCACACACACACACACACACACACACACACACACACACACACACACGCACACACATGCACACACACACACACACACACACACACACACACACACACACACACACACACACACACACACACACACACACACACACACACACTTACAGGTGAGGTTGCACAAAGATAGTACACACAGTCCTCCCATTACCCATCTGTCAACATGCATAACACATGGTACACAACAGCATGAAGTGCAGCTATAGTCAATCCATGCTAGCAACAATATACATGTGTGTGATGTATGGGCTGTGTTCGAAGGTGATGCCCTTTCCCCTGGAAACCACTCAGCCATGTACACAGAATTGCTGTGCACCTGTTCTGCACCCTGCCATGTACTGTGCACCAAACCTCACAGGTGTGCAACCCATTGCTGACTGTGTAGTACTGTGTCAGTTATGTCAGCTCTAATGCGCACAGCCCCTATGTTTTTCAGCAACACATTCCTGGGATGATATGTGGACAGATGATATTTGTGAATGCCTGATGTATAGTTTACAGATCTCAACATCAGTGGACCATGTATGACCAATCCAATACTATTACACTGACAACCGTCAGACCATACCATGGCTATGGGGGGTGTACAAACCCTTATTGATATGATGCACCCTTCCTTGATCTGCCATGGGACCACATCATCGCATATATTAACAGTACATGAGTCTGATATGTGACATATGTCCTGTACATTCACATGCAGTGTCTATGAAATGTGTTAGGTGTGCGAATGCTGACCACAATGCAGACACTCCGTGTGTGCATATGTTTGCACACCCTTATCATGACGATTTGTTGCACCTATTGTTATGTGTACTACAGCAGTCACTATTCCTGGCAGGAGTATACTAGCATAGGCCATCTGCATTTGGCAGTGTATGATCAGTCAGCCCTACACGTCCCCCAACTCTGTATGATTGCAAGGTCTACTCATGTGCACATCTCTTGGTGTTCACACACTGCCGTCACTTTTGCTGTGGGGGTAGGGTTACATCTGCCGCAGTTCCTGAACCTGACTGTTTGCAGATACAGCCATTCTTTGCATCCTTAGGATCCCTGCTGCAGTGCACTGGTGTGTCATGCTGACACACCCTCCCCATCTTCAGTCTTTTTGCAGATGTTTGACAAGTATGGCCTACACATGTGTCAGTTTGTAGTGTCCCACACACTGAACACCACGTGTTACAGCCTAGTCCCAGCTAATAATGTGGACCACAGTAATATGTTATGCCATAGTGTAGATCTGTAACAGTTGCCATTGTGATACTGATATATACACTGTTGTTGCACTATATAAGAGTGATGTTTAACACATGTCCCTACTGTAGGCTATGTGTCCCATCATTATGTTAATCCCGGTGGACATATTACACAATGACAGGATGTTAGTTATCTTCCAGGTGTCTGGCATACCCTTCCAATACCCCATCGTGATCACCACTGAGATGCAGTTCATTTAACAGCAACAATACATGAACATGTACAGCATGCATTATGGGTAGGTGTGTTAGATGTGTGCATGGAATATACCATAGCCATTACATGCCCGGCGTATTGGCAAGCATCAACATAAACCATACTCCCCAGCTACAGGCTGTTGCCTTGGTGGTATACCAGCGGGACCTACATACGAGTGTGAGAGATGCGATGTCAGTGGCCGCAGCTGTGGCATTGCTACAGGGTGGGTGCAGCATTACAGTACATCAAGAGTACAAGTCCACAATACTACCACTTATCCACATCTGTTTATTACTACTATGCAGCAACAAACTATATATATGACATGTCAGACATGCATGATTACCTGTACAGATGCAGATGCATACACAACAGTGGTCTACTGATGTGCCCTGTGACCTTACCTGCATGCTTTACAGCCGGTGGATGGGTATCACCCACCTCCACAATGGTGGCTGGCAGTTGTTGGCTGTGCGGACGGGCAGGTGCCACGAGGCTGGCGAGGAGCTCCTCAACACATGTCGGGGGGGTGGATGGATGGCATGACCCCCCACCCATTGCAGAGTGATCCCCCCAGACTTCAGCAGCACACCAACAGGCATTGCAAAGCATTTCAGACTGTTATGCAGTCCTACATAATTGACCCAGTGGACTAGATCATTCCACAGGGTGGTCCGCTCCTGCTGCTCATGGGTGGCCCTGACAAACAGGACAGTATAGTGCTGGATGAGGCAGTTCAGCACTATGTCATTCTCAGCCACTGAATATACAGGTAGGCATCCATGAGACATCTTGCCTGAAAGACATAAAGATGGAAACAGGTCTGAGCAACATATACAGCAAGGTTACCATAGATGTTAATACACATCTCTGTTACCCCCCCCCACCATATCAGTGACAACAAACTGTTCACACAACTCAGTAGGTATGGCTACAGCTTACCTACCAGTGGGACATATATTGTATTGTACTACACTTTGTGCTATGTGTTTGTAGCCATGTTCCCTGTGTGGACACTATCATTGCTGGCCTGTTACGGACTATTAAACTGCATGTCATTGTCAGGGCCACTATGATTCCATATATGCATGTGGTATGCTTGCTATGTGATTGCTGCATATCTGACATTCTGTGTTATTGGAGATATCTATATATGCTTTTGGACATGTTCTGGGATTGTGTAGACTATTACTACCCACATATGTCCTATAATAGTGACACAATAGCATGTTTAGGAAATATTTGCAAGCAGAACCACCTCTCCAGCCTCATCTGGCCATGTTATCAGGCCACATCACATGTGGGACCCACCCTGGGGCCTCCTCACCTACTGGTCCAGCACTACGTTCAGGTGTAACCACCTCAGGGGATGTTGTCCCCCCCCCAGACCTCCCAACCGTTCTGAATTACTCGGTTTTTACAGAGTTTTGGGGTCCAAATGAAGGGGTGCCACGATTCCCGAGTGGCACCCCTTCATTTCCGATTTTTCTTTGCTTTTTTAAAAATTTCCGCACTGTCGGAGCTTACATCACCACGTGTGCAATGACGTCAGCTCTGTCAGGCTACCAGCCAATCAGAATTGAGCTCAAGGAGCTCACATCATCATTTCCGGCTGGCTGAATTAAGTTGGGAAGTGGTGGGAATGGAAGCTGATATAGCAGTTCGCCGAGCCGGGATTAATGGCAGCAACAGTTCGCCGAGCCAGGACGGGATTAATGGCAGCAACAACATGGGGAACAGAAGAGCTTGTGCAGGAAGCTGAAATGAAGAGCACGGCAGAAATGGAAGCTGATAGTGATACAGCAGTTTGCCGAGCCGGGATTAATGGCAGCAACATGGGGAACATAAGAGCTTGTGAAGGAAGCTGAAATAGCAGTTTGCAGGGATTAATGGCAGCAACAACAGAACTACTCAGGGTAAGGAACCAGAGTGTGTGTGTGTATGTGTGTGTGTGTGTGTGTGTGTGTGTGTGTGTGTGTGTGTGTGTGTGTGTGTGTGTGTGTGTGTGTGTGTGTGTGTGTGTGTGCATGTGAAAATGCCCCCATATAATACACTTGGTGGCTGTACCTTTAGTACAGGGTAAAAAGAGCATAGTATCCCTAGCCACCACCATTTCTGAGTGAGTTGAGAGCTATGATGAGAAGTGAGAATTTTTTTTTTCTCTAACAGTTGAAAGTTATGTTCTGAGCTTTGTCCAGATTTTTTTTTTGTACTAAGAGTTGAGAGAGCTATGATGAGAAGTAAGAACATTTTTTTTTGTGCTAAGAGTTTAGAGCTATGATAAGAAGTGAGCACACAATTTGTATTCCCCTATTAATGTTTTTGTGCTAACAGTTCAGAGATATGGTGAGTGAGAAGTGAGAACTGAATTTGTATTCCCCCATTATTGGCTTTGTTGTTTGTCCATGTTTTTTGTGTTGAGGTTAAGAGCTATGTTGAGAAGTGAGAAATGAATTCACTAAATGATGGCTAAGTTTCAGTCTTCCTATCTTTCAAGCAGCTGCTGATTTGGGATAGTGGTATGTTGCTCTGAATGTAGTGCATAGAGTCCTGGGTTCAAAGCCTGCCAGTGAAATGCATGATGGTAGTACAACATTTTATTCTAGCAACTTTACAAAATTATACAAGCAATGTTTAAAATGTGTCCCTGGTTTTTGACCTTTTGTCCCCCTCCCTCCCCAAAAAAAATGAAATTGAAAATAAGTGCGAGATGCTGTGCAAGATGCCTGTGGCTTACACTACGGTCATTCTATTTATAGTGTGGGTGTGGAAGCAGACTTTTATGATGGAAAAGTTCTGAATTGGGCAGTTTTGTCATTATTGGTTCATGTGTTTTGTTTCATTGCCTATAGTACAGATTACTGGTAAAATGTTCAAACAATAAATTTAAAATGCGCTCTAACATGTGTGTTGCATTATACAAAGAATATCATTTAATAAAGTCAGGAAGGTGTATAAAGAAAAGAACACATGTATGTTTCTTGTTTTGTGTGCAAGGGGCCAATGATTTGAAAACAACCCAAAGGTAATCTTTATCCACCACTGGCAGATGCATTTTCTTTGGATGTGGTGTGGGTTTCAATGAATGTGAGTTTCAAGGGCAAAGTTTAATGTCAAGCCTATTGTCATTGAGAGACAGTATTGCTTTGTTTACCAGATGATGTCTTTTAGTGTTTCTGCGTTGTTGTGCTGTAAAACGTAAAAATAAAATTCAAATCATTGTAGAAGTAAAGCAGTATGCAAACAATAGTGTTTATGGTAAATGGGGCAAAATAGCCAGGTAACAGGACACTGGAGTGGCTGCAGGGGGACTCTGGTTCCATGTTTTGGTTGTCTGTTCTTCAATTTGCGTTCAGAAGTTGGTATCCCACAATTCCATTGGAGTGGGTGGGGTTACATAATTATGTATGCAAATTAGATGTTAATCAGCGTACAGATTTGTACCTATTTTTCATGGGCCTTGTCCAGATTTTTGATGTTTCCAGGTTGAGAGGTATGCCCCCCCCCGGGATCACACACAGACATGATCCTGTTACCCAACGTCTGGTCCAGGATCTGTTCCATACCGGGCTCCACAGACACTTGTGGGATGTGCTACATCACTTTGAGGCACCCAGTACAAATTCACAGGGTCCACATGCTCCTCCTGCTCAGCCTCAAGGCCAGGCACCTTCAGGGAAGTGGACTGCTGTTGTGAGCAGCAATGTGTGTTTCCATATGGGGGCCCATGGAGCTTCCTCATAACAGACCACATGCACCATGCAGGGTGTTTACACACCACATGTGTCATATACCACCCCTGTAGGCTGTCCTCTATATCTACCAACCTGGACCACCTCCACAAAAATACCTGCCATCCTTCCCCATATTCCCATTCCCTACTTCACAGACAAGGGCAATGTGGTCCCAACAAAGGGTTCACATGTGACATACCCGTCCATGTTGCACACACTTACAGCTGTATATATCTGTGTGTATTGCTATGTGTGCTGTTCCCTCACACATAGCATGCAACACTGTGGTGGTAATATAGGGGACATGTATTTACATACATATGTGTGTGTGTGTGTGTGTGTGTGTGTGTGTGTGTGTGTGTGTGTGTGTGTGTGTGTGTGTGTGTATGTTTATATATACGTAGACATGCACACACACACACACATATATATATATATATATACACAT